>NC_073256.2:162477031-162782500 GCF_029289425.2 Pan paniscus
TGTATCCTGCTGTTGGGCCTGTGTCCTGCTGTTTGGCCTGTGTCCTGCTGCTGGGCGTGTATCCTGCTGTGGGGCTGTGTCCTGCTGTGGGCCTGTATCCTGCTGTTGGGCCTGTGTCCTGCTGTGGGGCCTGTACCCTGCTGCGGGCCTGTATCCTGCTGTGGGCCTGTGTCCTGCTGTGGGGCTGTGTCCTGCTGTGGGCCTGTATCCTGCTGTTGGGCCTGTGTCCTGCTGTTGGGCCTGTGTCCTGCTGTGGGCCTGTATCCTGCTGTTGGGCCTGTGTCCTGCTGTTTGGCCTGTGTCCTGCTGCTGGGCGTGTATCCTGCTGTGGGGCTGTGTCCTGCTGTGGGCCTGTATCCTGCTGTTGGGCCTGTGTCCTGCTGTTGGGCCTGTGTCCTGCTGTGGGGCTGTGTCCTGCTGTGGGCCTGTATCCTGCTGTTGGGCCTGTGTCCTGCTGTTGGGCCTGTGTCCTGCTGTGGGCCTGTATCCTGCTGTGGGCCTGTGTACTGCTGTGGGGCCTGTACCATGCTGTACGCTGCTGTGGGTCTGTACCCTGCTGTGGGCCTGTATCCTGCTGTGGGCCTGTGTCCTGCTGTGGGGCCTGTGTCCTGCTGTGGGCCTGTGTCCTGCTGTGGGCCTGTATCCTGCTGTGACCACTCTTCTCACTCCTTGTTGCTGACATTCACAATGCTCTGAAGCTGGGCACGCCAGACCCACCTAGAGTGGGAGAACAGCAGCTCCAAAGGGTGAACAGCCAGGGGCAGCCTGTGCTGCAGCCCCACATGTCATCAGGATGTGTCAACGCCTACCAATCCTAGTGGTCAGTTCTATCTGAGTTGCACCATCCTGGCAGCATCCACAGCAGGTGTTCCCATCTTTACTTGCACCAGCTACTCCCTCCTAGCCTCTCATTCCCCATTTCATGTTGGCACCCCAGTGTGCACTTCTGCACTGCCACCAACTTCCTTGGTGATTATGTCCAGTCTTGAGGCATCAACACCCTTGTTAAGATTCACAAACTTGGGCTCATCTCCAGTCCTAACTACTCCCTGTGAGCAGGAGAGAGGACACTCCCATGTGGAGGCATGACGGGCTCTTCACATGGACCACGTTACTGATTCCCCCACCCCCTCACTGTGTAAATGCACCATACCCTGCCCGGGTGCCCACTGGGAGCACTGATATACCTCAGCCCTTCACTCACATTGTACTGACATTGACTCTTCTGTCCTTCATGAGCACCAGCTGAGAATGAGGGTGTGGTCAAGGAGATCTGCAAAGGGGATGTGAAGAAAGGTGGCAGAAGGATGGTGCAGGGAGTCAGCGTGATGGTGGGTGTCACCCGCAGGCCATGTGGTACAGGGAGTCAACGTGATGGCGGGTGTCACCCGCAGGCCATGTGGTGCAGGGAGTCAACGTGATGGCGGGTGTCACCCGCAGGCCATGTGGTGCGGGGAGTCAGCGTGATGGCGGGTGTCACCCGCAGGCCATGTGGTGCGGGGAGTCAGCGTGATGGCGGGTGTCACCCGCAGGCCATGTGGTGCGGGGAGTCAGCGTCATGGCGGGTGTCACCCGCAGGCCATGTGGTGCGGGGAGTCAGCGTCATGGCGGGTGTCACCCGCAGGCCATGTGGTGCGGGGAGTCAGCGTGATGGCGGGTGTCACCCGCAGGCCATGTGGTGCGGGGAGTCAGCGTCATGGCGGGTGTCACCCGCAGGCCATGTGGTGCGGGGAGTCAGCGTGATGGCGGGTGTCACCCGCAGGCCATGTGGTGCGGGGAGTCAGCGTCATGGCGGGTGTCACCCGCAGGCCATGTGGTGCGGGGAGTCAGCGTCATGGCGGGTGTCACCCGCAGGCCATGTGGTGCGGGGAGTCAGCGTGATGGCGGGTGTCACCCGCAGGCCATGTGGTGCGGGGAGTCAGCGTGATGGCGGGTGTCACCCGCAGGCCATGTGGTGCGGGGAGTCAGCGTGATGGCGGGTGTCACCCGCAGGCCATGTGGTGCGGGGAGTCAGCGTGATGGCGGGTGTCACCCGCAGGCCATGTGGTGCGGGGAGTCAGCGTGATGGCGGGTGTCACCCGCAGGCCATGTGGTGCGGGGAGTCAGCGTGATGGCGGGTGTCACCCGCAGGCCATGTGGTGCGGGGAGTCAGCGTGATGGCGGGTGTCACCCGCAGGCCATGTGGTGCGGGGAGTCAGCGTGATGGCGGGTGTCACCCGCAGGCCATGTGGGGAGGAAAGAAGGGCGGGGTGGTGCTCCTGGACTCGGATCACCATCAAGGAGGAATATGCACAACTAGCGGTCTGGGTGAAAAGGTCAGAGGACAAGTGTAGGGAAAAGCTAGAGAGAGAAGGCAAGGAGATATGAACAGAGCTCACAGGGATGGTTACTATGGACCAATGATAAGGGGCCTTGGCTGCCAGATGAAGATGAAACACTGGCCACATTTCTGTGTCAGGAGAGACAAAACTAATATCTCAAGATTAACTTGGCAGGGTGCTCAGAGGAATGGTGGGAGATGAGACTCAAAGCAGGTACAGCACTAAGGTGCCTACCACGTGGCAGCAGAAATGGAGGAGACATGGGCGATGGGGGTGACAAGGCCCTCTGTGACTGCATCTGCCTGCCCTTACAGTGCAGATGCCCAGTTTCCTCGAGGGAAACCTCTCCCCATCCAAGTGGTGACGTAATAATCTGCAATATTTATTTAGTTCATTTTATTTAAAAATACTTTAAATTCTCATTGTCTCTGAATAGGGGCATAGTCACCTCAAAATTTAAAAGGTAAAAAGGATTTATGGTGAAAAATTCCCCAAACAGCCACACAGTTTCCCTTGTTTCTAGTGTACTGTTCCAGATTAATCTAGGTTTACACAGCAAATATATAAACATATGTTTGCCTTTTAATGATAAATTACACCCAACTATGCTATGGCTTCACACCTTATTTTTCTCACTTCATTATGTGTGGGATCTTGCTTACCAGGACACAAAATAAATGCCCCCTCTCCCCCAGGTCCATATCCTAATCCCTGGAATTTGTGCTTATGTTACACTACATACCAAAAGGGACTTTGCAGAGGGAATTAAGGTTATGGACATGAATTACCCTGGTGGACTCAATCTAATCAAATGAGCCCTTAAAAGCCTGAGAAAGATCTGAGGGCCACATGGAAGGACCTCGGAGAGCTAAGGACCACTCAGGCTGGCAGCCAGCACTTCTGAGGACCAACCTCAAGAAAAACAGATTCGGCCAACAGCCTGAACAAGCTTGGAAGTGGAGTCTCCTGGCTAAAGGCTAAGCCCGCTCTTTAGGAGTCACACAACTGGAAGAGCCAGCCACCACCCTCCCAGAGCAAGCAGCCACAGGATGGGCCCTGGCCGATCCCTCAGCACCCTCCCCCGTGGGGAAGAACCGGCCCAAACTCTCCTCCCCTCCCAGAGTTCCTCCTCCACACGCAGAGCGACCCCACTACTGACTGGGCCTCCCAGGCAGGACATCTGAGGCTGAGCGAAACCCCCTTTCTCCCCCAGCTCTGCTCAGTGCATCTCTGACTTCTCATGGAACACCAGGAACCGCGAACCCACCCTGTCTCCCATGCGCTGGGAACCACCCCATCGCACTGCTGCCCCATGTAGGGAAAAGAAAGATCAGACTGTTACTGTGTCTGTGTAGAAAGGGAAGACATAAGAAACTCCATTTTGACCTGTACCTTGAACAAATGCTTTGCTGAGATGCTGTTAATTTGTAACTTTGCCCCAGCCACTTTGCCCCAACTTTGAGCTCACAAAAACATGTGTTGTAGGAATCAAGGTTTAAGGGATCTAGGGCTGTGCAAGATGTGCCTTGTTAACAAAATGTTTACAAGCAGATGCTTGGTAAAAGTCATCGCCATTCTCCAGTCTCAATAAACCAGGGGCACAATGCTCTGCGATAAGCCGCAGGGACCTCTGCCTTGGAAAGCCGGGTATTGTCCAAGGTTTCTCCCCATGTGATAGTCTGAAAAGTGGCCTCGTGGGATGAGAAAGACCTGACCGTCCCCCAGCCCAACACCCGTAAAGGGTCTGTGCTGAGGTGGATTAGTAAAAGAGAAAAGCCTCTTGCAGTTGAGATAGAGGAAGGCCACTGTCTCCTGCCTGCCCCTGGGAACTGAATGTCTCGGTATAAAACCCGATTGTACATTTGTTCAATTCTGAGCTAGGAGAAAAACCGCCCTATGGTGGGAGGTGAGACATGTTGGCAGCAATGCTGCCTTGTTCTTCTTTACTCCACTGAGATGTTTGGGTGGAGAGAAACAAATCTGGCTTACGTGCACGTCCAGTCATAGTACCTCCCCTTAAACTTAATTATGACACAGATTCTTTTGCTCACATGCTTTTTTTGCTGACCTTCTCCCTATTATCACCCTGCTCTCCTACTGCATTCCTCTTGCTGAGATAATGAAAATAATCATCAATAAAAACTAAGAGCCCTCAGAGACCGGTGCTGGTGCAGGTCCTTAGTGTGCCGAGTGCCGCTCTCCTGGGCCCACTGTTGTTTCTCTATACTTTGTCTTATTTCTTTTCTCAGTCTCTCGTCCCACCTGATGAGATATCCCACAGGTGTGGAAGGGCAGGCCACCCCTTCACCCCGTCGCTCCGCCCGAGCTCGAATGGTGGCACCGACAGGCGGGAACGCCACCAGCCTGTGGGCGGAGTCCTGGCTCAGCCCCTCGCGGCGACCTTACCCCGGGGTCTCTCCGGAGACCCCCTACCGGAGGCAGCCCCCAGAGGCTCTGACCTCCAGCCCAGGCCAAGCTGCCCCCGCCCCGCCCCCCCCCGCGCTCCCACAACCCCCCGCGCGGCTCCGCCCCCGCCCGGGGTCCCCATCTCGCTGCCCGCCCCGTCTGAGCCCTGAGAGGCCCCTGGGCCCCCCAACCACGGGGGCATCAGGGACAACCAGACGCAGGGTCCGAGGCGTGGAGCTTCGCGGAACTAACCTCAACGGGTCGCGCTTGGAAGGGAGGCAGCACCGTGGCACGAAGACGTCTCAGCCAACGCCGGCTGACCCCCGGAAGTCCCGCCCCGAATTCCGGCCCGCTGCTCGTTCTATCTGGGACAGCGTAGCCTCTCTAGATGGCGGGAGGCCGGGGCGACTCTGTGGTTCAGCCCCAGACCTGGTCCCGCTAGCCCTGAGGCCAGAGACCCTTCTGTTCCCCTTTTTTTCAGAGTTGACCCGTGCACTGAACAAGGCGGCAACTGAAGAAAAGGGGACACTAATAGAAATGCAGAGAGAATGAGATATACTGTTGTAGTGGGAGATTTTAATATACAGGCCCCCAGAATGGGAACAGATGGTAGTTTGCTAAAAACCTAAGGATACGTTTTTTGGAAGAACTGAATCATTCAATCAGTAAGTGATTAGATAGATAAATGGAAGAATTCAAATTCCTTCAGTAGATAATATGTTTTCGTGAGATTGTGCATGGATTATTTCTAATACGGGAATGAATTGTACACTTGGACATAAAGAATACAAATAAGGCTGGGTACGGTGTCCCACGCCTGTAATTCCAGCACTTGGGAGGCAGAGGCGGGCGGATGGCTTGAGGCTAGGAGTTTGAGACCAGCCTGGGCAATATAGGGAGACTCCATCTCTACAAAAAATACAAAAGTTAGCCAGGTGTGATGGTGTGCGCCTGTGGTCCCAGCTACTCAGGAGGCTGAGGTGGGTGGATTGCTTGAGCCGGGGAATGTGCGGCTGCAGTGAGCCGGGATCACACGTTGCACTGATGAGAGAGTGAGACCCTGTCTCAAAAAAAAGAAACAAACAACAACAACCAAAAAAAAACTCACAAATATTTTAACGTTCATTTTGCAGGCAGATTAAACTATCAAAATCAGGAATACATAATAAAAAATACATGACAAACTCTATTGGAATTTAAGAAACACTGTCTAGATAACCCCCCCCCCCTTTTTTTTTAGTTCAGGCTGAGGTGCTCTCAGTTGGAGATGAGGAACTTATTGGAAGCTGGAGTAAAGGTCACTCTTGCTATGCTTTAGCAAAGAGATTGGTGACATTTTGGCCCTACCCTAGAGATCTGTGGAACTTTGAGCTTCAGAGAGATGATTTAGGGCATCTGGCAGAAGAAATTTCTAAGCAGCAAAGCATTCAAGATGTGACATACCTTTTTCTGAAAGCGTACAGTCATATGCATTCACAAAGAGATGGCCTGAAATTGGAACTTATGTTTATTTTTTTATTTATTTTTAATTGTTTTTATTTCCATAGGTTTTAAAATTTTTTATTTCCATAGGTGGTGGTGTTTGGTTACATGAGTAAGTTCTTTAGTGGTGATTTGTGAGATTTTGGTGCACCCGTCACCTGGGCAGTATGCCTTGAACCCAATTTGTAGTCTTTTATCCCTTACGCCCTTCCCGCACTTTCCCCCTGAGTGCCAGTCCCCAAAGTCCATTGTATCTTTCTTATGCATTTGCATCCTCATAGCTTAGCTACCTCTCACGAGTGAGGACATACGATGTTTGGTTTTCCATTCCTGAGTTACTTCACTTAGAATAATAGTCTCCAATCCCATCCAGGTTGCTGTGAATGCCATTAATTCACTCCTTTTTATGGCTGAGTAGTATTCCATCATATATATGATATATGTATGATGGAATACTACTCTCTATATATGTATAGATATATACATATATACACACATATATACACACACACATATATATATAAATATATATATGCTACAGTTTGTTTATCCACTCGTTGATTGATGGGCATTTGGGCTGCTTCCACATTTTTGCAATTGTGAATTGTGCTGCCATAAACGTGCATATACAAGTATCTTTTTCGTATAATGACTTCTTTTCCTCTGGGTAGATACCCAGTAGTGGGATTGCTGGATGAAATGGTATTTCTTGGTAGTTCTACTTTTAGTTCTTTAAGGATTCTCCACACTGTTTTCCATAGTGGTTGTACTAGTTTACATTCCCACAAGCAGCATGGAAGTATTCCCTTTTCACCACATCCATGCCAACATCTATTATTTTTTGATTTTTGATTATGGCCATTCTTGTGGGAGTAAGGTGGTATTGTTTTGCGGTTTTGATTTGCATTTCCCTGATGATTAGTGATGTTGAGCATTTTTTCATGTTTGTTGGCCATTTGTATGTCTTGTTTTGAGAATTGTCTGTTCATGTCCTTAGCGCACCCCCCACTTTTTTTTTTTTTTGAGACGGAGTTTCACTCTTGTTGCCCAGGTTGGAGTGCAATGGTGTGATCTTGGCTCACTGCAACCTCTGCCTCCTGGGTTCAAGCAATTCTCCTGCCTCAGCCTCCTGAGTAGTTGGGATTACAGGCATGCACCACCATGCCGGGCTAATTTTGTATTTTTAGTAGAGATGGGGTTTCTCCATATTGATCAGGCTGGTCTCAAACTCCCAACTTCAGGTGATCCACCTGCCTCGGCCTCCCAAAGTGCTGGGATTACAGGAGTGAGCCACCGTGCCCGGCCGTTAGCCCCCTTTTTGATGGGATTATTTTTTCGTGCTAATTTGTTTGAGTTCCTTGTAGATTCTGCATATTAGTCCTTTGTTGGATGTATAGACTGTGAAGATTTTCTCTCACTCTGTGGGTTGTCTGTTTACTCTGCTGACTCTTCCTTTTGCCGTGCAAAAGGTCTTTAGTTAAGTCCCACCTATTTATCTTTGTTTTTGTTGCATTTGCTTTTGGGTTCTTGGTCATGAAATCTTTGCCTAGGCCAATGTCTAGAAGGGTTTTTCTGATGTTATCTTGTAGAATTTTTATATTTTCAGGTCTTAGATTTAAGTCCTTGATCCATCTTGAGTTGATTTTTATAACGTGAAAGATGAGGATCCAGGTTTATTCTCCTACATGTGGCTTGCCAACTATCCCAGCGCTATTTGTTGAATAGGGTGTTCTTTCCCCACTTTATGTTTTTGTATGCTTTGTTGAAGGTCAGTCGGCTGTAAGTATTTGAGTTTATTTCTGGGTTCTCTATTCTGTTCCGTTGGTCTATGTGCCTATTTTTATAGCAGTACCATGCTGTTCTGGTGACTATGGCCTTATAGTGTAGTTTGTTTCATGTGCATCCATGTGAAGAGACCACCAAACAGGCTTTGTGTGAGCAACATGGCTGTTTATTTCACCTGGGTGCAGGTGGGCTGAGTCCGAAAAGAGTCAGTGAAGGGAGATAGGGGTGGGGCCGCTTTATAAGATTTGGGTAGGTAAAAGAAAATTACAGCCAAAGGGGGTTGTTCTCTGGCAGGCAGGAGTGGGGGTCACAAGGTACCCAGTGGGGGAGCTTTTGAGCCAGGATGAGCCAGGAGAAGGAATTTCACAAGACAATGTCATCAGTTAAGGCAGGAACAGGCCATTTTCACTTCTTTTGTGGTGGAATGTCATCAGTTAAGGCAGGAACCGGCCATCTGGATGTGTATGTGCAGGTCACAGGGGATATGATAGCTTAGCTTGGGCTCAGAGGCCTGACAGTTTGAAATCAGGTACTGTGATGCCTCCAGGTTTGTTCTTTTTGCTTAGTCTTGTTTTGGCTATGCAGGCTCATTTTTGGTTCCATATGAATTTTAGGATTTTTTTTCTAGTTCTGTGAAGAATGATGGTGGTATTTTGATGGGAATTGCATTGAATTTGTAGATCACTTTTGGCAGTATGGTCATTTTCTCAATATTGATTCTACCCATCCATGAGCATGGGATGTGTTTCCATTTGTTTGTGTCATCTATGATTTCTTTTAGCAGTGTTTTGTAGTTTTCCTTGTAGAGGTCTTTCACCTCCTTGGTTAGGAATATTCTGAAGTATTTCATTTTTTGCAGCCATTGTAAAAGGGGTTGAGTTCTTGATTTGATTCTCAGCTTGGTTGCTGTTGGTGTATAGCAAAGCTACTGATTTGTGTACATTAACTTTGTATCCTGAAATTTGCTAATTCACTTATCATTTATAGGAGCTTTTTGGAGGTGTCTTTAGGGTTTTCTAGGTATATGATCCTATCATCAACAAACAGTGACAGCTTGACTTCCTCTTTACTGGTTTGGATGCCCTTTGTTTTTTCTCTTTTCTAATTATTCTGGCTAGGACTTCCAGTACTATGTTGCATAGAAGTGGTGAGAGTGGGCATCTTTGTCTTGTTCCAGTTCTCAGAAGGAATGCTTTCAACTTTTACTCATTCAGTATTATGTTGGCTGTGGGTTTATCATAGATAGCTTTTATTACATTGAGGTATGTCCCTTGTATGCCAATTTTGCTGAAGGTTTTAATCATAAAGGGATACTGGATTTTGTAGGGTGCAGCCCTATGGGGCTTAGCGGGTGTTCTCCCCATATGTGGAGATGGGAGATTGTAATAAATAAAGACACAAGACAAAGAGATAAAGAGAAAGCAGTTCAGCCCGGGACCACTACCCTCAAGATGTGGAGACCGGTAGTGGCCCCGAATGGCTGGGCATGCTGATATTTATTGCATACAATACAAGGGGCACAGGATAAGGAGGGTGAATATTCTAAGTGATTGACAAGGTGAAGCAAGTCACATGATCATAGGACAGGGGGCTCTTCCCTTTTAGGTAGCCAAAGCAGAGAGAGAAGGCAGCATACGTCAACATTTTCTTCTATGAACTTATAAGAAAGATCAAAAACTTTAAGACTTTTAGTATTTCTTCTACCGCTATCTACTACAAACTTCAAAGAGGAATCAGGAGTATGGGAGGAACACGAAAGTGGACAAGGAGCATGAACATTGAAGCACAGCACCACGGGGGGAGGTGGTTTAGGCCTCCGGATGACTGTGGGCAGCCCTGGATAATATCCAGCCTTCCGCAAGAAGCTGGCAGAGCAGACTGTTCCCTGACTCCTCCAAGGAAAGGAGACTCCCTTTCACGATCTGCTAAGTAATGGGTGTCTTCCCAGACACTGGTGTTACCGCTTGACCAAGGAGCCCTCAAGCAGCCCTTATGTGGGCGTGACAGAGGGCTCACCTCTTGCCTTCTAGGTCACTTCTCACAATGTCCCTTCAGCACGTGACCCTATACCCACTGGTTATTCCTAGGTTATATTAGTATTGCAACAAAGAGTAATATTAAAAGTTAATGATTAATGTTTATAATAATGATTGATAATTGTCCATGATCATCTCTATATCTAATTTGTATTATGACTATTCTTATTCTAACTATTTTATTTATTATACTGAAACAGTTTGTGCTTCTGTCTCTTGCCTCGGCACCTAGGTAATCTTTCACCCACAGGATTTTGCCAAATGCTTTTTCTGTGTCTGTTGAGATGATCATGTGATTTTTGTTTTTAATTCTGTTTATGTGGTGTGTCACATTTATTGACTTGCATATGTTAAACCATCCCTGCATCCCTGGTATGAAACCCACTTGATCATGGTGGATTATCTTTTTGATATGTGTTGGATTCAGTTAGCTGCATTTTGTTAAGGATTTTTGCATCTATGTTCATCAGGGATATTGGTCTGTAGTTTTTTTTTTTGTTATGTTCTTTCCTGGTTTTGGTATTAGGGTGATACTGGCTTCATACAGTGATTTAGGGAGGATTCCTAAATTTGTATCTTTCCAGGAATTTATCCATCTCCTCTAGGTTTTCTAGTTTATGCACATAAAGCTTTTCCTAGTAGCCTTGAATGATCTTTTGTATTTCTGTGGTGTTGGTTGTAATATCTCCTGTTTCTTTTCCAATTCAGCTTATTTGGAGCTTCTTTCTTTTGAAATGGAGTTTTGCTCTTTTTGCCCAGGCTGGAGTGCAATGGTGTGATCTTGGCTTACTGCAACCTCTGCCTCCTGGGTTCAAGCAATTCTCCTGCCTCAGCCTCCCAAGTAGCTGGGATTACAGGCACCTGCCACCACACCCAGCTAATTTTTTGTATTTTTAGTAGAGACCGGGTTTCACCATGTTGGCCAGGATGGTCTCAATCTCTTGACCTTGTGATCCACCCACCTCAGCCTCCCAAAGTGCTGGGATTACTGGAACTTCTTTCTTGTTTTCTTGGTTAATCTTCCTAATGTTCTATCAATTTTATTTATCTTTTCAAAGAGCCGGCTTTTTGTTTCATTTATCTTTTGTATTTTGTTTTTGTTGTTTCAATTTCATTTAGTTCTGCTCTGATCTTGGTTATTTCCTTTCTTCTGCTGGATTTGGGTTTGGTTTGTTCTTGTTTCTCTAGTTCCTTGAGTGTGACCTTAGATGGTCTATTTGCGTTCTTTCAGACTTTTTGATGAAGATATTTAAGGCTATGAACTTTCCTCTTACCACCACCTTTGCTGTATCCCAGAGGTTTTGATAGGTTTTGTCACTATTGTTGTTCAGTTTGAATAATTTTTTAATTTCTATCTTGATTTCATTGTTGACCCAATGATAATTCAGGAGCAGGTTATTTAATTTCCATGTATTTGCATGGTTTTGAAGGTTTCCTTTGGAGTTGATTTCCAGCTTATTCCACTGTGGTCTAAGAGAGTACTTGATATAATTTCAATTTTCTTAAATTTATTGAGACTTCTTTTGTGGCCTATTATATATGTTCTATCTTGGAGAAAGTTCCATGCATTGATGAATAGAATGTATATTCTGCAGTTATTGGATAGAATGTTCTGTAAATATTTAATAAGTCTATTTGTTCCAGAGTATAGTGTAAATCCATTGTTTCTTTGTTAACTTTCTGTCTTGATGACCTATCTAGTGCTGTTGGTGGAGTACTGAAGTCCCCCACTGTTATTGTGTTACTGTCTATCTCATTACTTAGGTCTAGTGGTAATTGTTTTATAAATTTGGGAGCTCAAGTTTTAGGTGCATATATATTTAGGATTGTGATATTTTCCTGTTGGACAAGGCCCTTTATCATTATATGTTTCTCTTTGTCTTTTTTAACTGCTGTTGCTTTAAAGTCTGTTTTGTCTGATATAAGAATAGCTACTCCTGTTTGCTTTTGGTGTCCATTTGCATGGAATGTCTTTTTCCTTAAGATATTCCATGCAAATGGACATTAAGTTTATGTGAGTCCTTACGTGTTTACCTTAAGTTTATGTGAGTCCTTATGGGTTAGGTGAGGAGTCTCTTGAAGGCAGCAGATACTTGGTTGGTGAATTCTTACCCATTCTGCAATTCTGTATCTTTTAAGTGGAATATTTAGGCCATTTACATCCAATATTAGTATTGAGATGTGAGGTACTATTCCATTCATTATGGTATTTGTTGCAGGTATACTTTGGTTTGTTTTTTCTTTTTTGAGACGGAGTCTCACTTTGTCACCCAGGCTGGAGTGCAGTGGCATGATCTTGGCTCACTGCAAGCTCTGCCTCCTGGGTTCATGCCATTCTCCTGCCTCAGCCTCCTGAGTAGCTGGGACTACAGGTGCCCACCACCACGCCTGGCTAAGTTTTTTGTATTTTTAGTAGAGACACGGTTTCACTGTGTTAGCCAGGATGGTCTTGATCTCCTGACCTCATGATCCGTCCACCTCGGCCTCCCAAAGTGCTGGGATTACAGGTGTGAGCCACTGCGCCCAGCCACCTTGGTTTTTTTAAATTGTATTTTTGTTTTATAGGTCCTGTGAGATTTATGCTTTAAGGAGGTTCTGTTTTGATGTGTTTCCAGGATTTGTTTCAAGATTTAGAGCTCTTTTAGCAGTTTTGTAGTGCTGGCTTGGTAGTGGTGAATTATCTCAGCATTTGTCTGAAAAAGACTGTGTCTTTCCTTCATTTATGAAGCTTAGTTTCACTGGGTACAAAATTCTTGGCTGATAATTATTTTGTTTAAGGAGGCTGAAGATAGGGCCCTAATCCCTTCTATTTTGTAGAGTTTCTGCTGAGAAATCTGTTGTTAATCTGATAGGTTTATCTTTATAGATTACCTGGTGCTTTTGCCTCACAGCTCTTAAGATTCTTTCCTTCATCTTGACTTTAGATAACCTGATGACAATGTACCTAGGTGATGATCTTTTTGTGATGAATTTCCCAGGTGTTTTTTCAGCTTCTTGTATTTGGATGTCTAGGTCTCTAGCAAGGCTGGGGAAGTTTTCCTTGATTATTCCCCCAGATACGTTTCCCAAACTTTTAGATTTCTCTTCATCCTCAGGAATGCCAATTATTCTTAGGTTTGGTTGTTTAACATAATTCCAAACTTCTTGGAGGCTATGTTCATTTTATTAATTTTTTTCTTTGTTGGTTTGGGTTAATTCAAAAACTTTGTCTTTGAGCTCTGAAGTTCTTTCTTCTGTTTGTTCGATTCTATTGCTGACATTTTCCAGAAAATTTTGCATTTCTCTAAGTGTGTCCTTTATTTCCTGAAGTTGTGATTGTTTTTTATTTATGCTATCTATTTCACTAAAGATTCCCCTCATTTCTTGTATCATTTTTTGGATTTCCTTAAATTGGACTTCACTTTTCTTTGGTGTCTCCTTAATTCGCTTAATAATTGACCTTCTGAATTCTTTATCAGGTAAGTCAGGGATTTCTTCTTGGTTTGGATCCATTGCTGGTGAGCTAGCGTGATTTTTGGGGGTGTTAAATAACCTCATTTTGTCATGTTACCAGAATTGTTTTTCTGGTTCCTTCTCATTTGGGTAGGCTATATCAGGGGAAGATCTGCTGCTCAAGGCTACTGTTCAGATTCTTTTGTCCCATGTGGTATTCTTTTGATGTAGTACTTCCTGGGAGCTGAGCTGTAGTGATTGTTATTTTTCTCCTGGACCTAACCACCGAGCAGGGCTACCAGGCTCTGGTCTGGTCTCAGGGGTTGTCTGCACAGACTCATGTGATGTGAATCATCTTCAGGTCTCACAGCCATGGATACCAGCACCTGCTCCAGTGGAGGTGGCAGGGGAGTGAAATGGACTTTGTGAAGGTCCATAGTTGTGGTTGTTTAATGCACTATTTTTGTGCTGGTTGGCCTCCTGCCAGGAGGTGGTGCTTCCAAGAAAGCATCAGCTGTGGTAGTATAGGAAGGATCAGGCAGTGGGCAGGGCCCTAGAACTCCCAAGAGAAAATGACTTTTGTCCTCAGCTACCAGGGTGGGTAGGGAAGGACCATCATGTGTGGGGAGGGTTAGGCATGTCTGAGCTCAGACTCTCCTTGGGTAGGGCTTGCTGCTGCTGCTGTGGGGTTGGGAGTATGGTTCCCAGGTCAATGGAGTTGTTCCCAGGAGGATTATGGCTGCCTCTGCTGTGTCATGCAGGTTGTCAGGGAAGTGGAGGAAAGCTGGCAGTTACAGGCCTCACCTAGCTCCCATGCAACCCTAAAGGCCAGTCTCACTTTCACTGTGCATCCCCCCAATGCCACTGAGTTTGTTTCTAAGCAGTGGGTGAGCAGGGCTGGAACTTTCTACAGGTTACCAGCCTCCCAGCTAAGAAAGCAAGGAGGGCATTTGTGCCTCCCCACCTGCCAAGTCTGCACACTGAATTCACACACTCATGTGAGTTCTGGCCAGGAGACTTCATGTTTGGTTGGAATTGCTACAAAGTTCATCTGGAGGTTTCCTTCTCCCTTTGGTCTTTTCCCAGTTCCTCCGGCAGCCCTCCCCAAGGACCCCTGTGAGACAAGGTAGAAATGGCTTCCCAGGGCTTTTCCCACTGCTTCCTCTAACCCTGTATTTTGCTTGGCTCTCGAATTTGATGCAGCTCCAGGTAAGGTCAGATCCTTCTCCTGTGATCTAGACCCTCAGGTTCCTCAGTGAGGATGTGTGTTTGGGGTTGAATGATCCCTATTTCCCACTTTCACAGCTTGGGCACTCACAGTATTTTGGGTGTCTCCTGGGCCCTGCAGGAGCAATCCACTCCCTCTGCTTTTTGTATGAGAAAAAAGTCTGTATGGTGAATTTTGTCTTAAAGTAATAGTCCCAGCTACTCAGGAGGCTGAGGCAAGAGAATGGCATGAATCCGGGAGGTGGAGCTTGCAGTGAGCCAAGATCGTGCCACTGCACTCCAGCCTGGGCGACAGAGCAAGACTCCATCTCAAAAAAAAAAAAAAAAAGTAACATAACCAGTTGGGCTGGGCATGGTGGCTCATGCTTGCTAATCCCAGCACTTTGGGAGGCTGAGATGGCAGATCACAAGGTCAGGAGATCAAAACCATCCTGGCTAACACGGTGAAACTCTGTCTCTAGTAAAAATACAAAAAATTAGCTGGGCGTAGTGGCAGGTGCCTGTAGTCCCAGCTACTGTGGAGGCTGAGGAAGGAGAATGGCGTGAACCCAGGAGGTGGAGCTTGCAGTGAGCCGGGATTGTGCCACTGCACTCCAGCCTGGGTGACAGAGCTAAGGGAGGAGACCACACCTCATATTGTCTTATGTCCAATTTCTGCCTCCAAAGAAAGAAGTAAAAACTGAAAGGCAGAAATGAAATTCACAGGCAGACAGCCTGACGCCGCGCCCTGGGCCTGGTTAAAGATCGACGACTGACCTAACTGGTTATCTATAGATTTCAGACATTGTATGGAAAAGCATTGTGAAATCCCTGTCCTGTTCTGTTCCGTTCTGATTACTGGTGCATGCAGCCCCCAGTCACATACCCACTGCTTGCTCAATCAATCACTACCCTCTCATGTGGACCCCCTTAGAGCTGTAAGCCCTTAAAAGGGACAGGAATTGTTCACTCGGGGAGGTCAGTTTTTGGAGATGTGAGTCTTGCCGAAGCTCCCGGCCAAATAAAGCCCTTCCTTAACTTGGTGTCTGAGGGGTTTTGTCTGCGGCTTGTCCTGCTACAGAGCGAGACTCTGTCTCAAAAAAACAAAACAAAACAAAAAAAAACAAATGGGGACTTGACAGAAAAAAATTTCAGAAAAAAACTATAGTATACCTGTTATGGGATTCTATCCCTGACCACTGTTTTTGAGCTCTTATTATTTTCCTACAACTTGGACTAAATCCTAAATCCTGTCCTTGCTACAAGTCTCTAAAAATAGACTGGGTTTTAATTTTCATGTTTTTAATTGACCTCCCAATGGAATAGGGTTTTAAAAAAATTCTGGCATATAAATTTTTAAAAATTCTTATGTACATTGTATTTCTACTACATATCTCTCACTGTTATACTTGTTCTGAGAAAACTAATTCCGTGGTACTCCAAAGGCTAGAGATGATTCCACAAGTAATAACAGCTACAGATCAATGTCTTTGACAGGACTATTGGAAATGAACATTTCCAGTGACAAGGGACACCTTGACACTCATATTTTGATCATCAAAGCTTTCTAGAAGAAAGACTTTTTATCAAGAGGGGGAGATGAGAGAAAACTTTTATCTGAGGAGGGTGAGTGTTTTTAATTATTAGGCCCAGAGCAGCATTAAAAGAAAACAGTAATGACATCCTACTCCCCCACTTTTTAGCTATGTATTCATCTCCTGAAACTGCTTGCTATTGCCACAAGTAGCTACAAATTAACCTAAACATGCCATGCTGAGCACTAAAACCCACACCCCATAGTTTAACAATGTAAAGCCAATCAATAGCTTATTTTAATGTAAATTCTTTGTAAATAACTCAGGAACAGCGTCTTTTTTCCCTTTAAAAATCAATTTATAGGCTGGAAGTGGTGGCTTATGCCTGTAATCCCAGTATTTTGGGAGGCTGAGGTGTGAGGATCACTTGAGGCAGGGAGTTTGAGACCAGCCTAAGCAACACAGCAAGACCCTGTCTCTACAAAAGACTTTCAAAAAATGAGCTGCGCATGGTAGTGTATGTCTGTAGTCCTAGCTACTGATGGGGCCAAGGTGGGAGGATTGCTTGAGCCCAGGAATTCAAGGTTATACAGAGCTATGATTGTACCACTGCACTCCAGCCTGGACAACAGAGCAAGACCCTGTCTCTGTTAAAAAATGAAAAAAAAATCCACTGTAACTGCTGCTAACTGGAGTGTATTTTCAGGGCAAATTAAATCTTTGATTCTGGGTTACAATCCTCAAGTTTGGCCTAAATGAACTGTCTACTTACATTAATTTTGCCTCAGCTTCTTCCTTTTAGGTCATGTGGAATAAGGACAGTGAGAAATAGGTCTTGATATATCTCTTTCCTTGATTGTCTTTCTCTTTCAGCTGAATGCCAAGGCAGAAAGAAATGAAGAGTGGGAGCTTTTGAGGGTAAGGCTTTGTTATTCAAGCCTGGGCTGTCGCAGGTGTAAATGTCACCTCTCCTGCCCATAGGCCTTGGGTGCACAACCATTGAGGTCCTTGGTTCCTAGAGCCAGGTCTTCTCAGAAATGAGATTCTGAGAAAGAATTTGTGGGAGGGAATGAAAATGTGGACCCTTCTTCTCACTCTGCTCTGCTCTCCTGGGGATGACCCATGGATGGAGCTGGGTAGGGGTTATAAGTCAAAATTAAAATTCTAAGCCCACCACAAACAATGAACTCCTCCTCTCAGACAAGGTCATTCCAAAGTTAACCTGAAAAACTAGTTCAGTCCATAACAGGAAGAGGGGGCCAGGCATGCTTCATTATACTCTCCTCCCTTTGGGGCTCAGGTACAACTGACCAGCATTAACATTAAAACAGAGATCTTAAGATTTTTTATAACAATAATACACCAAATTCCAGCCTGGCTCAAATATAGCATCATATGTCAGAGTGCAGGCCTTGAATGAAATGGAAGCATTTTACCCTAAAATGTATTTCTTTGACATATTTTGAAATGTCCTGCAAAGCTGTTGTGGAGAAAATCTTCATTCTATAGAGAATCCCTTTTCCTTTTCAGGTCTTTTCCCTGATCCAGGAGAGAATTAACTAAGAGTCTGGCACCTTTTAAAGTCAGATAAGAAACATTTACAATCTGTTTTCTCTGAAGCCTGCTACCTGGAGGCTTCATCTACATAATAAGAACCTTTGTCTCAACAACCCTTTATTTTAACCCATACACTCCCTTCTACAGATTCTAGGTCTTTAGATAAACTCTTTGCACAAAATGCCAATCAGAAAATCTTTGAATCTGCCTATAAATTGGAAGCCCCTGCTTCCAGTTGTCCCGCCCTTCTGGATCAAACCAATGTACATCTTATATGTATTGATTGATGTCTTATGTCTCCCTAAAATGTATAAAACCAAGCTGTAGCCTGACCACCTTGGGCACATGTTCTCAAGCTCTTCTGGGGCTGCATCATGGGCCATTGGTCACTTGTATTTGGCCCAGAATAAATCTCTTCAAATATTTTACAGTTTCACTCTTTGTTGACAGTGTCCTACTCACTTAGGATAGAGACATGGTGGGAGAATCACTGGACCTTGGAGGCAAAATGTTGAGGTCCTGACTTTGGACACATTGTCATCATCTCTAAATATCAGGCCCCTTCTGTGAGACAGTATGTGGCCTCCCAGCAGGACCTGGTGCTATGACAGTCATCTGGTGAGGTGCAACAGCTCTGTGTAAAGGACACAGCACTGCACATGTTCAGCTTTGCTGTTATGGTCACTGACCTCACAGCTTGAATATGAATTCCTGGAGCTCTAAGGATCTAATTTTGAAGTAGTCAGTGCCTAAAGAAAGACTCAACTCAGCCTCCAACCAGGACTCTTTGCTCCTACTTTCAACTACTATATGCCATGCTCTTGTTTCCAGCTCACAGAATCACCTGAGAGGCCTCACAGTGATAATGGGCCAACTCTCACTTGAGAAAACTGGTTCATCTCTTCCCTTGTTCCAGATACCCCGTCCTCATTTCCCATGGAATTTCAGGGCCCCAGGGAGCATGGGATTGAGCTGGGAAGGAGAAACTTAGGGAATGAATTGACAGGACATGTTGGTAAGAGGGATGAAAGCAGCATCAGAACCAGGGATGTGGGGTCCCTGTCAGGATACCTGGCTGTCTGTCCTTTCCTTTCCTGGATGCACAGTTTGCTTCTTGCTCTTACAGGCACCTGCACAAGCTCCAATTTGAGGACAGAAAGGGATATTATGTATTCTAGGTCTGATAAATAACCATGGGGTAGGTTCAGGGACTCTACAACTTCATTACTTGGCCCACTATGCTCCTACCCTGGAGAACAACAGTAATATATTGGTTCCCAGGTTTTAACATCAATTCAGAGCCAAAGTCCAGTAATCCCTGTCCTAGCCCAATCAGCCTCAGACTACAAGGAATAAACCTGCACTCCAACAAAATCAGAGTTATTGACCCATTACAATGAGGGTGATAACACCCCAGAACCGTGGGGTGTCTCACCAACTAAAGAAAACATAAGTTATTATTAAGAGTTTGGGGAAGGGTGGAGTTTAAGTGAAATTTAAATAAAGCAGTGTTTTAATGGGCATGCAGCAAAGCAGGGTTGTGAGTAATGGGTCATCAGGTCTGGACTGTGAAGTACACCCAGGCTCATTTCCTTGGGAAGCACAAAATTAAGATAGGTGTAGAATACAGTGTCCAAAAACTTCTTACATGAATTGGGTTGTAAATTGAGGCTGTTTCTCTATGTCAAAGTGACAGATCTGCCAGGAAAGAGTAGAGTGTTCCATTCTTACTGATATAACTTCTAACATGTTTCTGTTAGTCTATAAGACAACAAAGTTTCTCAGTAAGAAAGCAGAGGTGAAATTTTATGACATTCTACAGATGCATATATCTCTGGCAGAAATAGTTTCTTATGAACTTTACAGCTGGTTTTATCTGTTATTCCAGTCTGATTAATAGCTTAACAGATTTTTCTTTCTCCATCCAAGATGTTACTTCCTTATCCTTAAAAAAGTGGGTATTCTTGTCCTCTGATATATAGTTACCCTGGTAAATGTCCACATTCCCTTTGGCAAAGGGGATAAGATTTATAGCATAAAATTTGGAAAGTGTAGCAAGACCTTTCAAGGGAAATCTAGCCTCCTCTTGTTTCATGAGGTTCTAGGTCTGAACTGGCTCAAGCCTAGGAAGTAAGTGAAGGTCTATGACTGTTGTGCTGATCCAAGTCAGGTGTCTGTAAAGGCTTAATGACTCACTGATACTGATAAAGACTTTAGTGGGCGGTCTACCTATTTCAGTCCATAGTCACCATCTTCATTACTCAGGGTCAAAACCTCTATGGTCAAACCATTCTCATTACTGTTGTGGCCCTGGGCCTGTTACAGTGACAACTTCCCTGTCTATGACAGGGTTACATGCTGCCATCTGGTCCTGACCATTCCCACTGAGTTAAATCCTCTTTTCTTTCTCTTCTTTCTTTCCTTCTCTTTTCTTTCCTTTCCCCTTCCTTCCTTCCTTCCCTTTTTCTTTCTTCTTTTCTCTCTCTCTCTCTCCCCCTCCCTCCCTTCCTCTTTTTTTTTTTTTTTTTTTTGAGGGGAGTCTTGCTCTGTCACCCAGGCTGGTGTGCAGTGGCGTGATCTTGGTTCACTACAGCCTCCATCTCCCAGGTTCAAGTGATTCTCCTGCCTCAGCCTCCTGAGTAGCTGGGATTTACATGCACCTGCCACCCTGCCTGGCTAATTTTTGTATTTTTAGTACAGACGGCATTTCACCATGTTGTCCAGGCTGGTTTCAAACTCCTGACTTCAAGTGATCCACCTGCCTTGGCCTCTAAAGTGCTGGGATTACAGATGTGAGCTACTGCGCCCAGCCTAAATCCATTTTCATAACAGTCTCTCCTACTTCCTTTGATAGACTATATAAAACAGCCACTACAGAGTCTTTCCTGGATGTTACTATTCCCTCACCAATGCACTTCTCTAAGCCTGGGTGAAAGGAGTGCCCTCTTGCACCTCCTGAACCTTTGAATCCATTCTCTGTTGTAAAATCAGGCAATTCTGCATGTCAGCCTCACTCAATGGAGGCCATGACCAAATATAGACTTCCATTAACAAGCTGCTACTGCAACTAGCACAGTGAATCCACAGTCTGCCATGTGTGCACTCATATAACAAACCCAGTCCAATCCAACATTACATTATCGCTAGTTGAACAGCCTTAGAATCTGCTCCCTTTCATATCACCCACACTTCTGCCAACAGTAAGCTGGAAAAATCTTCCAATTATTTGGCACTCTCTCTCAGGTCACACTTTTCCCTCATTTCCCAGGTCTCCTGGAGTTTCACTACAGGAAGCAATCAAAGTTGGTTGATATTGGGAACAATCCACACTCCCCTGCAAAGTGACAGCTTTAAGAATAATGTGTGTAGCTGCAGGTAATTGATTTTGACATAGTTTTCTGCATATTATACTTATAATCAAACTTCTTTTCTCCCCCTCTCCATGAACACTGGACTTGTTTTTCCTTTTTTTTTTTTTTTGTTGCTATTACAGGAACAGCTGCTATTAAACATTTTGAGACACATCTTCTAGTTCTCATGCAAGTACATCCCCAACATGTATGTGCAGGAGTGGAACTGGGTTGTGGGTTACATAATTTTTTTTTTTTGAGACGATGTCTCGCTTTGTGGCCCAGGCTGGAGTGCAGGGGCGCTATCTCAGCTCACTATAACCCGCCTCCCAGATTCAAGCGATTCTCCTGCCTCAGCCTCCTGAGTAGCTGGGATTACAGGCTCCCACCACACCACCTGGCTAATTATTTTAGTAGAGACAGGGTTTTGCCGTGTTGGCCAGGCTGGCCTCAAACTCCTGACCTCAGGTGATCCACCTGCCTTGGCCTCCCAAAGTGCTGGGATTACAGGTGTGAGCCAGTGCATCTGGCCAGGGCTAATTTTTAACTGTATTAATAATGCCAAAATATTTTCCAATGTGTCATACCAATTTCCACTCCTATCAGCTGCGTATGAGAGTAACTGTTGCTAAATATATTTGGTGTCATTCTCTGTCAGACCTTTAATTTTTGCCAACCTAGTGAGGGTAAAATGACATCTTGTAATATCATTTTGCATGTCCGTGATTAATAATGACCTTTGCCCCTCTTTTCATACAGGTTGGTCATGGGAGGGTTCTGGGTGATGAAGAAGCCTTGGCAGGTTTCGTGGCAGAGAAAAATCCAACTAAGTCATGCTGCCTGGAGAGTCAGGGCCTCATAAATTGGGATTAGAGGCAGGAGTTTTAGTCCTAAAGATCTTACAGATTCCCAACCATACAAAGTGCCTCCCACCTTACATGAAAATGGGCAATAATGGAATCCACTGATTACATTTTAATGTTTGTGAATACACACATAAAACACACATTAACCTTAACAATTGGTGGGGAAGATTGGCAGCACAGGACTATGCACAACAAATTAGCAGGCACTAAGGCAGAATATCTTTTACAGCAGAAAGACCAAATCTGTCCCTTTCTGATGCACATCTTCAGTTTTGGGTCAAGAGCTAGTGGTGGAGGTCAAGGCCAAGGTCAACCTAAGAAGTCTACAATAGCATGCATCAATGGAAATGCTGCAGAACAGACATGGAGGAAAAAGTAAAAATGCCTTGTGACCATCAGCACCTGCAAATATGCCACTTACTCTTTTTCTTTTGTGAGTACAGTGAGCATGACTAAACACAGTAGCTCTCTGGGAAGAGCAAGAATAAAGGAGTCTTCAGAATGAGTTGTAAGGTATGTATGATGCTTACAAAGTGGAGTTCACAATTGTCCTGTTTAATGTCAGTCTCCTTATTTTAAGAATGCTTCAGGTGACAAAGGCCTGTGTCAGCAGTATGGATCATGATGAGATTCCTGGAAGGCTGAACCTCTGCTGGTACAGGCATAAAACTCCTCCAGAAATGGCTTCTTTTTATTAACTAAAGCAACTGAAAATGCCTTTCTCCTCTCAATTTTAATGTAAGTGGTTAAGAAGCCAGGAGAGGCCGGTGTGGTGGTACACAGCTGTAGTCCCTGCTACTCATGAAGTTGAGGCAGGGGAATCACTTGAGCCCAGGAGTTCAAGGTTACAGTGAGCTATGACTGCACCACTGCACTCCACCCTGTACAACATGATACAGCATGATACTGTCTCAAAAAAAAAATGCTAGGAAGTACCAAGTGTATGATTGCTCTATGCCAATCATCAAATAGAGCAGAGACCATCTAGCTCCCAACCAATATTAATGCCATCACCAAGCCAAGTAATTAGGAAACAGAAATTTCTGACTTGAATAGAGAACATTAAAAGCCATGATAAATAAAATTCAGTATGATTTGGATGAAATATTTAATGGAAAATAAAAACATATTCCAAACTGATAAGGTTAATCTGGAGAAATGTTTTAGCCATAAAACCCAAAACCGGATTTGAGTAAATACCGAGGTTCTTAGTTAAGTAAACACCTCCATCTTATGTAAACAGGTTTAAAACAAAAAAATTATTATTTTCTGATTTGGTTCTGTAATCGTGGGCCTCAGAGGAAAAGCTTCCTAACCCTTTTGTCATATATATATATATTTTTTGGAGTCTTGCTTTGTGGCCAGGCTGGAATGCAGTGGTGCAATCTTGGCTCACTGCTACCTCCGCCTCCTGGGTTCAAGCAATTCTCCTGCCTCAGCCTCCCAAGTAGCTGGGACTACAGGCGTGCACCACCATGCCCAGCTAATTTTTGCATTTTGTAGAAATGTGGTTTCACCATGTTGGCCAGCATGGTCTTGATCTCTTGACCTCGTGATCTGCCTGCTTCAGCCTCCCAAAGTGCTGGGATTACAGGTGTGAGACACCGCACCCAGCCCCCTTTTGTCATCTCTTGATGGAACCTCAAAGAAGAGATCCTTGGGGGAAACTGAATTTCTTTTTGCTTCCTTCTTAAAAGTTCTTCTCTAGAAGAAGTTGTAACTGGGTAACAAGCTCTAAGTCCCTGGATCAGCCTACAGGCAAGAGAGCTGGGTGAATTGACATTTGAGTTTTGACTTAACTTCAGGAGATTAAGGTTTCCAGCCACCTCAGGAAAAGCCATGAACTCTGTTCTTGCGGTGGAACATAGCTATCTGTGATGGGTAAGTGAAGCCATAAGCCACAGGCTCCCACCC
This sequence comes from Pan paniscus, assembly GCF_029289425.2. Lineage (NCBI taxonomy): Eukaryota > Metazoa > Chordata > Mammalia > Primates > Hominidae > Pan > Pan paniscus. The sequence goes on from NC_073256.2 coordinate 162,500,922, forward strand.
TTGGACATTTTCCTGGTTTTTCTTCATGACAACATATCTAGAAGACCCATCTACCAAATCCTGTTTAAAGTAAAATGTACAATTTCCCATTTTGAATTAGTTGGATATATTGGGCCAGCTACAAGACTGCAAGCTCCTTGCTGGCAGCATCTTAACTCTTGGAAACCTGGAGGTGGATTACAGTGTTATTTGACTTTTTAGCAAGGTCTCAACTATTTTAATCTACACAAAGACTCACCTTATTCCTTGACAAACTTTTGTTTATAATCATGTTTCTCTTCCCTGTGAATTGAAGCTTAAGGTACCATATTCCTTATAACAGAATAAAAACGTTTTGAAGAGGCCCAAACAAACAAAGAAAACCCTAGCCTGATTCCATCACACTTGGAAGTGCAAGGATCTCAACTACTTTCTTTGAAGTTGAAATAAATCATACCAAAAAAAAAAAAAAGACAAAGCAAAGCAAAGCAAAGCAAAGTAAGTGGTCTCCAGTGAAATACCTAACTGTACCTTAAGGTCTGGTGCCATGAAATGCATCTAAAAAATTAAGTTTCACATATCTACAGGGCTCAAGAAGGGGGCTCATCCTCTGAATTTGAAGCAAGGTGTGCTATTGTGGGATTGCTGCTATATACTTCAGCAGCCTGCCTTTAGTTAGCAGCTCACTGGGAGAGTGAAATCCCTTAAGAGTTGAATCTCCAAAAGGAAAACCATAAAGTGACTCATTTCTCACCAGTGTGACTCTCATATAATGTATAACTGTGAAAAATTTATAGACTAATCAGTTACTCTCCACTGTGAACTGTACAATGTTGAATGAAACATGACTGTGCGCTAGAGTTCCCCACACTTACTACATTCATAGACTTGCTCTCTAATGTGAATTGTATGGATTTTCTCATGACTACTAAGAGTTATTCTCTGACTGAAGGTTTTTCCACATTGATTACACGTATAAGGTTGCTCCCCACCGTGAATTCTCTGATGTTGAATAAGGTGAGAGCTTTGTCAGAAGGATTTTCCACATTTGGCGCATACATAGGGTTTCTCTCCAGTGTGAATTCTTTTGTGTTGGATAAGGGATAAGCGTGCACTGAAGGATTTCTCACACTCATTGCACATGTAGGGTTTCTCTCCAGTGTGAATTCTCTGATGTTGGATAAATTGTGAATGCTGACTGAACGCCTTGCCACAGTCACTACCTTCATAAGGTTTCTCACCAGTATGAATTCTGTGATGCTGAATGAGAGAGGAACGAACATTGAAGGTCTTCCCACAGTCACTGCACTCATAGGGATTCTGTCCAGTGTGAATTCTTTGATGGCGGATAAGGTGTGCACTCTGGCTGAAGGCCTTCCCACAGTCACTGCATTCATAGGGCTTCTCTCCATTGTGTGTTCTCTCATGCTTAATTAGGGTGGATATCTGCCCAAAGGTTTTCCCACACTCATTACACCATAGGGTTTCTCACCAGTGTGACTCCTCTGATGCTGAATAAGGTGTGACACCTGGCTAAAGGCCTTCCCACATTTGTGACACTCATAGGGTTTCTCTCCATTATGTATTCTCTGATGTTGAACAAGGGAAGAAAGCACACTGAAGGCTTTATCACATTCATTACATTCATAGGGCTTCTGACCATTGTGTGTTCTTTGATGGTGAATAAGATTAAAACTCTGGCTGAAAGCTTTTCCACACTCACTACATTCATAGGGTTTCTCTCCTGTGTGAATTCACTGATGCTGAATAAGATGTCCCTTTTGACTAAAGGTTTTCCCACACACACTACAACCATAAGGTTTCTCTCCAGTGTGAATTCTCTGATGCTGGATAAGGGATAGGCGAGCACCAAATGATTTTCCACACTCATTGCAGATATAAGGTTTCTCTCCAGTGTGAATTCTCTTATGTTGAATAACTTGTGAGCATTGACTAAAGGATTTCCCACATTCATTACACCTATAAGGTTTCTCTCCAGTGTGAATTCTCTGATGGACAGTAAGAGTTCGGTTCAGGCTAAAGGATTTTCCACATTCATTATATTCATAGGGCTTTTCTCCTGTATGAATTATCTGATGCTGAATGAGAGATAATTGCGTACTGAAGGCTTTGCCACACTTCTTACAGTCATAAGGTTTCTCTCCAGAATGAATTCTCTGATGCTGAATAAGGTGTGATTGTCTGTTGAAGGCTTTCCCACATTCTTTGCACTTGTAAGGTTTCTCTCCACTATGAATTCTCTGATGATGAATCAGATTAGAGCTATGACTAAAGGCTTTCCCACACTGATTACACTCATGATGTTTCTCTCCTGTATGAATTTTTAGATGTTGAACATAAGATGAATGTGTACTAAAAGCTTTCCCACATTTAATACACTCATAGGGTTTTTCTCTAGTGTGAATTTTACAATGCTGAATAAAGTATGAGTGAACACTGAAAGATTTGCCACAATCCTCACATGTGTAGGGTTTCTTACCAGTGTGGATTCTCTGATGTTTACTGAGGATAGAGGGCTGACTGAAAGCTTTTCCACATTCATTGTGCTCATAGGGCTTCTCTCCACTATGAAATCTCTGGTGCTGGTTAAAAGCTCTGTTCTGATTCTAAGTTTTTCCATGCCCAGTACTCTCAAACCATCTCTCTGGATTATTCATCCTCTGATTCTCACTAAGAACTGAACTCTGTCTGGGCACTTTCACTAACACATCTGTCTGATAGGCTCTTTCTCCTAATTGGAAACTCTGGAGGTTAATGAGGTCCTCATGTTGTTGCAAGTTTTCTACACTTGACACACTTGGATGGAGACTCTCCTCTCTAGACCCTCTAAGATGTTTGGCAGGATTTGAGTCTGTAATGCAGTTTTCTCCAACAGCATTGAACTTCTGGCCATTCTCTCTAGAGAGGGTTTTCACATACCTCATGGTAATTTCTCTGAAATTGCTCCTCTGGGAGAATGAGTTCTTAACTCCTTCTACTGCATATTTTCTCCAGCAATTCTCTAACTTTCCCTCAGTTTTACTGATCTCTTCAGTTTCCTTAAAAATATTCCTTACATGATCTTCTGATTTTGCTCTCTGGGATTCCAATTCTTCAGAAATGTCCTGCTTTGGAATCATTTCCTCTTTTTCAATCCTAGAATCACAGCCTGAAAGAATGAAAAAGAAAAAAAAAGTGAATCACTTGCATTTTACTATAGAAGAAAGAATTAGAGAATAAGCAGAAATATTTATATCAAACAAATATCTTCTAGGATAATACTGATATTCAGAATGCAAATAAAAGAAAAGCAACAAATATGACCCCATTGGGGAGAGGAAAAAGAGAAGCATGCTGGTAAAGCAATGAACACTCGTGTGGGAAGGAAGAAGGAAGGTAATATGCCCAAGGTCAAAGGCTTAAATCTGCAACTAGGCTGACCTTTCCTGGAGTAGGAAAGGCAAGATCTGAGAAAGGATTTGGGGAGAGTTACCAGGAGGGAGGAATTGGAGGCTGCCTCCACTATTCATGTCATTGCTGCATACTTTGTAAACAAGGTATCTTCTTATGGCTTACACATAGCATAGTCAAATATTTGTTGAAAATAAATGATAAATGACTCATAATAAATGAGGTGTACATCAGTGCAATAGATGATGAGAAAAACTATTTGATCTGGACAACTTGGTTTCACAGAAGCAAATCAGGAAAAACAGAAAAAAGCAGCAACCTACTCAGGAAACAGCTTGGGCAGCACAAGGCAAAAAGGCCAAGTATAAACAACAGTCCCAAATCACACATTTCCAGTGAACAAAAGTGTCCAAAAATTTGTGAAAACTATAAAACTGAATTCTGAGACCCAATGAAAGGAAGCTTATTAAAAAGAAAAATCTAAAACCAACCAACGAAACAAACAAACAAACAAAAAAACAAGTACTGAGTCACATAGATACAAAGACTGTGGGAAGGATAACTGAGGTCAGAACAGTAAGAGGGCAGCCCTGTGTTGAGATACCACAAAAGAACAATGGAATCTTCTTTTTGCAAATGGTGGTTATCATTACTTATAATGGGATGCTCCTTGAGACTGCACTGCTTGAACAGGGAGACTGAGCTAAAAATACTAATGGATGAGGCCTAAAATTGAGCTAAGTATGGCTGGGTGTGGTGGATCACGCTTGGGAGGCCAAACTGGGTGGATCACCTGAGGTCAGGAGTTTTAGACCAGCATGGCCAACATGGCAAAACCACATCTCTACTAAAAATACAAAATTTAGCTGGGCATGGTGGTGGGTGCTTCTAATCCCAGCTACTTGGGAGGCTGAGGCAGGAGAATAGCTTGAACTCAGGAGGTGGGGGTTGCAGTAAGTCAAGATTGTGCCACTGCAGTCCAGCCTGGGTGACAGAGCAAGACTCTGTCTCAAAAAATAAAATAAAATAAAATAAAATAAAATAATAAAATAAAATAAAATAAAATAAAACAAAAAGCTAAGTAATCGCAATAGATTTCTGTGAACTACTCATGGTACTACAGAGGGATTGATTTTGCCATTCAGAGTATGAAAGGAAAAAAGCAAACTTCATAATTTACTCTAGAAACCTACAAACAGTGTCCTAGAAGATAAACATCCTGAATGTAGGGAGAAAAATTTCTGAGGTATCTGAGGAGTTGAGTCCTCAAGGTAGTCTCAGGACTAAAGTCTAACAGATGATTCTATTAGGTGTTATTTTGCTGGGAGGAGACAAAATAAATGTGAACAAAATGAGAAACCATAAGAGAGAGTCATCCATAAGACAAGAACCAACATCTCACACTAAAGTTCATATTGCTATTTCCCTCAGATATCTGGTGATCCTTGGTTGGCGGTGTTTATTTTCTTTCTTTTTTTTTTTGAGACAGAGTTTTTTTGCTCTTGTTGCCCAGGCTGGAGTGCAATGGCACAATCTTGGCTCACCACAACCTCTGCCTCCTGGGTTCAAGTGATCCTCCTGCCTCAGCCTCCTGAGTAGCTGGGATTACAGGCACATGCCACCATGCCCAGCTAATTTTTGTATTTTTAGTAGAGACAGGATTTCACCATGTTGGCCAGGATGGTCTTGATCTCTTGACCTCATGGTCTGCCCACCTTGGCCTCCCAAAGTGTTGGGATTACAGGTGTGAGCCACCGTGCCCAGCCAATATCAGAATCTTGAAGATAGGTTTGCACTCCCATGTTCACTGCAGCATTATTCACAATAGCCAAGAGGTGGAAACAACCTAGATGTCCATCAACAGATGGATGTATAAAGAAAATCTGGTATATCCATATGATGAAATATTCAGCCATAAAATATTGTAGAAGAAAATCCTGTCCTATGCAACTACATAAATGAACTCTGAGGACATTATGCTAAGTGAAATAAGACAGTCATAGAAGGATGAATACTGCATAGTTCCACTTAAATGAAGTATCTAAAATAGTCAAACTGATAGAAACAAAAAGTGCAATTGTGGTTGCCAGGGGTTGGTTGCCAGGGGTTGGGGAGAGGGAGAAATGGGGAGTTGCTATTCAGTGGGTACAGGGTTTCAGTCATGCAAGGTTTTGAGAAAGTTCTAGAGACCTGCTCTACAGCATTTTGCTATTGTACACTTAAAAGTGTTTAAGAATGTAGACTGATCCTCATGTTATATAATTTTACCACAATTTAAGAAATACTTTAATAATTGTGGGAAACTTCTGATATTTCCTGGAAAACATTAAACTGCACATCCAAGAGGCCCAAAGAACTCCAAATAGGATAAACACAAAGATACCAACACTCAGAAACATCATGGTAAAAACGTTAAATTTTAATGACAAGGAGAAAATCTTGAAAGCAAGAGAAAAACAACTTATCATGTACAAGGGTACCCCAATAAGATAAACAGCAGACTTCTTATCAGAACTAATGGAGGACAGAAGACAGTGGATAACATATTCAAAGTTCTGAAAGAAAAAGACTCTCAACCAAGAATTTTCTATCCTGGCCAAGTATGTTGGCTCACACCTATAATCCCAGCAATTCAGGAGGCCAAAGTGGATGGATCACCTGAGATCAGGAGTTCGAGACCAGCCTGGCAAACATGGTGAAACCCCGCCTCTATTAAAAAAAAAAAGCTGGGTATGGTGGTGCATGCCTATAATCCCAGCTACTCAGGAGGCTGAGGCAGGAGAATCACTTGAACCCAGGAGGTGGAGGCTGCAGTGAGCTGAGATCATGCCATTGTACTCCAGCCTGGGCAACAGAGTGAGACTCTCTCTAAAAAAGAAGAAGAAGAAAAAAGAAGTTTCTATCCAGCAAATTATCTTTCAAAAGTGAAGATGAAATAAAAGCATTACCAGATAAATATAAACATAATTTATTGCTGCTAGATGCACCTTAAAAAAAAACCAAAGAAAATTCTTCAGGTTGGAAGCAAGTAAACCCAGATAGAAATGAGAACCCACCCAAAACACAAAGAATAAAGATGAAGGTAATTCTTTAATTATATGACGGTATAAATGTATGTTTTTCATCTCTCTTAATTAATTTAAAAAGCAATTTTATAAATCGATTTTATATAATTATATTGTTTAGGCTTTAAGATGTAAAAATGTATTATATATGACAACAGCACAAAGGAGGTGGATGAGAGCAGAGTTGTACTGTACAAAGGAAATGACAGCAGATGGTAACCTGAATGTACAGGAACATATGAAGAAAACCATAAATGGTAAATAAGAAAGTAAACATTAAAAACTTTACCAATATATACTTGCTCTTATTTCTTTTCTGTTTCCACAATTGACATAAAATTATATAAAGTAAAAATTATAAAAATGTATTGGTGGGTTTATAACAAACATATAATTGTAAAACAATAGTATATAAAGGAGGAAGATTAAATAGAGCTATATATGAGTAACAATTCTATATCTCATTGAATTTTGTTAGTATAAGTTAGAAGCAAATTCTGATAAAATGCATGTGGTAAGCTCCAGAGTAGTAGTTAAGAGAATAACTTTCAAAAAGTGAAAATATCAGTTAAGAAATTAAAATGTTATAATAGAAAAATTGTACTCAATGCAGCTGGGCATGGTGGTTCACATCTATAATCCCAGTCACTTGGGAGGCTGAGGCAGGAAGATCACTTGAGGCCAGGAGTTTGAGACCAGCCTAGGCAACATAAAAGCAAGACCCAGTTTCTAAAAATAAAATTGAAAAAAAAAAAAAGCAAAACAAAACAAAACAAAACAAAAAAACACACACTTAGCCAGGCATGGTGGCACACACCTGTAGTCCCAGCTACTGGAGGCTGAGGAAGAAGGATCCCTTCAGCCCAGGAGTTCAAGGCTACAGTGAGCCATGATCAGGCCACTGCACTCCAGCCTGGGAAACAGGGCAAGACCTGATTCTAAAAATAGAAATAAAATAAAATCTACTCAATGCAAAAGAAAAAAATTAAGGAGGAGTGGTAGAACAGAAAAGACACAAGATATACAAAATACAAAGAGCACAATGGCAGATGTAAACACAACTACACAAAAAATAACAATAAATGTGACTAAACAATTCAAAGAAAAGGCAGAAAGAAAAAAAGGAAAAAAAGGCAGAGTCACAGTGGATTAAAAAACAATATCCAACTATATGCTGTCTATTGGAAATACACTTTAGATTCAAAGATATAAACAGATTGGAAGTAAAAGAATGGAAAAAGATACACAGATGCTCCTCAACTTACAATGGTGTTATGTCCTGAAAAACCCATCGTATGTTGAAAATATAGAAGTTGATATGGTTTGGATCTATGTCCCCACCCAAATCTCATGCTGAAATGCAATCCCCAATGCTGGAGGCAGGGCCTGGTAGGAAGTGATTGGATCATGGGGGCGGTTTCTCATGAATGGCTTAGCACCATCCCCCTGGTGCTGTTCTTGTGATAGAGTTCTTGTGAGATCTGGTTGTTTAAAAGTGTGTGGCACCTCCTCCCTGTATCTCTTCCTCCTGCTCCAGCCATGTAATATGTGCCTGCTTCCCCTTCACCTGCTGCTATGATTGTAAGTTTCCTGAAGCCTCCCTAGAAGCAGAAGCTGGTATGCTTCCCGTACAGCCTGCAGAACTGTGAGCCAATTAAACCTCTTTTCCTTACAAATTACCCAGTATTAGGTATTTCTTTATAGTAGTGTGAGAATGGACTAATAAGTCAAAAATGCATTTAATACATCTAACCTATCAAACATAGCTTAGTCTAGCCTACCTTAAACATGCTCAGAACACTTACATTAGCCTACAATTGGGCAAAATAATCTAATACAAAGCCTATTTTATAGTAAAGTGTTGAATATCATGCAATTTATTGACCACTGTACTGAAAGTGAAAAACAGAATGATTTTCATCATTGTGAAGTTGAAAAATCATAAATCAAATAAGATACCCTGTGTTATGCCAATAGGAACCATAAGAAAGCTGGAGTGGTTATACTAATAATGACAAAATAGACTTTAAAATGTAACATGCTATCCGAGATAAAGATAGACATTTTATAATGATAAAAATTCAACTCATAAGTTTTAACACTTGTAAACATATACACAGCTAACGACAGAGCTTCAAAGTATATGCAATGAAAGGTTGAAAGAATTGGGGGGAAATACATAGTTCAACAACAGTTGTCAGAGACTTCAAACCCCACTTTCAATTTGGATAGAACATCTAACCAGAAAATCAACAAGGAAATACAGTTGGCCCTCTGTATCTAGGTGATATAGTTTGGCTCTGTGTCCCCACCCAAATATCTTCTCAAATTGTAATCCCAACATGTTGAGGGAGGGACCTGGTGGGAGGTGATTGGATCATGGGGGGTGGTTTCCCCCATGCTGTTCTCATAATAGTGAGTTCTCACAAGACCTGATGGTTTAAAAGTGCTTGGCAGTTGACCCTCCCCCCCAAAATGCTGCTGCTATGTAAGACGTGCCTTGCTTCCCCTTCACTTTCTTCCATGATTGTAAGTTTCCTGAGGCCTCCCCAGCTATGTGGAACTGTGAGTCAATTAAACCTCTTTCCTTTATAGATTGCTGAGTCTCAGGTAGTTCTTCATAGCAGTGTGAAAACAGACTAATACACTAGGGATGCTGCATCAATGGATTCAAGTGACCACAGATACAAAAAAATTTGGAAATTAAAAAGCATGGTGGCATCTGTACTGAACATATACAGATTTGTCATTATTCCCTAGACAGTACAGTATAACAACTATTTACATAGCATGTACATTGTATTAAAGTATATAGGAGGATGTACATAGGTTATATGAAAATATTACACCATTTTATATAAGGGACTTGTGGAGTTCGGTATTTGAAGGGGTTCCCGGAACCAATCCCCCATGGATACTGAGTGACAAGAGTAGAAGATTTAGAACACTATATACAAACTAGACTTAATAAACATAAGTTGTTAGAGAATACTCCACCCAAAAACAGGAGAATACACATTTTTCTCAAGCACACATGGAATATTTTCCAGGATAGTTCATAGGCTAGGTCATAAAACAAGCCTGGATCAGTTTAAAAAGACTGAAATTGTACAAGTTTCCTTGTCATTATGTTTTCTAAACATAATGGAATGAAACTGAAACTAATAACAGAAAATAATTTGCTAAATTCACAAAAATGTAAAAATTAAGCAACACAGTACTAAAGAACCAATGGGTCAAACAAGAAATACCAAGTAAAATTAGAAAATACTTTGAGATGAATGAAAAGGAAGACACAACATATCAAAGCCTGTGGGATGCAGCTAAATCTGTGCTTAGAAGGAAATTTGTAGCTGTCAATACCTACATTATTTAAAGTTGAAAAATTTAAAAAAAAATTTTTTAGAAATCTTACTTTAAGTTCTGGGATACATGCGCAGAACCTGCAGGTTTGTTGCATAGGTATACATGTGCCATGGTAATCTACCTATCAACCTGTCATCTAGGTTTTTGGCCCACATGCATTAGGCATTTGTTCTAATGCTTTCCCTCCCCTTGTCCCTCTCCCCTTGACAGGCCCCGGTGTGTGATGTTCCCCTCCCTGTGTTGATGTGTTCTCACTGTTCAACTCCCACTTATGAGTGAGAACATAAGGTTTTTGGTTTTCTGTTCCTGTGTTAGTTTGCTGAGGATGATGGCTTCCAGCTTTATCCATGTCCCTGTAAAGGACATGAACTCATTCTTTTTTATGGCTGTGTAGTATTCCATGGTGTATATATGCCACATTTTTTTAATCCAGTCTATCCGTGATGGGCATTTTCGTTGGTTCCAAGTCTTTGCTATTGTAAATAGTGCTGCAAGAAACGTATGTGTGCATTTATCTTTATAGTAGAATGCTTTACAATCCTTTGGTTATATACCCAGTAATGGGATTGCTGGGTCAACTGGTATTTCTGGTTCTAGATCCTTGAGGAATCACCACACTGTCTTCCACAATTATTGAACTTGTTCACACTCTCACCAACAGTGTAAAAGCATTCCTATTTCTCCATGGCCTCACCAGCATCTGTTGTTTCCTGACTTTTTTTTTGTTTTGAGATGGAGTCTTGCTGTGTCACCCAGGCTGGAGTCCAGTGGCACAATCTTGGCTCATGCCTGGCTAATTTTTTTGTATTTTTAGTAGAGACGGGGTTTCACTGTGTTAGCCAGGATGGTCTCAATCTCCTGACCTCGTGATCTGCCTGCCTCAGCCTCCCAAAGTGCTGGGATTACAAGTGTGAGCCACTGCACCTGGCTGACAATGGGGTTTTCTAAATACACAATCATGTAATCTACAAATAGACACAATTTGACTGCCTCTCTTCCTATTTGAATACTCTTTATTTCTTTCTCTTGCCTGATTGCCCTGGCCAGAACTTCCAATACTATGTTGAATAGAAGTGGTGAGAGAGGGTATCCTTGTCTTGTGCCAGTTTTCAAAGGGATTGTTTCCAGCTTCTGCCTATTCAGTAAGATATTGGCTATGGGTTTGTCATAAATAGCTATTATATGTTCCATCAATACCTAGCTGATTGAGAGTTTTTAACATGAAGCGATGTTGAGTTTAATCGAAGGCCTTTTCTGCATCTATTGAGATAATCATGTGGTTTTTGTCATAGGTTCTGTTTATGTGATGGATTACATTTATTGATTTGCATATGATGAACCAGCCTTGCATCCTAGGGATGATGCTGACTTGATCGTGATGAATAAGCTTTTTGATATGCTGCTGGATTCAGTTTGCCGGTATTTTATTGAGCATTTTTGCATCGATGTTCATCAGGGATATTGACCTGAAATTTTCTTTTTTTTGTTGTGTCTCTGTCAGGTTTTGATATCAGGATGATGCTGGCCTCATAAAATGAGTTAGGGAGGAGTCCCTCTTTTTCTATTGTTTGGAATAGTTTCAGAAGCAATGGTACCAACTCCTCCTTATACCTCTGGTAGAATTTGGCTGTAAATCCATCTGGCCCTGGGCTTTTTTTTGGTTGGTAGGCTATGAATTACTGCCTCAATTTGAGAACTTGTTATTGGTCTATTCAGGGATTTGACATCTTCCTGGTTTAGTCTTCTAGAAGACTAAAGTAAATTTATCCATTTCTTCTAGATTTTCTAATTTGTGTAGACGTGTTTATAGTATTCTCCGATCATAGTTTGTATTTCTATGGGATCAGTGGTAATATCCCCTTTATCATTATTTATTGTGTCTATTTGATGCTTCTCTCTTCTCTTCATTAGTCTAGCTAGCGGTCTATCTATTTTGTTAATTTTTTCAAAAAACCACCTCCTGGATTCATTGATTTTTGAAGGTTTTTTCCTTTCTGTATCTCCTTCAGTTTTTCTCTGATCTTAGTTATTTCTTGTCTTCTGCTAGCTTTTGAATTTGTTTGCCCTTGCTTCTCTAGTTAATTGTGATGTTAGGGTGCCGATTTCAGATCTTTCCAGCTTTCTGATGTGGGCATTTAGTGCTATAAATTTCCCTCTTAACACAGATTTAGCTGTGTCCCAGAAAGTCTGGTACATTGTCTCTTCATTCTCATTGGCTTCAATGAACTTATTTCATTCTTAATTTCATTATTTACCCAAGAGTCATTCAGGAGCAGGCTGTTCAATTTCCATGTAGTTGTGTGGTTTTGAGTGAGTTTCTTAATCCTGAGTTCTAATTTGATTGCACTGTGGTCTGAGAGACTGTTATGAATTCTGTTCTTTTGCATTTGCAGAGGAGTCTTTTACTTCCAATTATGTGGTTGATTTTAGAATAAGTGCCATGTGGCACTGACAAGAATGAGAAGAATTCAAGTCCTGAATATCTTTAATTTTAAAGGATGATGGCTGGGTGTGGTGGATCACACCTGTAATCCTAGCACTTTGGGAGGCCAAGGTGGGCAGATCATGAGGTCAGGAGATCAACACCATCCTGGCTAACACGGTGAAACTCCGTCTCTACTAAAAATACAAATAAATTAGCTGGGCGTGGTGGCATGCACCTGTAGTCCCAGCTTCTCAGGAGGCTGAGGCAGGAGAATGGCATGAACCCAGGAGGCAGAGCTTGCAGTGAGCCGAGATTGCACCACTGCACTCCAGCCAGGGCAACAGAGTGAGACTCTGTCTCAAAAAAATATAATAAATTAAAAATAAATAAATAAAGGATGCTAATTTTCTGTCTTGTTAATCTAATATTGACTGTGGGGTGTTAAAGTCTCACACTATTATTGTGTGGAAGTCTAAATCTCTTTGTAGGTCTCTAAGAACTTGCTTTATGAATCTGGGTGCTCTTGTATTGGGTGCATATATATTTAGGATAGTTAGCTCCTCTTGTTGCATTGATCCTTTTACTATTATGTAATGTCCTTCTTTGTCTTTTTTGATCTTCATTGGCTTAAAGTCTGTTTTATCAGAATAGTACTGCAACCCCTGCTCTTTTTGTGTTTGTTTTTTTTTTTTTTTTTTTGCTTTCCATTTGCTTGGTAAGTATTCCTCCATTCCTTTATTTTGAGCCTATGTGTGTCTTTGCATGTGAGATGGATCTCCTGAATACAGCACACGGATGGGTCTTGACTCTTTATCCAATTGGCCAGTCTGCATCTTTTAATTGGGGCATTTAGCCCATTTACATTTAAGATTAATATTTTTATGTGTGAATTTGATCCCGGCATCATGATGCTAGCTGGTTATTTTGCACATTAGTTGATGCAGTTTCTTCATAGTGTCATTGGTCTCTATATTTTGGTGTGTTTTTGCAGTGGCTGGTACCAGTTTTTCCTTTCCATATTTATGCTTCCTTCAGGAGCTCTTGTAAGGCAGGCCTGTTGGTGACAAAATCCCTCATCATTTGCTTGTCTGGAAAGGGTTTTATTTCTCTTTTGCTTATGAAACTTAGTTTGGCTGGATATGAAATTTTGGGTTGAAAATTCTTCTTCTTCTTTTTTTTTTTGAGATGGAATTTTGCTCTTATTGCCCAGCCTGGAGTGCAATGGTGCAATCTCAGCTCACTGCAACCTGTGCCTCCCAGGCATGTGCCACCATGTGGCTAATTTTTGTATTTTTGTATTTTTAAGTAGAGACAGGGTTTCTCCATGCTGGTCAGGCTGGTCTTGAACTCCTGACCTCAGGTAATCTGCTCACCTCAGCCTCCCAAAGTGCTGGGATTACAGGTGTGAGCCACTGCGCCCAGCCCAGTTCTTTTCTTTAAGAATGTTGAATATTGGCCCCCATTCTGGTCTGGCTTATAGGGTTTCTGCAGAGAGATCAACTGTTAGTCTAATGGGCTTATCTTTGTAGGTGACCTGACCTTTCTCTCTGGCTGCCCCTAGCATTTTTTCCTTCATTTCAATATTGGAGATTCTGATGATTATGTATCTTGGGTTTGATCTTCTTGTGGAGTATCTTAGTGGTGTTCTGTGTATTTCCTGAATTTGAATGTTGGCATATCTTGCTAGGTTGGGGAAGCTCTCCTGGATAATATCCTCAAGTGTGTTTTCCAACTTGGTTCCATTTTCCCCGTTGCTTTCAGATACACCAATCAATCATATGTTTGGTCTTTTCACATAGACCCATATTTCTTGGAGGCTTTGTTTGTTCCTTTTAATTATTTTCTCTGTAATCTTGTCTTCATGCCTTATTTCAGCAAGGTGATCTTCAATCTCTACTATCCTTTCTTCCACTTGATCAGTTCAGCTATTGATACTTGTATATGCTTCACGAAGTTCTTGTGCTGTGCTTTTCAGCTCCATCAGGTCATTTATGTTCCTCTCTAAACTGGTTATTCTAGTTAGCAGTTCCTGTAACCTTTTATCAAGTTTCTTAGCTTCCTTGCATTGGGTTACAACATGGTTTTTTTTTTAGTTCAGAGGAGTTTGTTATTACCCACCTTCTGAAGCCTATTTCTGTCAATTCATCAGTCTCATTCTCCATCCAGTTTGGTACCCTTGCTGGAGAAGAGTTGTGATCATTTGGAAGAGAAGAGACATTCTGGTTTTTGGAATTTTCAGTGTTTTTGCACTGGTTTTTCCTCATCTTCGTGGATTTATCTACCTTTGATCTTTGAGGCTGATGACCTTTGAGGCTGATGACCTTTGGATGGAGTTTTTTTGTGTGTGGGGGGTCTTTTTTGTTGATGTTGTTATTGTTGCTTTGTGTTTGTTAGTTTTTCTTCTAACAGTCAGACCCCTCTTCTGCCAGTCTGCTGCAGTTTGATGGAGGTCCACTCCAGACCCTGTTGACTTGGTTATCACCAGTGAAGGCTGCAGAACAGCAAAGATTGCCACCTGCTCCTTCCTCTAGAAGCTTCATCCCAGAGCGGCACTGACCTGATGCCATCTGGAGCTCTCCTGTATGAGGTGTCTCTTGAGCCGTTAAGAGGTGTCTCCCAGTCAGGAGGCATGGGGTTCAGGGACCCACTTGGGGAGGCAGTCTGTCCCTCAGCAGAACTGGTGTGTTGTGCTAGGAGAATCCCCTTTGTCAGGATCAGCTGCTCTCTTCACAGCCAGGCAGGAAAGATTAAGTCTGCTGAATCTGCGCCCACAGCTGCCCCTCCCTCCAGGTGCTCTGTCCCAGGGAGGTGAGAGTTTTATCTGTAAGCTCCTGACTGGGGCTGCTGCATTTCCTTTAGAGATGCCCTGCCCAGTGAGGAGAAATCTAGAGAAGCAGTTTGGCCACAGCTGCTTTGCCACACTGTGGTGTTCCGCCCAGTCCAAACCTCCTGGTCTCCTTAGCACCGTCAGGGGAAAACCACCTACTAAAGCCTCAGTAATGTCAGAAGATGCTCCTTCCCCCTCCAAGCTCGAACGCCCAGGTTGACTCCAGACTACTGTGCTGGCAGTGAGAATTTCAAGCCAGTGGTTCTTAGCTTGCTGGGATCCATGGGAGTGGGACTCGCTGATTGAGACCACTTGGCTCCCTGGCTTCAGCCCCCTTTCCAGGGGAGTGAATAGTTCTGTCTCACTGGGATTCCAGGTGCCACCAGGGTATGAAAAAAACTCCTGCACCTAGCTCGGTGCCTGCCTAAACAGCCGCCCAGTTTTGTGCTTGAAACTCAGGACCCTGGTGGTGTAGGCTCATGAGGGAATCTCCTGATCTGCAGATTGTAAAAACCATGGGAAAAGTGTAGTACCCAGGCCGGGTAGCACAGTCCCTCATGGCTTCCCTTAGCTGGGGCAGGGAGGTCCCCCGGCTCCTTGCACTTCCTGGGTGAAGCGATGTTCCTCCCTGCTTCTGCTCCCTCTCCATGGGTTGTACCTACTACATAACCAGTCCCAATGAGATGAACTGGGTACCTCAGTTGGAAATGCAGAAATCACCCATCTTCTGTGTTGGTCTCAATAGGAGCTGCAGACTGGAGCTGTTTGTATTTGGCCATCTTGGCCCCTTCCTCAATGCCTACTTTTTTTTTTTAAAGGGAGCAAATCAACAACCTAATCTTCTACCAACACTGGGGAAAACAAACAAACAAACAAACAAACAAAAAAACTAAACCCAAATCAAGCAGAAGGTAGAAAATAAGGAATATAACAGAAACTAATGAACTAGAGAATAGAAAAAAGGCTTAATATCAATTCTTCACAAACTCTTCCAAAAAAACAAAAGAGAACACTTCCCAATTCATTCAATGAAAACATATATAAAAATTATACAGCATTACTGAGTGGGATTTATCCCAGAAATGCAAGGTTTGTTTAGCATCCAAAAATCAATTAATACATCATATCCATAGAATAAAGGAAAAAATCAAGAAAGGAAAATAAAGACATTTTCAGACAAACAAAAGCTCACAGAATAATGCTAACTTAAGTACAAGAAATACTAAAGGAAATTTTTCAAACTGAAAATAATGATCTTAGACAGAAGTACAGAACTGCAGAAAGGAATGAAAAACACTAGAAAGGGTAACTGTAAATGTATATATACCGTCAAAAATAGCAACAGAATAAACTCTCTGGTGAGGTTTCAAAGTAGGTAGTACAAAATAAGTGACTATAATAATGAAAGGCAGGAGAGGGACAAAAGGAAACATAAGGATCTTGCATTTTTCAAGAAGTGGTAAAAATATTAAGGTAGACCATAGTAAGTTGAAGAGACATATTTAATCATTAGAGTCATCACTTAAAAAAGAATGTACAACTAAAAAGCTAATGGAGAAGAAACATAAAATTACATAAAGTTTGATTTATTCAAAAGAATATAAAAGGCCGGGTGCGGTGCTTCATGCCTGCAATCCCAGCACTTCGGGAGGTCGAGGTGGGCGGATCACGAGGTCAGGAGATCGAGACCATCCTGGCTAACACGGTGAAACCCTGTCTCTACTAAAAATACAAAAAAGCCAGGCGTGGTGGTGGGTGCCTGTAGTCCCAGCTACACAGGAGACTGAGGCAGGAGAATGGCCTTAACCCGGGAGGCGGAGCTTGCAGTGAGCCGAGATCGTGCCACTGCACTCCAGCCTGGGTGACAGGGCGAGACTCCGTCTCCAAAAAAAAAAAAAAAAAAAAAATATATGTATATATAATTTATAGTGACAGAAAGGAGATCAGTAATTGCTTCAGTATAGAAGTGGGAAGGAGTGAGAAAGGTGGGAAGGAGTGAAAGATGATGAAGGAGGAGAAAACTTTTGGGGGTGATGGATATATCTGCCCTAGATTGTCGCAATGGTTTCACATGTGTATACATATGTCGAAAGATATAAAATCATATACTTTAAATACTTATTAACAGATTATATATTAATTACACCTCAATAAGGCTGGTTCTTTAAAGAAAATAAATAAGAGTATGGGGCTGAGACCAATCTGCCAGGGACCCAACGTTGTTCTGTCCCTGGCTGGCTGTGTGATCTGGGGCCAATAATTTAACCTCTCTGTGCCTCAGTTTCCTGGACACCGACTGCGCAGAGATATTGGTGAATTCCGTAAATTCACTGTGACAGCACAGTGCCAGGCCTGCCTCAAGTGCAAATGACCAACGTTAGCTGTGTGGTAGCGCGGAGCCCTAGGACTCTGCTCTGCTTACTGTTTACATGCCCAGGTCCCCCACTACACAGGAAGAAACCCTTTCTAGCTCATCTGTTTCCTTCAGACCGAGAATCAGCCTGGGATGCTCTGAGTGAATAACAGCAGGAATGAGAGACTTAGAAGAGAACGTCTAATTGGTGTTTCCAAGCAGCCAAAACAGAGCTGGCCAGGAAACCCTGTGGGATAGTGTGAAATATATATTTGGTCTTCATCCCCATAACCTGGCATACAACTCCTAAAATCCTTGTAATCTCCAAAGTGCTGTCTTTTCATAGGCTTATGTTGACTGACAGCTTTAGGATGAAGCTGGTCACTGGAAAGGCCAAGGCACGATTACAGGGTTGGGATTCTCAGCTCCAATGCCCCAAACTCAGAGAGGGGAAAGGAGCTAAAGGTTAAGTTTATCACCAATGGCCAATGGTTTAATCAATCATACCTACATAATAAAGCCTCTATACAAACCTAAGAGGGCAGGGTTCAGAGAGCTGCTGGATAGCTAAGTGGATAGGATCCTAGAGGGTGATGCACCCAGGAAGGGCATGAAAACTCTGCACCCCTTCCCCCATACCTCAGCCTACACATTTCTTCATCTTTATCCTTTATAATAAATTGGTAAATCTTTTTTTTTTCTTTTCTGAGACAGGGTCTCACTCTGCCACCCAGGCTGGAGTGCAGTGGCATGATCTCAGCTCACTGCAACCTCTGCCTCCTGGGTTCAAGGGATTCTCATGCCTCATCCTCCCAAGTAACTGAGACTACAGATGCACACCACCATGCCTGGCTAATTTTTGTATCTTTTGTAGAGACGGGGTTTCACTATATTGGCCACGTTTGTCTCAAACTCCTGACCTCAAGTGATCTGCCTACCTCGGCCTCCCATATTGCTGGGATTACAGGCATGAGCCACTGCACCCAGCCTAAACTGGTAAATCTAAGTGTTTCCCTGAGTTCTGTGAGATGCTCCAGCAAATTAATAGAACCCAAAGTGAGGGTCATGGGAACCCCAACTTGAATCTTTTTGGTCTCAAGTTTGGAAACCCCGAACTTACAACTAGTGCCTTGAGGGGACAGTCTCAGAGACTGAGCCCTCAGCCTGTGGGATCTGAGGCTATCTCCAAGAGAGCACCAGAATTGAATTGAATTAGAGCTGCTTGGAACATGGGAAAAACCCTCCATACATTTGGTCACGAAGTCTTTGTTGATTGTTGCTGTGGTGTCAGAGCAGAGGAAAAATGTAATTAGCATTTTTCCCAAAGAGCCTAAGGAGTGGATGACATAGAAGTGAAGGGACTGGGAGCCAGCTGCCAGGGAAAGACACTTGAACTATTTTTTTGTGGCTGAAATAGCATTTTTCTAGGGTAAATAAAACACAAACCTACTTATGGGCAGATAACAGGGGCAAATAACAGCAAGGAAAGAGGACAGGATAGAAAAAGGAGGAGGAAAGCAAAGGCCTGAGGGTAACAAGAGATTTGTCTGGAGCTTGTAGAGAAGGGATTCGTGAGTGAAGCTGCAGCACCTACCACAGAAGCAGAGAGTGGGGGCAGACTCACCTTCTCTCTTGTGCCTCCAGCTCCAGCTCCCCCGAGTTCTCAGGATGTGAGGGGTCTATGGTTCGTCCCCCCGCTCCAGCCTGGAGATGACATCAGGTTTGGAAGCTTGAAGTCCTGCTCCAGAGAAAGGAAGCAAGACCTGAAAATTCATCCCAGGTAGAGGGCAGGATGGTCCTGTGGTCTGAGTCTTTGTGCTGGTTGTGTCCTTCCCTGCCACCTGCTCTCTAACCGTGGAGAAAGACACAGGCCTCTGCCTAAGCTGAAGAAAGGTCAAAACTAGCTTTTCAGGGCGACGGGGAGCATAGATAGGACAGCGTTGGGGCCTGAACACATCATGGTAGAGGACTCATAGTAGGGGGTGTTGATCCCCAGAAGAAGGGCTAAAGGGGGAATGAGTCTCCAGCACCATGTCTGGTTTGTCTGGCCCAGCAGCCCGGCATGGCCCTTGTCTGTCGGCGTTGCTGCTTTTGCTCCTGCTGGGCCCCAGCTTGGTCCTCGCCATCTCCTTCCATCTGCCCATTAACTCTCACAACTGCTTCCATGAGGAGATTCACAAGGACCTACTAGTGACTGGCACATACGAGATCTCTGAGCAGTCTGGGAGCACTGGTGGCCTGTGGAGCCACCTCAAGATCACAGATTCTGCTGGCCATATTTTCTACTCCAAAGAGAATACAACCAAGGGGAAATTTGCCTTTACCACTGAAGATTATGACATGTTGGAAGTGTGTTTTGAGAGCAAGGAAACAGGGCGGATACCTGACCAACTTGTGATCCTAGACATGAAGCATGGAGTGGAGGTGAAAAATTACAAAGAGATTGCAAAAGTTGAGAAGCTGAAACCATTAGAGGTGAAGCTGTGACACCTAGAAGACCTTTCAGAATCTATTGTTAATGATTTTGCCTACATGAAGAAGAGAGGAGATGGTGATACCAGTGAGTCAACAAACACGTGGGTCCTACACTTCAGCATCTTTTCAATGTTCTGCCTCACTGGACTAGCCACCTGGCAGGTCTTCTACCTGTGATGCTTCTTCAAGGCTAAGAAGTTGATTGAGTAATGAATAAGGCATATTCTCCTCCCACCTTTTACCACAGCCAGCAGAACATCACTGGGATGGGCCTGGCCTAAGGCATCCTACCAGCAGCACCATCAAGGCATGTAGGAGCTTTCTTGCCAGAAATGATCTCTTCTGGTGTGCGAGGACATGGGGTACCACCTACACCCAACAAGTCAATGAGGGACTTCTTTTTAATTTCATAGGATTTTGACTGGTTTTGCAACAACAGGTCTATTATTAGAGTCACCTATGACAAAAAAAGGGTTACCTAGATAATGCCAAAGTCAGCATTTGTCCTGGGTTCCCTTGTGTGATCTGTTTGAACCAAGTTTTCTTTTCTTCTCCCACTTGCTCAGCAGTTTGGGCTTCCATTCTAGTTCTTTTACCAAGATTTTTGTGTGACCACGTTGACTTCATTCGGATTGCCTTCTTTCAATTTCCTTGTGAAAACACTCTTAACTTTCTCTTTACCCTTAGCTGAAATGTTTACGTAGCTTCTGGTGATATCTTTTCATGATTTTATGTCTCTTAAAATGGTGATGGATGTGACACTTCATAAAAGTGAGCTTTAAACTGTAGATAACTCTTAAAGAAAATGTCATTTTAGACAATTATATGCAATATTATCACGTGTAGATTCACGTGACCACCATCACAAGAGACAGAACAGTTCTATCACATGGATCCCTTGTGCTGCGCTTTTACAGCCACAGCCACATCCCTTTCTTATCCCCTCACCCCAACCTGTGGCTACCACTGTTCTGTCCTCCATCTCTGCAATTTTGTCATTTCAAGATGTTGTATGAATGGAATCATATAGAATGTAATCTTATGAGGTTGACTTTTTTCATTCAGCATAATTCCCTTGAAATCCATCCAAGCTGTTGCATATATCTTCTTCCTTTTTTCTTTTAAAAATGTTTTATATATTTAGGGGGTATAAGTGCAGATTTCTTACATGCATATATTGCATCGTGGTGAAGTCTGGGCAGTTCCTTTTGATTGCTGAGTAGTATTCCATGGTATGGATGTACCACAGTTTGCTTAACCATTCACCTACTAAAGGACAAAAGAGTTGTTTTCAGTTTTTTGCCCTTACTAATAAAGCTGCTGTGAACATTCATGTACAGGTTTTTATGTGAACATACATTTTCATTTTCTGGGATAAATGCCCAAAAGGGCAATTGTTGGGTTGTGTGGTAAACACGTATATCTTTGTAAGAAACTAACCTACTCTTTTTTCCAGAGTGGCTGTACTTTTTACATACAGCCACTCATACAATTCATACAGCAATGTATGACTGATCCAGTTTCTTCACATCTTCACCAGCGTTTGGTATTACTACTATTTTTTATCTTAACCATTCATATAGATGTGTGTAATGATACCACATGTGGTTTTAATTTGCATTTTCCAATGGCTAATGATGTTGAGTATCTTTTCATGTGCTAATTTGCCATCTATACATCCTCTTCAGTGAAATGTCTGTTCATGTCTTTTGTCTATTTTCTATTTAGGTCATTTGTTCTTTTTACTATTGAGTTTTCAGTTTTTTTATACATCCTAGATAAAACTCTTCTGTTAGATACGTGGTTGCTTGAATTTTTAACATAACTTCTACCAAGGAAAAATAAGTAAAATTTACAACTCTTCTTGCATGGCCAGTCACTTACTTAATTCCTGTCCTTCAGTGTTCCATCTAGATAATTAAGAAATATGATGTATAAAATAGATATCTAGGAGGGCCATTAAGAGGGTAAATACTTAAAAATACAAAGCCAATGAAAGCAAAGCCAATAATCACTGTAGGAGTATGAGGTGCCTAAGGGCCAAAACTAATGTAAATAAGAGAAAATGTGGATATAAATGACCACGTTTATAAACAGCTATGAAAAATGCTGTCACTTGAAATCTTTCCCACATCTCTCAAGAAAGTAGGTAGAGTTTATCCTTTCTGTAATCTCTTTTTAACCCTGCTATCACAGGGCTTATTTAATCACAGTGGCAAGAATTACATGTATCTTACAGCAAAGAAGCAGAATACTGGAATTGTTAGAGAACCCTGATGTGTTGACCCAGATAAAGTACAAAGGTGGAAGAGGGAATGAGTTATGTTGTTAAAATCTCAGGCTATTCTGTTCATGTTCCTGCTACTATGAACCCAAACCTGTTTTTTTCCCTTTTTGACTCCTTGTATCTTCCTCTCATGTGGCATAAAAGTAGTTCTGTCGTTAACTTGTACAACATTGCCACCTGCTGTTAAGAATTGGTAGGTACTGCTTCTGAGAACCTGGCTGCAGATTCTTACCATAGGCAGCAGATGTTGAGAAAGTCTACATGTAGTATTACATATACTAAGTTACAGAGGGTACATCCAAGTAGAGAAAATAATATGTGGGTTAAGATCCATTCTTAAACTTTTTTTTTTTTTTTTGGGACAGAGTCTTGCTGCGATGCCCAGGCTGAAGTGCAGTGGTGCTATCTCAGCTTGCTGCAACCTTCACCTCCTGGGTTCGGGTAGTTCTTCCGCCTCGGCCTCCAGAGTGGCTGGGAGTGCAGGCGCATGCCACCACGCCTGGCTGGTTTTTGTATTTTTGGTAGAGATGGAGTTTCACCGTGTTGGCCGGGCTGGTCTTGAACTCCTGACCTCAAGTGATCCACTGACCTCAGCCTCCCAAAGTGCTGGGATTACATGTGTAAGCCACTATGCTCATCCTCCATCATTAAACTTTTTAATGTGAAATTCTATCATGTACCATTAACCTAACAAGATTTTCTTTCCTATTTCTGACTGGTGCCTTTCCCCTTTTCAGGAGCAATGAAAGCTACTCTGTTAGTTATGTTCTTCTGATGTGACAAAATGTCAAGAAGATAGGAGAAGAGAATATTTTGTTTTGTTGATGCTTTTGTTCCCAAGTGTGACCCTAAACTTAAGCTTTGTAGGAGCTGACATTCTCTCATGTCCCTTCCCTTTACTCATGCCAAAACTATCAACTAGGACATTTTGTGCTTTTGGTTTAAAAGTTAATTGATATTATACCTTGGTTTTATCCAAGAAGTAAAAGTATTTGCCTTTGACAAAAGACTGATACAAGAGCAAATAATCTTTAAAAACAGGGGTGTTAGGTGCTTTCCTCCACTTTTGAGCATATTATCCAAAATGGTCTGTATAATATAAATGAGAATGATGCAGTTTAAGTAAGTATTTTTATACCATTGTCATGGACCCCTGTCATAAAGCCATTTTTCAGTTTGGGAAAGAGGCATATGGGATTTATACAGATTCACTTGTAAATGTTGCATTGGGGATTTTTGTGTAAATTTTCTCAAATAAAGGCTAGCAGAAACAAACAAAAAAAGGGCTAAAGGGAAGAGCACATTCCAGTGAAAGGAAAGCAGGGCTCTGAAACCGAACAGATCCATATCCCAGATCTGCCACCAATAGGCTGTGTAAACTTAAGAAAAGTGACAGTATTTGTTAGCCTCAGGTTCATTTATAAACTGTGTATCCTACCACCGATCATCAAGATGCAGAAAGATTAATTCAGGGGATAGGGATGTACTAGGTGTGCAATGAATAATATTCTCCTTCTATAAATCAGGGAGGGTTGGAAAGGCATGGGAGGCCAAGGTGGGAGGATTCCTTGAGGCTAGGAGTTTGAGACCAACCTGGGCAACATAGAGGCTCTGTCACTAAAAAAGTAAAATAAGACAGGCATGGTGGCCCATGCCTGTAGTCCCAGGTACTTGGGAGGCTGAGGTAGGAGGATCTCTTCAACCGAAGACGTCAAGGTTACAGTGAGCTATGGTCTCACCACTGCACTCCAGGATGGGAGTGAGACATTGCCTATTAAAAAAAAAATCAAGGAGGGTCCCAGTACCACCTGTCCCCCTCTCTGTGCAAACCAGACCTGCATGGTACCATGGTCAAAATGTCTGGTCTTTGGGCCCAGGGGGTGAGGAGCCTCTGAGCCCCACGCTTGATCCTCAAGGTTAAGGAGCAGGAAGCCCAGGAGCTGAGCCCCAGGGAGGGAACTTACCTAGTGAGAGTAGGTTCCCACAGGTCTCCATCATCACATCCTTGTAGAGGCCCCTCTGAGCAGGGATCAGACAGTCCCACTCCTCCTGGGAGAGGGGTACAGCCACATCCTCAAAGGAAACCACGATGTGGAATGACAAGATCTTGATGCAGCCCTCAGGTCAGGACCTGGAGGGAGAAGATATTAGGCTCAGGACTGGTAAAATCCCTCTGGGAACATGTACCTGTCTTCCCCACTAATGTGAACTCTTTGAGGCAGACACTATATTGGCTCATCTTGGTGTGCCCCAACCCTGACCTCTACTGTACCTGGTCCAGGGACAGTAAAACAGTGAGAAGTACATTTCAGGGACTTGAACTCACGAACTGAGGATATCGGTGGAGACAGGGAGCTGTCCACCCTCTGGGACCAGCTCCTTATAGACAGACTCCTGCCGAGAAAAGGCTGAGGTCACATGGAAGAGACTCCATGAGGACCACTCACTTGGAGCCCACCAAGAAGGAGCTGCATGACGGCCATCACTAGGTCTCTGAGCTTGTCCTGAGGTGTGGGCAGAGCTGTAGGGAGAGGAGGGTGATGGAGCCTGACCAACCTTCTGCTCCCCACAGGTGCTCTGAGGCTTCTAAGCCTAGACATTTTGTGGTAGCAGAGACCCAATTATGAGCTGCCTGAACACCCCAGGAAAGGTGGATGAACTAAGTAGCCAGTGGTCTCTGAGACCATATCCCCTCCCCAATTTTCTGCCATACCTCTCCATGTCTCAAGAGAGGCCTTCCTGAGGCCCCTGGGATGACAGCATCCTGAGGCCACCATGTGAAAGCCAGGACTGTGGAGGTGCCCTTGGCCAGGAGAGACAATGGACTGCGTTTCCCAGGCCCACCTATGAGGTCCTGCGCAGACGGCAAACAGCTGAGAACAGCGGACCAGGCTCTGGTGCTAAGGCAGCGAATGAGCAAATGGAGAAGTTGACACATATGCGTGACACACAGACACAACGCCCAGGTGGTGTCAGGTAATGACAAAGGATGCAAAAAATGAATGACGCAGCACGAGGGCAGCGACTGGTGGTAGGAGATATTTTACACAGGATGGCCAGGGAAGACACCTCCGATAAAGTGACAACAAATCAGAGATCTGGATGGAGCGAGGGTAGGCACCATGTGGTTATCAGTGAGGTACATCCCAGGCAGGAGGAGGGCACAAGTGCAAAGGCTCTGAGATGCAAGCACACCTGTGTTCAAGAATGGGCAAGGAAGCCAGAGGGGCTCAAACAGACTAGGGGAGGGTAAAAGAGGTGGGTACCCTCTGGGGTGGGTACCTCGTAAGCCTTAGGGCAATGGGTTTTATTCTGAATGGATGGGAAGTGCCTGGAATGTCTGGGAAGAGTCATATGACCTCAGATGTGGTCTCTACAGCTGCTGCTTTGAGGGTGCTTTGAATAGACTATGGGGTGGGGGTAAGGAACAAAAACAGGAAACCAGTCAGAAGGTTCTAGCAACAATCCAGCTAGAGATGAATGTCCTGGACCAGACTGGTGGTGGCAGAAGTGACAAAAAGCAGCCAGATTATGGATACATTTCAAAGGTACCATCAATAGGATTTGCAGATGAATTTCATGTAGGACGAGACACCAAGATTTTTGGCCTGAGCAACTGAAATTATGAAATTTCCATATACTCAAAAGAGTAAGACTGCAGAAAGATTAAATGTAAAAGTTGTCTTGTATACAGTAATGTTTAAGATACCTATTAGATTTATAAATGGAAAATTAGGGCATTTGGATATACAAGTTGAAAATTCAGGAGTGAGGTTGGGCTGGCTGGGTATATAATGAAAACTGTCAGTACACAGATGACATCTAAAACCACAAATCTGGTTTTATTTTAGCAGTGACATGTGTCACTCCCACAAAAGCCTTCCCAATTGGCCTCAGCATACACAACAAGTCACCTCCCCACAGCCCTCTACACATAAACAAATTCCTTAGTTTAGTTCAGGAGGAAATGCGCCCTTTTCCTTCCGCTCTAGGTGACCGCAAGGCCCAGTTCTCGTCACCAAGA
The DNA here is from genome assembly GCF_029289425.2 of Pan paniscus. Taxonomy (NCBI): domain Eukaryota; kingdom Metazoa; phylum Chordata; class Mammalia; order Primates; family Hominidae; genus Pan; species Pan paniscus. The sequence goes on from NC_073256.2 coordinate 162,527,134, forward strand.
TGTTAAGGGAAGTTTGCCAAGAGGCATCTGAAAGGAAATAAGGGGAATGGAGTGACCACAAAGGAAAGCCAAGAGAACGTTGGAGACACGTTCTAGAGCCCTGGCATTTCACAACAAACTCTGGAACAAACCCTGTCTCATCATCATTTAAGCCTTTGTTGGACAGACTTTCTGACTGGCCGCTGAACATAAGCTCATTGATGTCTTCACAGTCTCCAGCTGAGGCACACCTTGGTCAGAGGGAATCTTCCAGTCCTCAGACAGGGCTTGCCTTTGACTGGCCCCTGCTGCTTATGCCCTTTGTGAATCACAAGCGGTACCTCTTAGTGTACTCTGCCTTCACTCCTAAACGCATGCGGCAGGCATGTAATGCTGCTATTAGGCGCATGGGCTCTGGACTCGAATAGGACTGAGTTCTAACCTTGGATCCACCACTTACTCATGCAGAGGTCTCAGGTAAGTGACTTGAGTTTTTCCACAGACCATAAAATGAGATTGACACTACTCCTTAAGTGACTATATTGCGTTAAGTGAGAATATGTATAAAATGCTCAGCACAGTATTAGCAAACCGCAAACAATACTAAGTCTCAATTGTCCTAATCAGTAAGTCAGCATTTACCGAGTGCCTACTAAATGAATGAGTGTTGAGCTTGTTCCAGCCCATCTGTGAGATATCACCTCCTGCCTATTCCTTTCCTTCCCCAAAACAGAAGTTCCTTCACACCACAGCTCTCACAGCTTTACCCTTTCAATCAATACATTCCTGCTAAATGAAATGCACTTTTCTCTCTTCTGAAAAAAAAAAAAAGCACAATTCAGCTCATCCCCTGACATTGCCCAAACTCCCTTCCTCTGCGAGATCTTTTTATCCATCTGGCTTCCCTGCCTCAGTGTTGCTCGGGAGCGTGGATGACAGCCCGTAGACCTGCACGCCCCGCTGCCTCCGCTCGTGCCTCACACCACCCTCGCCCTGCCCGCCCCTCGGTCAACACAAAGCGGGCGCTCAGCACCCCGCAGCCGCCCTCGACGCGTCCTCTACGGGTCACTGAGGCCGCGGGGCCCGACCTTCGGCCTCTCAGAACCACGGCACCGTCCCTGCCCGCCCCAGCGCCACTCCGGCACCTCCGCACCAGGGGCCCTAGCTCGGGACTCACTCGGCTCGACCACGGGAAGGGAAGGAGCGCGAACGCGAAACCCCGAGCCGCGGCGAGCCAAACCCCCTGGGCCGGAAATGCCTAATCTGAACTTCCGCCCTGCCCTTCGGCTCAGCAACCAATTGAATTCCAGGTTTCGTGGGTCCGCTCTAGGCGGCTGATAGTACTCAATGCTCCGGCAGTCCTGTTCCTTCCCGGTCACGTCCCTACCAGCCCTTGGCGGAATCTGCGGGCGAGAGGGCGCAGGTGCAGAGGTGCCGCCGGCGGCGTGCGGCTGCGAAGGAAGGACCCCAACACCGAGCGTTCCTGCGGACGCTCCTCAACCGGGGGTTGTTCTCCGTGCTCTGGACCCCGGCCCTTCCTGACCTAGGACGTCTCGCCGCGCACTGTCCCCCTCTCTCGGGCGACTTTCCCCCCATCTCCAAGTAGTGATCGAGCTCAGAATCCAGCTCGCGCCCGCTGTGCACCTAGCACTTCCCACCTGTAGTCTTTTGACCTCATCGCCCCCTCTAGAAGGCTGCTGCCATCGCTTAAATGAGGAAGCCGAGGTGCAGAGAGGTTTCAGAACTATTGCGGTGGAGCTGGAATTCGAGAACCAACCACTCGGTGCTGAGACGCGCTTGCGGAACGGGCGGCGGGCGGGGGTGAAGCGGAGTGAGGGGAGAGGCCAGGTGCGACCCGGGCAGGTGAGGAGCACGGGCCCGGAGGGAGGACTTACGAGAATGGAAAGGAAAGCAGCCCGTCTTCAGTGGGACAGTGGGAGCATTAAGATGTCAGAGAATGAGCAGTTGTGGGAAGAGCCATAGGGTATCTTATTTTTTAGAGACGGGGTTTTGCTCTGTCGCCCAGGCTGCAACCTCGACCTCCCGGGCTCAAGCGATCCTCCTGCCTCAGCCTCCCGAGTAACTGGGACTACAAGCAACGCGCCACCACACTAAATCTTTAATTTTCGGGGGGGAGGTTGAAGGTGGGGGCGGGACAGGGTCTCTCTCCGTCTCCCAGGCCAGAGTGCAGTGGCGCAATTACGGCCCAACTCCTGGGCTCAAGCGATCCTCCCACCTCAGCCTCCGGAGTAGCTGGGACCACAGGCGCCCACCACCACGCCCAGCTAGTTTTTGTATTTTTTTTGTAGAGGTGGTGTTTTGCCATGTTTCCCAGGCTGGTCTTGAACTCCTGAGCGCAAGTGATCCACCCGTCTCAGCCTTCCAAAGTGCTGGGATTACAGGTGTCAGCCACCACGCCCGGCCCTAAATATTTTTTTAAAAGTTGGATTTTTCATGGTGCCCAAGGGAAGAGACACTCCTTTCCTTTTACTAAGACCATTTCTTTTAGAAAACTTTGTAATAGGAAAATCTTTCTTTGCCCTCTTGAAATGTATGTAAATTTTTTAAAAAGCTGCATAAGCCTCTTGCCAGTTTTATAAACCAGGAATTTCTTTCTTAAGGACCTTGGAGTCATTTCTTTGAAATAAAAAGGCCAAGGAAGATAGCTTCCCTCCTTGTCTCTGTGGGAGTTTAGCAGATGGCTGGCTCCAAGTTGCAATTACCTGCTTGTCATAGAGACATGAGGTTTATTTTAACTTTGGATAAAGGCAGTTAGCTAACACAGATGGCCGCCCCAAGTACCACGTACCTGCCTTCTCGTTTAGAAACACTGTGGGCATTAGGGGCAACTCATGCAGAAGACCCAGGAATCTTCCAGGTATACTCCATGGGATGCCTGTTCCACTCTGGCCCATTGGCACAAGCTAGCCTTTTCTTTTAAGGATAGTGGGGTCCGTTCTGAGAGCGGCCTTTGCAACATCTCTCACTTCCCCTGTTGACTGTTATTTCTTTTCTTCCTGCTTTCCTACTCCCTTGATCCCAAACTCACTAGGGGTATTTAGTGAGCACTGACTGTTGCAGTAAGACTCTAGCCAAGGAAGACGAAGAGACAGTTGGAGACCAAAGAGAACTTTAATTCGGGCACCGGAGCCTACAGCAGGCTCATGCCCAAAATGGCTACCGACCCAGACAAAGAAAGCAGGCTTGCTTATATGTCGTTTCAGGCGTGAAAAGCAAGGCAGGATACAAGTTTCAGACAGAGACAGTAAATTATTCAACCTGTGACAATTCTGAGAAAACTTACATTTAGTTATCTTGACCAGTCAACCTTGAAGCTGGACAGAGCTGGGGTAAGGGAAAACAGGAATTACGGAAGTATGAGGGAGTCGCGAGGCCGGAGATAAGCTTGGAAAGTTGAGATAAGCTCGCAGGTGCAACTTCTTAGCAATGCTGAGAGGGGCTGCTTAAATTTCTTAGCCTATGTATAACTTCTAAATAGCCTACACTAAATGGTAACTATTACCTATGTTGTGTTTGTTATTTTAAACTTTAATGTTATTTATTTTATTTCATTTTCCTTCCACATTACCTCTGCTGTTAGCAGCTTTGAGAAATGCTGCTATAGGATGTGGGAAGTCATTAAAGGATTTAAGCAGGGAGAGGCAAGATCAGATTAACGTTTCAGAAAAATATTTACTGTTTTCCAGCTGAAACTAGTAGAGTACAATTTACTTTCTGGTCACAGCACACAGCAGTCACATCCTGGAGGAACTGTACTTCTCTAAGATCTAGTCTGTCCGTGGTTTAAATGACCTTTAGCACATTGTCTTTATTACTTTGTACTCTGCTTTCAGCAGTCTGCTCTTCCATGGCTAAGGGGGCAGAACTGTTATTTTTAGGGTTTTCCACATCCAGTATGTTCATAAGATTTCTACCCTGTGTGAACTTCCAGATGTCGAATAAAGGCTGGATGCTGACCAAAGACCTTTCCACATTTTTTACATGTGTGTAGGGTTGCTCACCAGTAGTATTCCCCTGATGCTTCATAATGGTTGATCCCAGAGAGAATGCCCTTTCACACTCATTACATTCATAGGGTTTCTCTCCAGTGTGAGTTCTGTGATGGGAAATTAGGTTAGAACTTTAAACAAAGGCCTTTCCACATTTGTTACACTGATAAGGCTTATTTCCAATGTGGATTCTTTGGTGTTACACAAGATTAGAGCTGTAGTTGAAGGTTTTCCCACACTCTGCCTTCATAGAACTTGTCTTTATAGTGAAATCTCTGGTGTTTTCTAAATTGTGTTAGTCCTTCTTAAGGCTTACCATGTTCACTACACTACACAATTCCTCTCCATGGTAACTATTTGGGTGCTCATTAAAGGCTGTACTCTGACATTCTGCATGTTTTTGAGATTTCATTAGGATGTGGGCTTTCTGGTGATTGTTAAAATGTGAGTTATCTGAAGCTGTGTCCAGATGAATTACGTTGATAGGTTTTCTCTTTTGTGGGAACATTCAGATATGCTACAGGGTTTGAGGTCAAGTCTAGGATGCTGTCAACATTGTTATACTCCTGGCTTTTCTCCCATGGAATGTTTTTATGGATCACTGTGATTTATCTTCACATGTACTTGACTAGTACTTTCTTAAACATTTTCTTAGTTTTCCTCTACAAAGATTTCCCTGATATTTCTCTAGTAGACTCACAACTCTGTAGGCTTTAAAAAAGTTGGGTGCTTAGTCAATATCTCCTTTTTAACACATACCACCCACTGTGGTTTCATGCTTTGGGGGTTCCTTTTGGAGAGGCAACTCTTTGTTATCTGCCTCACAACCTGAAGAAATACAGCAAGCAGGAAACATGGCATAATAAAAAGACCACAGCCTTTTAATTCTAAAGGCCAAGATTCTACATTTCCTCTTCTCCTTTCCAGACAACTTAGTCCCAAAGGTATAAAGTAAAGCTGAGCAAGGTAGCATCCATACCAGGGCTGGGGGAACCAAAGCAGGAAAGAGCAGCAAGGTGGAGGCCATCCGTATAGCAAGACTGGCACAGTGTGTCCAGCCTAAGCAGGCTGAAGATGTCTTCATGGAAGGGCAGAGGCAGAAGGGCAAGAGGCAGGGGTTACAGTGAGCCAAGATTGCACCATTGCACTCCAGCCTGGGCAACAGAGCAAAACTCTGTCTCAAAAAAAAAAAAAAAAAAAAAAAAAAAGATGAAACCCCTATTTGTAAGACTAAAACTATAAAACTTTTAGAAAAAAAAAAAGGTATAAATTTTTGTGACCTAGAGTTAGGCAATAGTTTCTTATAAGTGACACCACAAACGCAACCAAATATAAGATAGGTTGGACTTCAAAATGAAAAACTTTCGTGCTTCAAGAAATGCCATCAAGAAAGTGAAAATACAACCTATAGAATGGGAGAAAATACTTGCAAATCATATATCTGATAAGGGCACAATATCCAGAATATATAAATAACTTTTACGACTTGTCTAAACAGACTACCATAGGCTAAATGGCTTTGACAACAATTTATTTCTCACAGTTCTGGAGGCTGAAGCCCAAGATCAGGGTGCCAGCTGGCCGTTCTTGGTGAAGGTGGCTCCCTGGTTTGCAGACTGTTGTTTTCACACAGCACCTTTGCCTAGCGGAAATGGGAAGCCTCGGGCCCTTCGTCCTAATCCTGTCTTGGGCCTCCACCCTCATTACCGCATCTGAACCATCTCAGTGGGGACTGGGTTTCAACACAGGCATTTTGTGGTGGACACAAACATTCTGCTATAGCGCAACTCGACAATAAAAAACATCCCAACTGTAAAGGAGCTGGAAAGGCAGAAAGCTAAGGTCAGTGGGGGATGCTCTGAGCGTCTGAAGACAGCGCAGCTATCCGTAAGGATCACATGCGGCTTCCCTCGCCTCCAGCTGCGCAAGGGCAGGTGCGGGCAAGGAAGTCCCACTGGGGCTTTTGGGGACCCAGCACAGCTCGGGCGAGTGGGTGAGGGTAGAGAGGATGCCTCAGTGCGTCCGGACACCACCGAGACCATAGTCCCCCAAGGGCACCTAGAGTGGATCCAGCTGTGTTCAAGTCCAGAAGCTGCCTCAGGGCTTCTCAGGACCACACTTCCCGCCCAGGTTGTTTCCTCCCTCTGGGAGCAGGAAAGGAGATGAGTCTTGGGGTGTGCGTGGGACTGCTGGCCTGGTGCTGCTGTCAGCTCTGAACCCTCCCCCGATCTCTCCAGGAACGCACAGTTAGGCTTTTCGCGCTAGTCCCCCTGGTAGGCCTGGCCGTCTGGGACGCTCGGGCTTCCTTCCCTGACGGGCTGCAGGGTCTTTTGTGGCGTTTCTGTCTCCTTCGCTGCAGTGTGATCTATTGTAAACAGTGGTAAATCCACATGGGTCTGCTGCAGCCTCAATTCTTGCCTCCTCAGAAGAAAGAATTTGACGGAGAGGCATGAAGCATAAGGCAGAGGGAAAGATGGAGGCAAGTTTTAGAGCAGGAGTGAACATTTATTAAAAAGCTTTAGAGCAGGAACAAAAGGAAGTAAAGTACACTTGGAAGAAGGCCAAGTGGGCCACTCAAGAGATCAAGTGCACAGTTTGACCCTTGACTTGGGGTTTTATACATTGGCAAGGTTGTGGCGGTCGGGGGTTGGGGAGCATCCCTTCTCCTCTGATTCCTCCCTTGGGGTGGGCTGTCCACATGTGCAGGGTGGAAGTGGGGACACATGCCCAGTGTGTTTACTGGAGTTGTGTGTATGCTCACTTAAGGTGTTTCTTTCCTCACCAGTTGAGTCTTCTAATAAGGTATCAACCGGTTAAACTCTGCCACTTCACCGCCCTGTGTGCATGCTCAAGCCCACTTGCCCAACTCCTAAGATCTCATTGGGAAGCTGCTGATCACCAGCTTCAGGTTTTTTCTATCTGTTGGGAGACTGCCTTTCCCTGGTGCTGGCAGCAACCAATTCTTATTTGAGAGAGACAACTAACAACTACCTGACTGTCCCCTGATGGTCACCTGGTGTTCCTGGTGGGTGGGGGGGCTCTCCTGACTGCCTGACTACCTACTGTAACACTATCACCCCCACTGAAGCTCCAGAGCTCTTGTGGAAGACGTTATCCACTGAGCCTCTTCCCAAGAAGCAAGATTTTGACTTTACTAAACCCTCCACAATCTGTCAGATACAGCGCTGCATGGATAAATAGCTGTGGATGACTGACCCAGGAAGGTGCTGGGGTAAGCGGGCTCCTGAGAGACAAACATGCTCGAGAGAGAACTTTCTATTCAGTCAGCCTTTGAGCAAACGCTTCTGTTACATACAGCAGGCATGGTGTATTAGTCTTGTCTTAGACCGGGCGCAGTGGCTCATGCCTGTAATCCCAGCACTTTGGGAGGCTGAGGTGGGCAGATCACAAGGTCAGGAGATCGAGAACATCCTGGCTAACACGGTGAAACCCCATCTCTACCAAAAATACAAAAAATTAGCCAGGCAAGGTGGTGGGTGCCTGTAGTCCCAGCTACTCAGGAGGCTGAGGCAGGAGAATGGTGGGAACCTGGGAGGCAGAGCTTGCAGTGAGCCGAGATCGTGCCACTGCACTCCAGCCTGGGTGACAGAGCGAGACTCCATCTCAAAAAAAAAAAAAAAACAAAAACAGAAAAAAGAAAGTCTTTTTTTTCATTGCTATATTCTCTCATTGCTGAGATTGGGCAATTTATATTTTTTTAAAAAAGGTTTAAGAACCAGGGGAGCTGACGGCATAAACCTCTGTCCCAGGGCTGGAGAAAATGAAATTAGATGTCTCAGCTCAAGGTGAGACAGGAATAAAGGGGCAAATTCCTCTTGCTCCACTTTTTCTATTTCACATCCCCAACAGATTGGATGATGTGCACCCATGTTGGGAAGGTGAATCTACCTTGCTGATTCAAATGCTAATCTCATCCAGAAGTGCCCTTGCCCAGAAATAATGTTTAATCTGGGCACCCCATGGCTAGTCAAGTTGACAGGTAAAGTTAACCATTCCAGTAATTATTATCGTTTTTTCCTACTTCACAGATAAGGGACCTAAATAATATAGAAGCTGAGTAATTTGGCCAAGGTCACACTTCTAATAATTGACCAAACTAGAACCCAGGTAGACTGGTGCCCATGCACTATCATGTACTGACCAGCTGAAAAGTCTAAGACTTTGACCCAAGCTTAGAGATCTTGGGCAAGTCCCTTAAGCTCTCTGAGAATCCATTTCCTTCATTTATAAAATGGAGATAATAACAAAATGTATGTCATCTACCTCATTAGTTAGTTGTAAGATCAAGTGAACTGTTAATAACTGGACATGAACTAATTGTTGTTAGTGTTCTCAGAGCCATATTTGCCAGCAAATGTGCTTTTGATAGCTTAGGACTATCTTTAACTGTTTATGAAAGAAGCATATGCTAAAACCTTGCAAAATCCAGTCTAAGTAAATATGACTGTTATGGGAAGGCCATCTCTGGAGTTGGGCCCTTTATAAAGAAGATTCCAAGGCTCCGATACCTGCCTTCTCTTCAGGACATGCACATTCCTGTCCTGCATTTTCACTGATTTTTGTGAGATGCTTATAGTCAGGAAAATTTATAGCAGTACCCATTCCCAAGCATTCACTTTAACTATGGAAATATATGGTTATTTTTTTCCTTAATTGATATCATATTCTTTTTTTTCATCTTCCTTCTTGGTATATATTTTCTTATAATTTTTCCTAACTTAAAAATTAGATGATAATTTTTTTGGCTTTAATTTCTTGTATGATGGTGTCTTTAATGACTTTGTGCCTTTCATTTATTTACTGACATCCATTCTCCTATATTTTATTTTATTTTTTGAGACAGGGTCTCTGTCTTCTAGGCTGGAGTGCAGGGTGGTGCAGTCATGGCTTACTGCAACCTTGTAGGCATTTCTTTATAGCAATGCAAGAATGGCCTAACGCAGCTGTGATGTGAAACTGCTGTCAATGGGGGAACTGTGCATTGCAAAGGGCTGGATCCTGTGCATTCTCTCTCCTCTTGTTGTAAGAAAATGACATACCACTTGAGCCTGGTGTGTGTGCCATTTGTTTTAATGACCCAAAATCATGCACAGGCCTTCCCTCAGTGGCACTTATCTATCTTATAAACTTGGCTGCACAACCTGGTCACCCAGTGAGTGGTGAAACAATTTATTCTGCTTACTTTGATTTGATTTATTCTTTTTTCCCTAGTTTCATAAGGTGGAAGCTTACATTATTGATTGTATCTTTCTTCTAATATAAGAATTCTATGCTATAAATTTATCTCTAAGTACTGCTTTCACATCTCACAACTTTGTGAGATAAATAAGTTGTATTTTCATTTTCATTTAGTTTGAAATATTTCTAAATTTAACTTGAGAATTCTTCTTTGACCCAGCTGTTATTCAGAAGTGTGTTGTTTAATCTCCAAGTATTTTGGAGTTTTCCAGTGATCTTTCTGCCATTGATTTCCAGTTTAACTTCTTTGCCATCTGAGACCACAGATTGTATGATCATATACTTTATGTATTTTTTTCAGGCAGGGTCTCACTCTGTCCCCCAGGCTGGACTCTAGTGGTGTGACCACAGCTCACTAAAACCTCTGCCTCCTGTGTTCAAGTGATCCTCCCATCTCAGTCTCCTGTGTAACTGGAACTAAAGGCACATGCCACCACACCTGGCTAATTTTTGTATTTTTTGTAGAGATTGGGTTTCACCATGTTGCCCATGCTGGTCTTGAATTCCTGGGCTCAAGCAATCTGCCTGCCTTGGCCTCCTAAACTGCTGAGATTACAGGTGTGAGCCACCATGCCTGGCCCTATTCTTTTAAATTGATAAAGGTGTGTTTTATGGCTCAGAATGTGGTCTCTCTTGGTGATTGTTCTGTGTGTTTGAGAATAATGTATATTGTGCTATTATTGGATAAAGTATTCTATAGCTGCTGGTTAGAGCTAATTGATTGATGGTTCTGTTCAGTTTAACCATGTTCTTACTGTTTTTCTGCCTGCTGAATCTGTCATTTACTGATAGAGGGTGTTGAATTCTCCAGCTATAATAGTGGACTCATTTATTTCTCTTTGAAGTTCTATCAGTTTTTCCTTCACATTTTTTGACCCTCTGTTGTTAGGTGCAAACAGCTTAAGGATTTCTATGTCCTGTTGGAAAACTGATCCCTTTATGATCATGTAATTCCCTTCTTTATCCCTGATAATTTTTCTTTCTATGAAGTCAGTTTTGTCTGAAATTATTATGAGGATTTTTTTTTTTGAGACAGAGACTTGCTCTGTCACCCAGGCTGGAGTGCAGTGGCAATCATAGTAAAATTGACCCAACTGTCCATAGAACTGATGTTTACTTTTTTTTGGATAAACAAAGAAATTGACCCTCCCAGGTCGGGTGCAGTGGCTCACATCTGCATCCCAGCACTTTTGGAGGCTGAGGTGGGTGGATCACTCGAGGCCGGGAGTTGGAGACCAGCCTGGCCAAAATGACAAAACCCTGTCTCTACTAAAAATAAAAATTAGCCAGGCATGGTGGCGCATGCCTGTAATCTCAGCTACTCAGGAGACTGAGACACAACAATTGCTTGAACCCAGGAGGCACAAGTTGCAGTGAGCTGAGATCATGCCTCTGCACTCCAGCCTTGGCAAAACAGCAAGACTTTGTTTCAAAAAAAAAAAAAAAAAAAAAAAAAAGGAAGAAGAAGAAGAAGAAAAGAAATTGATCCTCCCAGTCTTAAAGTTTGAAACTTGTGTTTGTCTTATCTGAGTTCCTTCCTCAGGAAACTGACCCTTGGGCCTCCCAGATAGTATCAAGGAACTGAATCTTACCAGATCACTGCATCCAGACAATGAGATGCCAGACCCCACCATCCACCAGGATTGCCTAACCAATCATCTCCTTTCTGTTGACCAAATCCTCTTCCTTACTGCTCCCTAATTCCTGTTTTCTCACATGTAGTTACATTTCTTCCCTGCAATATAAACCCCTAAATTTAGCCAATTGAGGAGACAGATTTGAGACTAATCTCCCATTCTCCTCAGCTACAGTACCTGAATAAAGCCTTCTTTTCTGGCGATACTAGTTATCTGAGTGATTGGTTTTCTGTGAGACAAGCAGCAGGACCTAGACAGAACCCCTTGTGTTTTGGTAACAATGGACTATAAGAGTACATTATCCTGCCTGGATAATTATTTTAAAAATTTATAGAGATGGGGTCTCATTATGTTGCCCAGGCTGGTCTTAAACTCCTGGCCTCAAGTGATCCCTCTGCCTCAGCCTCCTAACGTTCTAGGATAACAGGCATAAGCCACCACACCTGGCCTGCCCAAAATATAGCTACTCTGCCTTTCTTCTGGTTCATGTTAGCATGGTTTATCTTTCTCTGTCCTTTGAATCTATTTGTACCTTTATATTTAAGATTGGTTTCTTATAGACAACATATGTCTGGGTCTGTTTTTTTCTCCACTCTAACAGTCTTTGTCTTTGAATTTGTGTATTTAGACAATTGATCCTTAAAGTGATTATTGATATAGTTGGATCAATATCTAACATAGTTATTACTGCTTTCTAATAATTTGCCATTGTTCTTTGTGTGTTTTTTGTCTTCAATTCTTTTTCTGCCTTCTTTTTTGTTTGTTTGTTTGTTTTGTTTTTTAAGAGACAGGGTCTTGCTCTTTGACCCAGGCTGGAGTGCAGTGGTAGGATCATAGCTCACTGCAGCCTTGAACTCCTGGGCTCAAGTGATCCTCCCCACTCAGCCTCCCAAGGAGCTGGGACTACAAGTGTTCATCATCATGGCCAGACAATTTATTTATTTTCTTTTTTTATCCTTCACTTTAGAGAATTTTAGAATGTTTTATAGGGATGGGGTCTTGCTATATTTCCCAGGCTGGTCTAGAACCCCTGGGCTCAAAAAACCCTCCCACCTCAGCCTCCCAAAGTGCTCAGATTATTGACATGAGCCACTGTGCCTGGGCCTTGTTTGGTTTTAATTGAGCATTTTGTATGATTCTAGTTTTTTCCTTTCATCGCATTAAGTATACATTTTTTTTACTTATTTTGTATTATTAGTAGCCCTTGAGTTTGCAGTGTACATTTATGACTAATCTGAGTATTCTTTCAAATAGTGCTATACTACTTCCCAGATAGTACAATTACCTTATAACAGAGTATTCCCAATTCCTCTCTCTCATCCCTTATAACATTGCTATCAGCTAGGTGCAGTGGCTCACGCCTGTAATCCCAACACTTTGGGAGGTCCAGGCAGTTACTTGAGCCCAGGAGTTCCAGAGCAGCCTGGGCAACAAAATTAGCCAAGTATATTGGCACATGCCTGTAGTCCCAGCTACTCAGGAGGCTGAGGCAGGAGGATCACTTGAGCCTGGGAGGTGGAGATTGCAGTGAGTCATGATCGTGCCACTGCTCTCCAGCCTGGGCAACAGAGTGGGTCTCTGTCTCAAACAACAAACAAAAAACTCCACTTTGCTATCATTCATTTCACTACAATCACCAAATACATTGCTATTATTAATTCAAACAAACTGTTATCCATTAGACAATTGAGAATAAGAAAACTAAAATATTTTATTTACCTTTATTGATTTTGCCTCTAATGCTCTTCCTTTCTTTATGTAGATACTAGTTTCTGATTTATCATTTCCCCCTCTCTGAAGAAGTTATTTTAATAGTTCTTGCAAGGTTAGATCTACGGGCAATAAATTCCCTCAATTTTTGTCTGAGAGAGTTTTTATTTCTCCTTCATTTTTGAAAGATAATGCCACTTTATACAGAATCGGGGCTGGTGTTACTTTTAACATTTTTTGGAAGATAAAACTGATATAATGCTTACCCTTGCTTAGTTTTTTTCTTTCTGGCCTTTTTTTTTGGATGGAGTTTTTCTCTTGTTGGCCAGGCTGGAGTGCAATGGTGTGGTCTCAGGTCACTGCAACCTCTGCCTCCCAGGCTCAAGCAATTCTCCTGCCTCAGGCCTCCCAAGTAGCTGGGAATACAGGCATGCATCACGACACCCGGCTAATTTTTGTATTTTTAGTAGAGATGGGTTTTCACCATGTTGGTCAGGCTGGTCTGGAACTCCTGACCTCAGGTGATCCACCCGCCTTGGCATCCCAAAGCACTGGGATTGCGGGCATGAGCAACCGTGCCTGGCCCTCTGGCTTCTTTGAAGATTTTTTTTTGTTCTTCATTTTCTGCAGTTTGAATATGGTATGTTTGGGTATAGAATTTTGGTATTTATCTTGCTGGTGTTGTCTGTACTTTCTGGAACTGTGGTTTGATGCATGTTATTAATTTTGCAAAATTTTATTACAATTGGCTCAAATATTTCTCCTGTTCCTTTCCTTCATTCTTCTTCTGGTATTCCCAATATGCATATGTTACACCTTTTGTAGTTGTCCCACAGTTCTTGGATGTTCTGTTTCATCCTTTTTATTCTTTTTTTCTCTTAGCATTTCTATTTTGAAAGTTTCTACTGACATGTCTTCAGGATCATTTATTCTTTCTTCAGTTGTGTCCAGTCCTTTTGTTGTTGTTGTTTTGAGATGGAGTCTTGTTCTGTTGCCCAGGCTGGCTCACTGTAACCTCTGCCTCCTGGGTTCAAATGATTCTCCTACCTCAGACTCCCGAGTAGCTGGGACTACAGGTGTGTGCCACCATGCCCGGCTAATTTTTGAATTTTTAGTAGAGATGGTATTTCACCATTTTGGCCAGACTGGTCTCAAACTCCTGACCTCAGGTGATCCACCCACCTTGGTTTCCCAAAGTGCTGGGATTACAGGTGGCAGTCTTTATTTCTGTCATGATGTTTTTGATTTCTAGCATTTTCTTTTGATTCTTTCTTAGTGTTTCCATTTCTCTGCTTATATTACCTATCTGTTCTTGCATATTGTTCTCACTTTGCATATTAATTAAAACCCTTTGCATATTAATCATAGTCCTAAAAATTCAAGGTCTGACATTTCCAATATCTCTGCCATAAGCTCAGTTTGGTTCTTATGCTTGCTTTTTCTTTTCAAACTCTATATTTTTTGTGTGTCTAGAACGTGTGCTAACATTTTATTGAAAGTGAGATATGATGCACTGGTTAAAAGGAACTGATAATTAGGCCTTTAGTGTGAGATTTTTTTATCTGGCCCACGGTTAGGCTGTATTTTCTGTTTGCTGTAGCTGTCAGTATCAGAGGCTAAAATGTCTCTGGTGTCCTTGTTTTTGTCTCCCTTGTTGCCTTTGGGTTATCCTAGAGACTTCTTAAAGTTTGAGACACACAGTTCTTTCAGTTATATTCTCCCCTAACTATTCAGGATCTCTAGTGCTGGGGTAAGATATGAAGGGAGGGGAAACATCACATAATCTTATGATTATGTCTCAGTCTTTCAGTGAAATTGTGACCCTCACAAGTGCTTCTGAGTTTTGTGTTGGTTTATCCCCCTTAGATGAGACAGAAAGGCTAGAGCAGGTTGGAGTTAGGTATTTCCCTTTCCCCAGGTCAGTTTATCTCTGGTAAAACCTCAGCAGGTTAGGCTCTGGTAAAATAGTTTCTCCTGAGGTTGGGCTTTATGAAGAACCATACGCTCTGGGCATATTTCAGAATGGCTAATTTCCCCCTCCCACTGCTGGAAGCATGAAGGGATTTTTTTTCTTAGATCTTCACTGTGAGAACCTGTTATGGCTTCAGGAGGTAAAGCTCATGAAAGTGTGTGGGTTCCCTTAAAACTGGGCCATACTGGCATTTGTACTGTCAGTGCGCGTGAGCACTCAGCAGGCTCTAGGCTCAGTGACGGGGTCAGTTCTGTGCCTCAGCCTCCTCCTGTGTGTTCTTTCCCTAAGCAGTCCTATGGGGCTGAGACACAGCATCCATAACCCTGATGAAGTGTCATCATTGACCATCTACAAACACTGTGCCCTGAATGGAGCTTAGTTAAACTGCCTTCATCTACTACCTAGCTGTACCAGGGACCACTATTTAAGAGACATGAAAAGAAATACAGAATCCCCAAGTGTCTGTATTGCCTGGGGGTGATCATGGACTGTTATTGACCTCTTGGTGTTTGGAAGTCTGCTTTTAGATACTCCTGAATCTGTTTGCCACATAACTACATGTATTACATATTTCATTTGATTACTTTCTTAGTTATGGTTTTCTTTTCTTCTTTTTGGAGATGGAGTTTTGCTCTTGTTGCCCAGGCTGGAGTACAACGGTGCAATCTCAGCTTACTGCAACCTCCACCTCCCGGGCTCAAGCAATTCTCCTGCCTCAGCCTCCCAAGTGGTGGGGATTACAGGCATGTGCCACCACACCTGGCTAATTTTGTATTTTTTGTAGAGACAGGGTTTCACCATGTTGGCCAGGCTGGTCTCGATCTCCTGACCTCAGGTGATCCACCCGCCTCGGCCTCCCAAAGTGCTGAGATTACAGGTGTGAGCCACCAAGCCTGGCTAGTTATGGTTTTCTATGCTTTTTTCTTGATTGTTTCAGATTCTGAGACCCAGCTAACTACAAACATGGAAGTTTTTAAATAAATAGAGCCACTTGAGGCCCAACACGGTTGCTTACACCTGTAATCCCAGCACTTTGGGAGGCCGAGGCAGGCTGATCATGAGGTCAGGAGATCGAGACCATCCTGGCTAACACGGTGAAACCCTGTCTCTACTAAAAATACAAAAAAAGTAGCCAGGCGTGGCAGTGTGCGACTGTAGTCCCAGCTGCTGGGGAGGCTGAGGCAGGAGAATGGCATGAACTCGGGAGGCGGAGCTTGCAGTGAGCCGAAATCGCACCACTGCACTCCAGTCTGGGTGACAGAGCAAGACTCCATCTCAAAAAAAAAAAAAAAGAAAGAGAGCCACTTGAGGTGGGAGGTGGATATTGGAAAGATTTATATGTAACATTCTGCAGGAAGCCAAGCTTTTATATGTAACATTCTGCAGGAAGCCAAGCTTGAAGAAACTTATAAAAATTAGGGAGACCGGGTGCCAGGTGTGGTGGCTCACGCCTGTAATCCCAGCACTTTGGGAGGCTGAGGCAGGTCGATCATGAGGTCAGGAGTTCTAGACCAGCCTGGACAATATGGTGAAACCCCATCTCTACTAAAAATGCAAAAAGTAGCTGGGCACAGTGGCAGGTGCCTGTAATCCCAGCTACTCAGGAGGCTGAGGCAGGAGAATCACTTGGACCCAGGAGGCGGAGGTTGCAGTGAGCCGAGATTGCCCCACAGCACTCTAGCCTGGGCAACAGAGCAAGACTCTGTCTCAAAAAAAAAAAAAAAGAAATTAGAGAGACTGAGAAAATCATTACAAACATCTTGCAGATGACAGATCAAATATTTTCCTTTCTTTACAAGAGAGAGATTTCCAGGCAGTGATACTGATCCATCCAAACAGTCATGCAATGGAGAGAGGTCTTAAATGTAACAAATACAGGAGCTGCATGAGTCTGTGCTCAAATGCTATTATATATACTAGTGTTCCTACAGAAGAGGTGTCAGAAATGACAGGTGTGTGACCAAAATTTCAAATTAAATTCAGACTTAATGAGACATCAGAAAAGCCTCATGAGAGAGAAACCCTGTGAATGTATGTGGAAAAGCTGTTATGCAGAAATTACTCCTTATTGAACATCAGAGTATTTATCTGATAAGAAACTCTGTCAATGTAATGAACGAGAGAAAGCCTTCAGCCAGAGCTCAGTTGTAATTCACCATTGAAAAGTTCTAGGGTCGGGGAAAAGAGCAGCTCTCCCTCTACCTCTCCCTCTCCCTCTCCCCACGGTCTCCCTCTCCCTCTCTTTCCACGGTCTCCCTCTGATGCCGAGCCGAAGCTGGACTGTACTGCTGCCATCTCGGCTCACTGCAACCTCCCTGCCTGATTCTCCTGCCTCAGCCTGCCGAGTGCCTGCGATTGCAGGCGCGCGCCGCCATGCCTGACTGGTTTTCATATTTTTTTGGTGGAGACGGGGTTTCGCTGTGTTGGCCGGGCTGGTCTCCAGCTCCTAACCACGAGTGATCTGCCAGCCTTGGCCTCCCGAGGTGCCGGGATTGCAGACGGAGTCTCGTTCACTCAGTGCTCAATGGTGCCCAGGCTGGAGTGCAGTGGCGTGATCTCGGCTCGCTACAACCTCCACCTCCCAGCCACCTGCCTTGGCCTCCCAAAGTGCCGAGATTGCAGCCTCTGCCCGGCCACCACCCCGTCTGGGAAGTGAGGAGCATCTCTGCCTGGCCGCCCATCGTCTGGGATGTGAGGAGCCCCTCTGCCTGGCTGCCCAGTCTGGAAAGTGAGGAGCGTCTCTGCCTGGCTGCCATTCCATCTAGGAAGTGAGGAGCACCTCTTCCCAGCCGCCATCCCATCTAGGAAGTGAGGAGCGTCTCTGCCCGGCCGCCCATCGTCTGAGATGTGGGGAGCGCCTCTGCCCCGCCGCCCTGTCTGGGATGTGAGGAGCATCTCTGCCCGGCTGCCATCCCGTCTGAGAAGTGAGGAGACCCTCCGCCCAGCAGCCACCACGTCTGAGAAGTGAGGAGCCCCTCCGCCCGGCGGCCACCCCATCTGAGAAGTGAGGAGCCCCTCCGCCTGGCAGCCACCCCATCTGGGAAGTGAGGAGCATCTCCGCCCGGCAGCCACCCTGTCCGGGAGGGAGGTGGGGGTCAGCCCCCGCCCAGCCAGCCACCCCGTCCGGGAGGGAGGTGGGGGTCAGCCCCCGCCCGGCCAGCCGCCCCGTTAAGGAGGGAGGTGGGGGTCAGCCCCTGCCCAGCCAGCCACCCCGTCTGGGAGGGAGGTGGGGGTCAGCCCCCACCCGGCCAGCCGCCCCATCTGGGAGGGAGGTGGGGGGTCAGCCCCTGCCCGGCCAGCCACCCCATCTGGGAGGGAGGTGGGGGTCAGCCCCCGCCCAGCCAGCCGCCCCATCCGGGAGGGAGGTGGGGGTCAGCCCCCGCCCGGCCAGCCGCCCCATCCGGGAGGTGAGGGGCGCCTCTGCCCGGCTGCCCCTACTGGGAAGTGAGGAGCCCCTCTGCCCGGCCACCACCCCATCTGGGAGGTGTACCCAACAGCTCATTGAGAACGGGCCATGATGACAATGGCGGTTTTGTGGAATAGAAAAAGGGGAAAGGTGGGGAAAAGATTGAGAAATCGGATGGTTGCTGTGTCTGTGTAGAAAGAAGTAGACATGGGAGACTTTTCATTTTGTTCTGTACTAAGAAAAATTCTGCCTTGGGATCCTGTTCATCTATGACCTTACCCCCAACCCTGTGCTCTCTGAAACATGTGCTGTGTCCACTCGGGGTTAAATGGATTAAGGGCGGCGCAAGATGTGCTTTGTTAAACAGATGCTTGAAGGCAACATGCTCGTTAAGAGTCATCACCACTCCCTAATCTCAAGTACCCAGGGACACAAACAGTGCGGAAGGCCGCAGGGTCCTCTGCCTAGGAAAACCAGAGACCTTTGTTCACTTGTTTATCTGCTGATCTTCCCTCCACTATTGTCCTATGACCCTGCCAAATCCCCCTCTGCGAGAAACACCCAAGAATGATCAGTAAAAAAAAAAAAAAAGAAAAAAAAAGAAAGAAAAGTTCTAGGGTCGGGCGTGGTGGCTCATGCCTGTAATCCCAGCACTTTGGGAGGCCAAGGTGGGTGGAACATCTGAGGGCAGGAGTTTGAGACCAGCCTGGCCAGCATGGTGAAACTCTGTCTCTACTAAAAATACAAAAATCAGCCAGGCTTGGTGGTGGGTGCCTGTAATCCCAGCTACTCAGGAGGCTGAGGCAGCAGAATCACTTGACCTCAGAGGGAGGAGGCTGCAGTGAGCTGAGATTGTGCCACTGCACTCCATCCTGTGCTACAGAGTAATACTGTGTCAAAAAATAAACAAATAAAAGTTCTTACCGGAGAGAAACCTTATGAATATTATGAATGTGGGAAAGCTTTTATCCAGAAATGTATTAAGTACCAAAGATTTAATATCTCATGAATACAGAAAGTATGAGAAAACCTTTGCACAGAGCTCACATCTAATTCAGCATCAAAAAATTCAGTGGAAAGAAGTCATAAGTATGTAATTACTGTGGGAGAGCTTTCCATTCAAAATCACACCTTATTCAGTATCAGATAATTCACAGTAGAGAAAAGGCCCATGAATGCAATCAATGTGGAAAAGCCTTCAATTGGAGCTCAGCACTTGCTGAAAATCAGATAATTAACACTGGAGTGAAATCTAATGGATGTAATGAATGTGGGAAAACTTTCATCCAGAGTTTAAATCTTATTCTGTCAGAGTTCATGCTGAGAGAAACCATATGAATGTAAATGAATGTGGAAGAGCCTTTAGTTACAGGTCACACCTTATTTCACATCATAGGATCCACACAGGAAATAAGCCATATGAATGCAAGGAATTTGGCAAAAATTCCCATCCAAATTTGTACCTTATTTGACATCAGGATATTCATCACAGAGAGAAATTACAGGAGTGCAATGAATGTGGGAAGGTGTTTGGTCAGAATCCAACCCTTGTTATACATCAGCAGATTCACACTGGAATGAAATCTGATAACTACAGTAAATGTAGGAAAGTTTTTTTGTAGATTCATAGCCCCTGCAGAACCTAAGGCAGTTCCAGGTAAAGAGAAACCCTATGGGTACAGTGAATATGGGAAGACCATACAGAATTCATACCACTTTCTGGATCAAAAAGAATCAAAGAAGAGACAAAGCCTATGAATCTCATGCATGTGCAAAAACCTTATATTATGTGTCAAAACTTATTAAGTATCAGGGTATGTAGTCTTTAATAGATTAGAGCCTGTTCAGTAGCAGAAAATCCACTCTATCGATAAACTTTATGAACATAAATACTGTGACAAAGTCTTTAGGCTAATTTTAAGTTTAAAAAATCAGGCTTTATCATAGAAAAAAATGAGAAAAAAATAAAAGTAAAATGTGATCCAAACTTGTAATTATGTTAATGGAGACACAGTATATATAAACATATTTAGATATATGTTTTCTTTCTTTTTCTTTTTTTTTTTTTTGAGACTAGGTCTTTCTCTGTCACCCAGGCTGGAGGGTGGTCGTAGAATCTTGGCTCACTGCAACATCCGCCCCTGCACCATCCCCCTTCCCACCGCTGCCCAAAGCAATCCTCCTGCCTCAGCCTCCCAAGTAGCTGGGACCACAACCGGCTAATTTTTTAAATTTTTTGTAGAGACCATGTTGCCCAGGCTGGTCTCAAACTCCTGGGCTCAGGCAATCTGCCTGCCTTGGCCTCTCAAAGTGCTGGGATTACATGCAGAGCCACTGTGCCCAGCCTGGATATCTGTTTTCTTAAACTGTGTCCTTCAAGGTCAGGGTACTTCTCTTGTTCTTTCACTGTACCCATCCCATTGCCTTATTGATTCAGCCCCTTAATAAATATTTTGGTGTGATTTGCTAACTATGGAAAAATCTTTTCTGAAGACTCATGTTTCCTGCCACAAGAGGAACCATAGAAAATATAGCACTGGAAAGGCAACAGTTCAAATCCAAGGTTATTCATGATTACATCAACCTACAATTACTGTGCAGCTCCTATGTGCCTGGTAGTGTGCCTGACAATGGCAAATCAGAGATGCAGAAACACTTGGCCTCTTTTCCTCATATCTCTCAGTCTAGTTGGGATACAAAGGTATGTAGAGACAGATAACCACATCAGTACAGTAATAGAGGTAAGAATACAGGGTTGAGTGGGGTCCCAGAGGTGGGAGAGGTCTACAGAGATGGCTCATTTTCAAAATTCTGAGAGACAATAACTGTTAACCTCAAATTGTGTTTCTATCCAAACTAACTTCCAGGAATTAGAATAAAAATAGGCATTTTCAGATGAGCAAAACCCAAAACACCATAACAGATTTCATTAAAGGAGCTTTAAAAGGATGTACATTTAAAGAAATGATATCAGAACTGAGATATAAATAATGATGCCAGGCATGGGAGGCTGAGGTGGGAAGATTGCTTGAGCCCAGGAGTTCAAGACCAGCCTGGGCATTCTGGTGAGACCCCATTTCTACAAAAAATTACAAAATTAGCCGGTATGATAGTGCATGCCTGTGGTCCCAGCTACTTGGGAGGCTGAGGCAGGAGGGAGGATCAGTTGAGCCCAGGACAACCTAGGTGACAGAGTGAGACATGGACTCTAAGAAAAACAAAAGTTGTATATTTGAAAACACTGACTGTAAATAGAATTAAGTCTAATATGGCGGATTTAAAAACAAAGATAGAAATGAAGTCAAGACAAAAATAGCATATGAGTCAGGAAGGTAATGGATAAAATCAGAGCATTGAAAGTGAGGCAGGATAGGTAGTCAAGGAAGTAACCATGTCCTCGGGATGCAGCAACTGTTGTGACCATGCAATCAGCACAATAAGCCTCTGCCTTCACATTGTGGTTAAGCTCTTTCAAGCAAAACTATCTTCAATGGGGAATTTCCCCTGCAAAGAGCATGTACATTTTGATTTTACCTGTCCTCAGACTGACCTTTCGCTCATTATAATAGTAAAAAACAGAGCCCTGGTTGGAGGTTTAAGATGCTAATAAGACATGTGACATGTACGAACAATCATATACAAGCATGTAGAACAAGCATTGTATGACAACAAGCATTGTATGAACAAGCATGTAAGAACATACAGCTACCGCACATGTGCACTCAGACGACCATCCAGAACATGCTCACTAGTAGCACCTCTTCCCAATTCCTTATGAATAATCATGTAAGACCCCCATAAAGGGAGTCTCCCTCATGCGTCTTTGCTGCCCCAACCTTATGAGCAGCTGGCCCTGAATCCTCTCTCTCTCTCTCAGGGTGTACTGTCTATTGTGCACTTAACTTTCCAAATATTCTTTCTCCTTTGTAATAAATTACTGTATGCCGCATCTCCTTTACTGCGTGTCCCGTTTAAATTCTGCGTTTTTTTTTTTTTTTTTTTTTAGATGGAGTCTCGCTCTGTCACCCAGGCTGGAGTGCAGGGGTGCGATCTTGGCTCACTGCAAGCTCCACCTCCCGGGTTCATGCCATTCTCCTGCCTCAGCCTCCCGAGTAGCTGGGACTACAAGTGCCCGCCACTATGCCCGGCTAATTTTTTGGTATTTTTTAGTAGAGACGGGGTTTCACTATGTTAGCCAGGATGGTCTCAAACTCCTGACCTCGTGATCCGCCCGCATCGGCCTCCCAAAGTGTTGGGATTACAGGCGTGAGCCACCGCGCCCGGCCAATCCGCCGGATTTTGGGAGTAATCTATCACACTGCAGTAAATAACTATCAGTGATGACCAAACTTTAACCCTTCGAGACCTTGCAGACCAGGCAGCTAACACTTCCCAACCGACCGTCTCAGGAAACACCGCTTTCCACTCCTGTGTCCCCGAAAGGAATCATCAGACATCTCGGACTCTTACCTTCTCAAGCAACACAACCCACCGCCCGTTGCCCTCCTGAAGCCTTACTCAGCCTCACCTCAACCCCTGCGCAATTCCTCTCGGTTGTCATGCCTCCATCGGCGGGGGTCGAGTGTTGTGTGTGACCCCAGGTCTCTAGCAAGGTATAGTGGGAGGGAAGCATCCAGGGGAAGAGAGGTGGTGGGATGGGGCTCTCCCTCTCCCCCATACCGCCACCCTCCCTCACGTCCATATCCTGTCCAAGGCTCTTCCCGCGTCTGCTTCTGAAACCCCTCCACGTCCCTCCACCCCATGTGCCCCACTCGTTACACAAGAGCAGAGAGATCTGCAGAACATACGTCTACGATTATGCCACTCTTCAGATTTACATCTTGCAGCGACTTCCCACTGCGTTAGAACGGAAGTAAGCCCATGACGGGGGCCTTCCCAACTCTCAGACCTCACCCGAGCCTCCACGTCCCGAGACGCCGGCCTCTCAAACGACCGCGCCCTGACCCTCGCTCTTCCCCATTTCTCAGGGGTCTTTGCCGACCACCCTCTTGCGCCATAGCTGCTCATGTGCTGTTTACTTGCTTTTCCCTCCCCACCAAAAGGTGAGCCTTGAGAAGACACACCCTTGTGGAGAGCTTTGAACTTTTATCCGGAAAGGTGCCGGGCACGTAGTCAGTGCCCGCGATCACTCGCTCACAAGGGTTCTTCCGAGACCCCTCTTCAGCCTCTTCCCCGAACCCCCAGGCCCCGCCCCAGCCCCATCTCAGCTTCCTCCCAGGCCCGTCCCAGCTTCGCCTCGCCCCAGCTTCATCCCACCCCAGCCCCGCCCCGCCCGCGCCCCGCCCCGCCCCGCCCCGCCCGCGCCCCGCCCCGCCCCGCCCCGCCCGCGCCCCGCCCCGCGCCCCGCCGTCGTTCCGTCCGCGCCCTCGCCCCGCCCGCGTCCCGCGGAACCTAGAGTCGCAGGCGCGTTCTTGAAGGACGGAATTCGGCGTCGGACTCTGCGCCCCGCATAGTTCCGGTGGCGACTGCGGCGCATGGCGGTGAGCGGTGTGGAGAAGACGCGCGGGTGGCTGGGCCTTGCATTGTTGGCGGCTCTCGGTGACCCTCGTGCTACCCCCCTTTCTCCAGGCCCCGGGACATCTTGCTGGGGAGGCAGCGGCGGCCCCAGGCCCGGGTACTCCCTGCGCGTCCCGCAGACCCCGGCTTCCCGGCCCAGTTTCCAGCGTCCGGAATCCTTCCACTGTCTGTCTCTGCCCAGGGCAACCTACGTGCAGTAACGCTGACTCCAGAGCGCACCCGTTAGGCGATGAAGGCGGCACAGCGTCGAAAAAACAAAAGAATAAGAAGAAAACCCGGAACAGGCCCTCTGTGGCAAATGGAGGCGAGAAGGCCTCAGAGAAACTCGCCCCAGAAGAAGCTCCCCTAAGCGCTGAGGCCCAGGCAAGGGCGGGCTTCAGTCGGGAAGGGTGGAATCCACGGGTGCGAATCCACGGGCACGTGTGATCTGGGGTCCGCGGAGTTAAGGCGGGGAGGGGGATGGGATGGGGCCGGCGGCTATGGTTTTCCAGTGCCCTCTCACAGCCACTTCCCCAAATCCATCACAGGCACAACAGTTGGCCCAGGAATTGGCTTGGTGTGTGGAGCAACTGGAGCTGGGCCTCAAGAGGCAGAAACCCACCCCGAAACAGAGTAAGGGACCCTTCTATAGAGCTGGGGGATGTGAACAGTGGCACTGCCTGGCCTGCAGGTGCTGGCAGAGTATGGAGTTGTTGCCTTTGCGGCGGGGTGGTAGGAGGTAAGTAATAGAGGTGTTCACTAGTCCTTTATTTTTATTCGCAGAAGAGCAGGCTATTGGAGCAATCCGAACCCTGCGCAGCAAAAGAACGCCCCTGCCCCGGAAGAGGCAGCTGATGCACTCTTTGTTTGGAGACTACAGGGCTCAGATGGAAGCCGAACGGCTTGAGGCCCTGCGGGCTGTCAGAGCTGGTGAGGAGCTAGCCACTGGTTGATTCAGGAAGGCCTAGCTTAAGGAGGAAGTGTCTAGGGGGTGAAAGGAAGAAGGCCCAGAGCAATAAGCCTGGTGGGGGAAGGAGATGGGCTCAGGGAAGCCTGAGGGAGCAGGGAAACAGCGTGGACCTTTCTTTCCTCTTCCTAGGACTGAACCTGGGAAGCAGCGGGGAGGTCCTGGGAGGAGTGGGAAAGAGCATGGTCCTATGTTGGTCCTGCTCCTGGGTTGGGGAAAGCTGCCTCATGTCTTTGTGTCTTGGCTTTCTCTACTAGCAATGAAGCCATATCCCATAACAGTTTGAGTGCAATTCCTGGGGCCAGATCAGCTAGGTTCAAATCCTGGATCTACCACATAGTAGTACTAACACCCTTTGCAAACTACTGAACCTCTCTAAGTGGGGGATGATAGTAATATCAGCCTTACAAATTTGAGGAATTAATCAGTTAATTTATGCAAAGTGGTTAGAATTGTATGGGCAAACATAACTGTACAGGTAATGTTAGCTGTTATTATTCAGTTCTGACATACGCTGCTTCTCTCCCCCTGACAGCTGCTTATTCAGCCCAGGTGCAACCTGTAGATGGAGCCACCAGAAAGAAGAGCCAAAGGGTCTGCAGGCCTCGCCCTATATGGAGAGCCAAAGCCACTCTGGACATGCCTGATGAAGAGTTTAGGTTCAATTTCTTTTAGCGTCTCCCCCAACCTGAAACAATCCCCCTCCCTTGGGGTGGTGTAGGGGTTTGTTTTGAGTGCAGAGCATTTCCAGGACTTCTGTTGTCAGAGAACCCTGGAGTTGGTCTGTCCCTGGCTGGTCCAAGGATTTGTAGCTGTTGTGAAGGTGTGAGACCATCAGATAGGCAAAAGACCCCGTTCGTTTTCTGATGAAATGTTCTCTCTTTCAGAAGAGAGAGAGAGGTGCATTTAGAAAATATGCAATAAATTGAAGTGAGTGTTCAAAGTATTGTAGAAGGAATATTGTACTCAGTCTTTAGGATTAGATTAAGTGGCTGTTGGTAACAAAGATTAGTGGAGAAGCTGTATAATCGTACACTGGTTTTCACTTTTGAAAGGAATCCCTGTCAAATGGTTTAGTGCTTAATGCTGTTATGTCACATTGCCCTAATCTCTATTTTTGATAAAATTGGATAAGGAGTGAAAGAGTATGCTGACCACCTATGTTAGAGGAAGTACAGAAGATGCAGGGGTGTGGTATCCCTGGGTCCAGTCCCTCACCTGGTACCTTTGTGCATGTTGCCTTCATTCCTGAGCAGGTATCATCCTCAGGGAACCAGCATGGCACCTACCAGGCCAGGCTCTGTTCTTAGGAGCAAGGAGCTTCTTGCGCTAACAGTTCTGGCCTGAGACCTGGATTGAGCCTTGGCAGACTTCTTGTCTAAATGTTGGCCATTCAGTCTCAGGCCCTCTGTTCCAAGGAATTGGGAATTCCCAGGTGACCTAATCCTCATTGGTGGCTTGATGTTTGCTGGTGTCTTCCAAACTCAGTTCCCAGACTAGATTGATACCTGGAGCCCAGCTGCCTACTCAGCATTTCCACTTGGGTGCTTCATAGGCATTTCAAACCTGATGTGTTTAAAACACTTGATTAGGCTCCGGTTTCCCTTTGGCTTCTGCTTTTCAGTGAATGGCATGACTGCCTATGTGGGTGGCAAGCCACCCAGGTGCCGAGGAAAGAGACTGAGGGCACGAGCTATTCCAGTATAATGAAATATATAAAATAAGAAGAGTTATACTAGATCTAGATCATAGACATGATTATATGTGAGTATCATTAATCATTAGTTTATAGCAATTACTCTTTATTCCAATATTATTATAATCCTCACTTTACAATCATAACCTAGGAAAAACCAGGCCATACAGAGATAGGAGCTGAGGGGACATAGTGAGAAGTGGCCTGAAGACAAGAGTGTGAGCCTTCTCTTATGCCCGGACAGGGCCACCAGAGGGCTTCTTGGTCTAGCGGTAACACCAGTGTCTGGGAAGACGCCTGTTGCAAAGTGGACCATGGTCTAGCAGTAGCATCAGTGTCAAGGAAAAACACCAGCTACTTAGCAGACTGGGAAAAGGAGCCTCCCTTTCCCCGGGGGAGTTTAGAGAAGACTACTCCTCCACCTCTTGTGGAGGGCCTGACATCAGTCAGGCCCGCCGGCAGTTATCCGGAGGCCTGTCTCCCTGTGATGCTGTGCTTCAGTGGTCACGCTCCTAGTCCGCTTTCATGTTCCATCCTGTATACCTGGCTCTGCCTTTTAGATAGCAGGAGCAAATTAGTGAAAGTACTAAAAGTCTGATATGCAGAAATAATGGCATAAGCTGTCTCTCTCTCTCCTCTCTCTCTCTGCCTCTGCTGCCAGGCAGGGAAGGGCCCCCTGTCCAGTGGACACATGACCCATGTGACCTTACCTATTATTGGAGATGGTTCACATTCCTTACCCTGCCCCTTTGTCTTATGTCCAATAAATATCAGTGCAGCCTGGCATTTGGGGCCACTACTGGTCTCTGCGTCTTGGTGGTAGTGGTCCCCCAGGCCCAGGTGTCTTTTCTTTTATCTCTTTGTCTTGTGTCTTTATTTCTACAATCTCTCATCTCTGCACATGGGGAGAAAACCCACTGACCCTGTGGGGCTGGACCCTACATCTGGCGCTCTGATGTGGGGCTCTCCCTCGCTGTGTGAGGTTTCACCCTGAGTGCGGGATTCAGCGGAGGATTTTGATAAGCGATTCCTGAGGATTGCTGTTAGTAAGCTTGGTGGTAAGCGTGAGCACTCAGAGTATTCTGGGGACACCATGGTACAAGCCAGTACTAAGTACTCGGCTTATTTAAATTGTATAAAAACTCTTCTTAAAGAAGGAGGGGTTTAAGTTTCTACTGAAAAGTTAATTGAACTATTTGTGGTTGTAAATCTTCTTTGCCCTTGGTTTCCGACTGAGGGAACTTTAGAACTTAAAGATTGGGATGAGATCGGCCAACAATTCAAAATTGCTCATAAAGGGGGACATTTTATTCCACCCACCATTTGGCCAATCTGGGCTTCGGTTCGCTCTGTCCTAGACTCCTTACAGACTCAGGAGGACAGCATGGAGACTGATCCCTCTTTCCTCTCCCTGAGGAGGGCGAGGAATTTCTCACTTCTCTTTCCACTGAGGATACTGCACAAATTGAGACCATAATTTCACAGGCGGAATTCCACTCTGACATGCCTGTGCCGCCACCACGTATGCAAGAGGCTACCGCACCCCCGTTGTCGCTTTATGATGATCTTTTAACTGACCCGAATGAACTTATTTCCCCCAACCAGCAAAACTCAGCTGAAACATACCAACAACCATTGTGGCCGCACCCCCCTGCTTCTCCTCACCCTGTCAACGCTGCCACCCTGCAGACAGAGAATGAGATCAGGCAGCCTGAAAACGAGGCTATAAATTGTTTCCATGCAGCCCGGTACAGAGGCTCTGATACCTGAACAGCCCAGAGAGGAGGCTTTCAATTCGCAGCCTGGTAATGAGGCCCGCAACGATATCTCTCCACAGCCTGGTTTTCTCATGCCTGGTCCTTTCCACCCTAATCAGACTCCGGTAGAATCACAGACTCCCTTGAGGCCTGGTTCCTTTACTCCTAATCGACTCGCTTAGAGTCATAGGCTCCCTTGAGGCCTGGTTCCTTTCCTCCTACTCAGACTCGGTTAGAGTAACAGGCTCCCTTGAGGCCTGGTTCCTTTCCTCCTAATCAGACTCGGCTAGAGTCACAGGCTCCCTGAAATCCAGGTTCTTTTCCTCCTGCTCAGACTCGGCAAGAGTCACAGGCTGCCTTGAAGCCTCGTTCCTTTCCTCCTAATCAGACTCGGCTAGAATCACAGGCTCCCTTGAAGCGAGGTTCTTTTCCTCCTAATCAGATGTGGGTAGAGTCACAGGCTCTCTTGAGGCCTGGTTCCTTTCCCCCTACTCAGACTCAGTTAGAGTCACAGGCTCCCTTGAGGCCTGGTTCCTTTCCTCCTAATCAGACCCGGTTAGAGTCACAGGCTCCCTTGATGCCTCGTTCGTTTCCTCCTAGTCAGAGTCGGCTAGAGTCACAGGCTGCCTTGAAGCCTGGTTGCTTTCCTCCTAATCAGACACGGTTAGAGTCACAGGGTCCCTTGAGGCCTGGTGCCTTTCCTACTACTCAGACTCAGCTAGAGTCACAGGCTCCCTTGAGGCCTGGTTCCTTTCCTCCTAATCAGACCCAGTTAGAGTCACAGGCTCCCTTGATGCCTCGTTCATTTCCTCCTAATCAGACTCAGTTAGAGTAACAGGCTCTCTTGAGGCCTGGGTCCTTTCCTCCTAATCAGACTTGGCTAGAGTCAGAGGCTCCCTTGAAGCCAGGTTCTTTTCCTCCTAATCAGAGTCAGCTAGAGTCACAGGCTACCTTGAAGCCTGGTTGCTTTCCTCCTAATCAGACTCAGTTCGAGTCACAGGGTCCCTTGAGGCCTGGTGCCTTTCCTACTACTCAGACTCAGAGTCACATGCTCCCTTGAGGCCTGGTTCCTTTCTTCATAATCAGACTCGGGTAGAGTCATAGGCTCTCTTGAGGCCTGGTTCCTTTCCTCCTAATGAGACTCTGTTAGAGTCACAGGCTCCCTTGAGGCACTGTTCCTTTCCTACTACTCAGACTCAGTTAGATTCACAGGCCCCCTTGAGTCCTGGTTCCTTTCCTCCTAATCAGTCTCGGTTAGAGTCACAGGCTCCCTTGAGACCTGGTTCCTTTCCTACTACTCAGTCTCGGGTAGCGTCACAGGCTTCCTTGAGGCCTGGCTCCTTTCCTCCTAATCAGACTCGTCTAGAGTCACAGGCTCCCTTGAAGCCAGTTTCTTTTCCTCCTAATCAGACTTGGCTAGACTCACAGGCTACCTTGAAGCCTGGTCGCTTTCCTCCTAATCAGACTCGGTTAGAGTCACAGGCTCCCTTGAGTCCTGGTTCCTTTCCTCCTAATCAGTCTCGGTCATCCTCAATTGCTGTCTCTCCAGCACTGCATACTTTTTTTTCTTTTTTTTTTTTTTGAGGAGCTTTACTCTTCTTGCCCAGGCTGGAGTGTAATGTCGTGATCTTGGCTCACTGCAACCTCTGCCTCCTGGGATCAAGCGATTCTCCTGCCTCAGCCTCCCGAGTAGCTGGGATTACAGGTGTGCACCACAATGCCCGGCTAATTTTGTATTTTTAGTAGAGATGGGGTTTCTCCATGTTGGTCAGGCTGGTCTTGAACTCCTGGCCTCAGGTTATCCACCCACTCTGGCCTCCCAAAGTGCTGGGATTACTTATATACTTTTAATACTTCAACTGGCATATCAGATCTGTCTTCAAAATAAATCTCAAGTATTTCACATTTTCTTTATCCTCACTGCTGCTCATTCTACTTAATGACTGTTCTTACCCTGCCTACTGTGTTAGCCAGACTGCCCCTTCATGTATGTTGGATCACTGTCTTCTGATTCAGTGACTTCACTGTACTTAGGATATGATATGAAGGCTGACGTACAAGGCCCTGCCTAGGCCTGCACATGTTTATGCTCCTGACGGCCTCTCTGATGTTGTCTCCCTCTGCTCCTGGGGTAACTGGACTTAATTCAAGGTCTTCAACCTTGCTCTTCCTTTTGCCTGGATTATTCTTCCTCCAGATCTTAGCA
Source organism: Pan paniscus (assembly GCF_029289425.2). Lineage (NCBI taxonomy): Eukaryota > Metazoa > Chordata > Mammalia > Primates > Hominidae > Pan > Pan paniscus. The sequence continues at coordinate 162,557,250 of NC_073256.2, forward strand.
TAACTGGCTTCCAGGAAAGTAAACATCAGCTTTGTGTGAGAAAGCTCTGCCCTATCATTCATCAGGCCGAGGTAACAGATTTAGGAAACAGATTTCCTCCATGGTCACTGCAGATTTAAAGTGTCATAATGACCCCATTGAGTGTCTGTTTTCCCACTGAGAATCCTTGTTTATTAAAATCATGGACAGCCACTTTGCTGTTAGAAATCATCAGTAGGAAGGAAATGTCTGATCTCAAAAAGATTCCTTGATTTACAACCCAGATGCAGAGCTTCAAGTAAGGGGTTTTGGAACTCTGCATCTCAAGGAAACAGAAGCCTGGTTCACTTCACAGTTCAGACCAGGTCTTTCCCCCACTACCCAGCCCTGTCTTGTTATGTGCCCATGAAAACACTGTTGCATTTACATTTCACCTAAACACGCTTTTACTAAGTCTTCTAATACTCCTGTCTCTTGTGAGATGCCTCATGGGTCTGATGTTCGGTCTTCCATATTAGAATGAGCCAATAAATTAACTGTCCACTAGGAACTTGGGATGATTGGACTAGGACTGTCCTTATCTTTTGGATCTTATCACCTTGCTGCCCTTCCGGCATCCCCCATTGGTGGTTGGCTCTTTGCTCCTCAAATCTTTTTCTATGAGTTTGGAGTGCTTGAGTAAAGGAGATGCTAGGGCAGATCTTCCCCTTTTTCCTTTGCTAGGGTATCCATGGTTCTTCCTCCAGGGATTCCCTATTGGGCCCTGTTAAAACCAGCCATTCTTGGTCTGTCCAGCCTAAGTGTCCCAGTTTGACTTGAGGATCAGGTTGGGGTTGGGTTAGGGTGAGGGTGATGGAGAGGATTAGAGAGTGATGGCGGGTTTAGGGTGAGTCTTAGGGGTAGAGTAAGGGTTAGAGGGTGAAGGTGAGGTTTTAGAGTGAGAGGATTGGGTTAGAGTTAGTTTTGGATCAGTGATGTGGTTAGTGTTAGAGATTAGGTGTTAGGGATGATGGTCTAAGGGTTAGAAATTAGGTGAAGTTAGGGTTTGGGGTCATAGATTCAGATTCGGCTTGCAGAGCTGTTTGTCACTAACATCATTGTTTGCCTTCTGCTATAATCCCTCCATCACCTCTAATTTCAAACCCTTCCTTAACCTGGCAGAACTCAACTAAGGGCTTCTCTGTACTTAGCATGGTTATCATCAGGTTCCATTTCTCTTGGAAGCTTGTTCATACTTACCAATATTATTTTGTAATGTGTGCAGAGATATCTGGCTCTCTAAAATGTTATTTAAATCCTATGACCTCAAGTTAACAAGTGGATTTTTGGCAACCTTAGATTTTCTTCTTTAAGCATTCTTAGAGCAGAGCTGCTTCCTCACAGAGGATTTTAAAGTATTCTTCTTGGTTGCTTTACAAGATAATTTTGCAGCTTGCATATTTTTCTTCAACATCTTAAAAGGTTTCATCTACTTTTAGGCAGGGCACCATGGCTCACACCTGTAATCCCAGCACTTTGGGAGGCCTAGGCAGGTAGATCACTTCCAGAAGTTTGAGACCAGCCTGGCCAACATGGTGAAACGCCGTCTCTACTAAAAATACGATATTTAGCCAGGCGTAGTGGCGCACGCCTGTAATCCCAGCTACTCGGGAGGCTGAGGCAGGAGAATGGCTTGAACCCGGTAGGCAGAGGTTGCAGTGAGCTGAGATCACGCCATTGCACTGCAGCCTGGGTGACGAGTGAAACTCCGTCTCAAAAAAGAAAAGAAAAGAAAAAAGTTTCATTTACTTTCTTCATTACGTTTGATAAATTTACCAACTCTAGGTCCATCTGTTTTTCATGGGTTTGGCATCACTTACTGTCACCCTGTAGTAGGACGAGTCGCAGACAAAACTCGTCAGACACCGGATTAAAGAAGGAAGAGGGTTTTTATTCAGCCAGGAGCATCAGCAGACTCATGTCTTAAGAGCCGAGCTCCCCAAAAAAGAAATTCCTAGCCCTTTTAAGGGTTTACAACTCTAAGGGGTCCACGTGAAAGGGTCATAATAGATCAAGTAAGCGCGAGGAACGTGACTGGGGGCTACATACATCAGCTAACAGAACAAAAAGTTTTACAGTGCTTTCTCATACAATGTCTGGAATTTACAGATAACACCGGTAGTTTTGGTCAGGGGTTAACATTATTATTATTTTAACCACCATGGCCAGGTGGTGGCGCCAAGGTCGTCTAGCTATTTATCTTCTGTGTCTTTCCAACTTTTTGCTTTCTCCCTTTTCTCCTGCCTTATAAACTAGGGAAAAGGGGAGATTGGGGAGAAGCTGGGAAGGACAACAGGAGAAGTGGTGGTCTCATTCTGTATTTCCCCCCTTTGAGAATTTTCACTTCTTAGTGGGAGTTCTCACTCTCATCTTCACTTTCTGAGTCTCTTTGTGAGATAGAGCGATAGTGATTTATATAATACACATGTGCTGAAGTTTTTTGATGAACCAAAGTAGCATCCAAACTTTTTATCATTTGAAAAAGCAAGAGTAATACATAGGGGAGCAGTAAGCAAGTTCCTATTACTAGCAATACACCTACAATGAGGGTTTTAAATCCTCCTATAGCTGGAAACCATTTTCCAAATAAAGACTCAGGATCAAACTCGTGCCAAACCTGTACAGGCACATCTGCCAACTTTGTCATGTCCCTGACTATGTTTTCAACCACCTGTCCTTGATCATCTATTTGTAGGCAGCAATTGGTTAAGTTAAATTTTCTACAAACTCCTCCTTCAGCTGCCAGCAAGTAGTCCAAGGCCAGTCTATTCTGATAGATAACATTTCTCATTTGGGTTTCCTGCCAAGCTAAAACAATCAAAGCTCTGCCAGTTTAATTAGTAATTATTTCTAAGACGGCCTGCAACTATATGATACGATTGAGCATGTAGATGGGGGTTCAGTATCCCTATGAGCCGTCTTGTGCCCGTGTGGCAGGCCCATAATACTGTATGATCCTTTCAGGGGGCCACTCATTATCTTTCCTATAACTATGCCTCTCTTTTCTCAGGAGGCATAGACAGGGAAACTTAGGAGCTCACCCGTTTTTATGGGGACAGCTTAATAGTGCCAGTAACACAACTGCCTGCCCACTTATTAGGTAACTGAATGTAGGCTCTGTGCCCACATTTCCAGTATAGGCCAGCGGGAGCTGCCCAGTCCTGATGAGATTCTGGATGAGCCCAGGCAGTTTTTAATTTAGAAAATTTACTAAATGGGTTCTTTTCAGTGTGGTTTAGGCCCCACCAAGTAATTGTCTTTGTTGTGCTGTTGTACAACTTCTGTCCTATACAATTAAGCTTTCCTACAGGGATGATAAAGTCTTTCCCTTCTCTAGCTATACAGTATTGTCCAATAACTGAGGTTTTTAGGACCCAGAAGTTGCTAACTTGGGCCTTCTGAACTGGAATTATATTAGGAGCTGGATCAGTAGGCACCAACTCTCAGGCTTCCCAAGGCCATCGGTCTCCGATAGTGGTTCCCCCGCATACATAAGATGTAACATTAAGTGAATGAGCTACATTTCCTGCTAATTGGAGAAACAATTTTTTTGTCTTTTTCGGAAGTTCTGGTGCTGGCAGATTCAGCTCCTCATAAAAGGTTTGAAACACTGGTTTGGGAGAGCGCTTGTGGACTTCCCCTCTAACTAAAATGGCAACTTGGGGGTTTAACCCTGTCCCATCGATCCCCAGGGTTACACGTTCTCCCTTTTTCCAAGGAGGAGCTAGGGGATTGGTAATTATTAGTTCTAGTGGGTTACAGTGACTGGCAGCACAGGGAGGGGTTGGCTTCCCCCTTCTGAAGATGAACAGGGTCCTTTTTGTTCTTTTTCCAAGTAGCCCAAATAACACATGGCCAAAAGTCACAATTTTCACAAACCCCTGACTCATGACAAACATATTTATTTTCTACTCTGTAGCTCCTTTCCCAGTTAAGAGAACCACATCCTGTTCCTAGCTTGTTACTATTAATGGCTGCACAAGCATCAAATCTTAAAGTTATTTGTTTGGGGATTCCTTTTTCTACTGTTCTAGTTATTATTTTACTTGTGTCACCTAGGAAAAGGCCAGTTCTTAATCTTATTTCAAAAACTGTGGTTGCAGGGGGCTCAGATGGGTTATAACACACATCGGGTTGGTCATTTCCTGGGCTACATACCTTGTAGTGAGTGGCATTATACAAACAAGTTTCTTTTAATGTTCCCATACATTCATAATAACTATAGAACAGAAAGTTTGTTTTAATTTGCTGTCCTACCTCGGTGACCTGATGAATACTCTGGGAACAGTCCCCAGTTTGAGTAAGGTCAATTGAAGCCCTTACTGTGTAAGTCCAAAATTTAAGAAAAATGAATCCCACGATGAGCTTCCTCATGCTTCGGCTGTGGGTGGACCAGTCAGCTTCCGGGTGTGACTGGAGCAGGGCTTGTTGTCTTCTTCAGGGTCACTCTGCAATGATTGTCTGGGCTTGGTCTTGCCTCCCAGGTTTCAGACGGTTTCATGGTGTTCTCTTTGAGCCGGGATTATAGTTGACATTTCATTATAATATATTAGCTGTTCTAGACTTTATGCATTCATGTGAAGTTTTCTTTGTTGTACTTTAAGTTCTGGGATACATGGGCAGAGCATGCAGCTTTGTTACATAGGTATACACGTGCCATGGTGGTTTGCTGCACCCATCAACCCGTCATCTACATTAGGTATTTCTCCTAATGCTATTCCTCCCCCAGCCTCCCACCCCCCGACAGGCCCCAGTGTGTGATGTTCCCCTCCCTGTGTCCATGTGTTCTCATTGCTCAACTCCCACTTATGAGTGAGAACATGCAGTGTTTGGTTTTCTTTTCTTCTTTTTCTTTCTTTTTTTTTTTTTGAGACAAAATTTCACTCTTGTTGCCCAGTTTGGAGTGCAACGGCATGATCTTGGGTTACCGCAACCTCTGCCTCCCGGGTTCAAGCGACTCTCCTGCCTCAGCCTCCCAAGTAGCTAGGATTACAGGCATGTGCCAACATGCCTGGCTAATTGTGTGTATTTTTAGTAAAGACGGGGTTTCTCCATGTTGGTCAGGCTGGTCTCAAACTCCCCACCTCAGGTGATCTGCCCACCTCGGCCTCCCAAAGTTCTGAGACTACAGGTGTGAGCCACTGCTCCTGGCCTGGTTTTCTTTTCTTGCATTAGTTTGCTGAGAATGATGGTTTCCAGCTTCATCCATGTCCCTGGAAAGGACATAAATGCGTGGTATTCCATGGTGTATATGTGCCACATTTTCTTTATCCAGTTAATCATTGATGGGAATTTGGGTTGGTTCCAAGTCTTTGCTATTGTGAACAGTGCTGAAATAAACATACAGTGCATGTGTCTTTATAGTATAATAATTTATAATGCTTTGGGTATATACCCCATAATGGGATTGCTGAACCTTGAGGAATTGTCACTGTCTTCCATAATGACTGAACTAATTTACACTCCTACCAACAGTGTAAAAGCATTCCTATTTCTCCACAGCCTCATCAGTATCTGTTGTTTCCTGACTTTTTAATAATGGCCATTCTAACTGGTGTGAGATGGTATCTCATTGTGGTTTTGATTTGCATTTATCTAATGACCAGTGGTGATGAGCTTTTTTTCATATGTTTTTTGGCCACATAAATGTCTTCTTTTGAGAAGTGTCTGTTCTTTTCCTTTGCCCACTTTTTGATGGGGTTGTTTTTTTTTTTTTTTTTTTTTTTTTTTTGAGACGGAGTCTTGCTCTGTCGCCCAGGCTGGAGTGCAGTGGCGCGATTTCGGCTCACTGCAAGCTCCGCCTCCCGGGTTCACGCCATTCTCCTGCCTCAGCCTCCCGAGTAGCTGGGACTACAGGCACCCGCTACCACGCCCGGCTAATTTTTTGTATTTTTAGTAGAGACGGGGTTTCACCGTGTTAGCCAGGATGGTCTCGATCTCCTGACCTCGTGATCCGCCCGCCTCGGCCTCCCAAAGTGCTGGGATTACAGGCGTGAGCCACCGCGCCCGGCCTTGATGGGGTTGTTTTTTTCTTGTAAATTTGTTTAAGTTCTTTGTAGATTCTGGATATTAGCCCTTTGTCAGACAGATTGCAAAAATTTTCTCCCAGTCTGTAGGTTGTCTGTTCACTCTGATGAGTTTATTTTGCTGTCCAGAAGCTCTTTAGTTTAATTAGATCCCATTTGTCAATTTTGGCTTTTGTTCCCTTTGCTTTTGGTGTTTTAGTCATAAAGTCTTTGCCATGCCTATGTCCTGAATGGTATTGCCAAGGTTTTCTTCCAGGGTTTTTATGGTTTTAGGTCTTATGTTTAAGTCTTTATTCCATCTTGAGTTTTTTTGTATAAGGAGTAAGGAAGATGTCCAGTTTCAGTTTTCTGCATATGGCTAGCCAGTTTTCCCAACATGATTTATTAAATAAGGAATCCTTTCCCCATTGCTTGTGTTTGTCAGGTTTGTCAAAGATCAGATGGTTGTATGTGTATGGTCTTATTTCAGAGTTCTCTATTCTGTTTCATTGGTCTATGTATCTGTTTTTGTACCAGTACCATGCTGTTTTGGTTACTGTAGCCTTATAGTATAGTTTGAAGTTGGGTAGTGTGATGCCTCCAGCTTTGTTCTTTTTGCTTAGAATTGTCTTGGCTATTTGGGCTCTTTTTTGGTTCGTGAGAATTGTAAAATAGTTTCTTCTAATTCTGTGAAGAATGTCATTGGTAGTTTAATGGGAATAGCATTGAATTCTTTTATAAATTACTTTGGGCACTATGGCCATTTTCATGAATTAATTCTTCCGTATCCATGAGCATGGAATGCTTCTCCATTTGTTTGTGTCCTATCTGATTTCTCTGGGCAGTGGTTTGTAGTCCTCCTTGAAGAGGTTCTTCACTTTGCTTGTTAGCTGTATTCCTATGTATTTTATTCTCTTTGTAGTAATTGTGAATGAAGTTCATTCATGATTTGGCTCTCTACTTGCCTGTTGTTGGTGTATAGGAATACTAGCGATTTTTGCACATTGATTTTGTATCCTGAGATTCTGTTGACGTGGTTCATCAGCTTAAGAAGCTTTTGGGCTGAGATGATGGGGTTTTCTAGATACAGGATCATGTCATCTGCAAACAACCATAATTTGACTTCCTCTCTTCCTATTTAAATACCTTTATTTCTTTCTCCTGCCTGATTGCCCTGGCCAGAAATTCCAGTACTATGTTGAATAGGAGTGGTGAGAGAGGCCATCCTTGTCTTGTGCCAGTTCTCAAGGGGAATGCTTCCAGGTTTTGCTCATTCAGTATGATATTGGCTGTGGGTTTGTCATATATGGCTCTTATTATTTTGAGGTGTGATCCTTCAATAGCTAGTTTATTGAGAGTTTTTGACATGAAGGGATGTTGAATTTTATTGAAGGCCTTTTCTGCATCTGTTGAGATAATCGTGTTGTTTTTGTGTTTAATTCTGTTTATGTGAGGAATTACATGTATAGATTTGCCTGTGTTGAACCAACCTTGTATCCCAGGGATGAAGCCATCTTGATCGTGGTGGGTCAAGGTACCCTTATCAGTCTTAGGTTCAGTCTTTTTACATAATCCCATATTTCTTGAAGGTTTTATTCATTCTTTTTTGGTCTTTTTTCTCTATTCTTCTCTGTTCTTTTTTCTCTATTCTTCTCTTCCTGTCTTAGACAGATGGTTTTGAAGCTCTGAGATTCTTTCCTCCACTTGGCCTATTCTGCTAGTGATACTTGTGGTTGCATTGTGAAGTTCTCGTGTTGTGTTTCTCACCTCCATCAGGTCAGTTATGTTCCTCTCTAAACTGAATATTCTGGTTATCACCTTCTGTACTTTCTTTTATGATTTTTAGCTTCCTTGCATTAAGTTAGAATGTGCTCCTTTAGCTCAGTGTGGTTTGTTATTACCCACCTCCTAAAGCCTACTTTTGTCAATTCAGCCATCTCAGCCTGGGGTCAGTTCTGTGCCCTTGCTGGGGAGGTGTTGTTGTCATTTAGAGGAGAAGAGGCATTCTGCCTTTTTGAGTTTTCAGCGTTTTTGTGTTGATGCTTTCTCATCTTTGTGGGCTTATCTACCTTTGATTTTTGACATTGCTGACCTTTGAATGGGGTTTTTGTGGGGTCTTTTTTGTTGATGTTGTTGCTTTCTGTTTGTTTTTAACAGTCAGACCACTCTTCCCTAGGTCTGCTGTGGTTTTCTGGGGGTCCACTCTGGACCCTCATCACTTCAGTCTCTCCTGCACCTGGAGGTATCACGAGTGAAGGCTGCGAAACAGCAAAGATTGCAGCCTGTTCCTTCCTCTGGGAGCACCAGTCCAAGGAGGTACCGACTTGATGCCAGCTGGAACGCTCCTGTAGGTGTCTGGAGACCCCTGTTGGGAGGTCTTGCCCAGTCAGGAGGAACAGGATAAGGGACTGCTTAAAGAAGCAGTCTGGCCGCCCTTTGGCAGAGCAGGTGTGCTGTGGTGACTGCCAGGATTCTCCAGAGCCAGCAGGCTGGAAAGGCTTAGTCGGCTGAACTGGGAAGACAGCAGCTACCCCTCTCCCTGGGGACTTCATGCCAGGGAGAAATCAGAGTTCTGTCCATAGAACTCTGGCTGGAGTTGCTAAAATTCCGATGGGGAGGCCCTGTCCGGTGAGGAGGGATGGATTTCGGTCTCACTTGAAGCAGCCTGGCCACGATCAGTCACAGCAGCTGTGCTGTGTTATGGGGGACCCCTCCTGGTCCCTGGTGCCAGCAGGCTAGAGCGGCCAACTCAAACCACAGATAGAGCGGCTGCCCTCCCCCGGGAACTCGGTCCATCTCCGGCTGTCTCCAGCCTGCTGCCGCTGGTCAGCTGGAATTCCAAGCCAATGGGACTTGTGAGGTGCTGTGGGAGTGGGGCCTCAGAATGATGTCACTTGGCTCCCTGGATTCAGCCCCCTTCCTAGGGGAATGCACGGATATATCTCCCGCTTTGCTGGAATTCTCGGGGCAGAGGATGCAAAACTCCTGGGCTTTCACGCATGCCCCAGTGAGCCAGCGAGCATTCCGCCGAGACTCCACACAGCTCTGTGCTTCAGACCCAAGGCCATGGCTGAGCTCACCAGGGGACCTCCCGATCTGCAGGTTGCAAAGATCCGTGGGAGAAGCATGGTTTCCCGGGCAGAGTCGCACAATCACTCACCGCCTCCCTTGGCTGCGAGTGGGGGCTCCCCTAGCTCCGTGCCACACCTGGGTGGGCCATCGCCCCACTTGCTTTTCCTCACTCCCCGTGGGTCGAGCTGTCTGGCTAGTCAGTCCCAATGCAAGAACCTGGATACCTCAACTGAAGGTGCAGAATTCACTCGCAGTTTTCACTGCTCTCCGTGAGAGCCGCAGGCCACAGCTGCTTCTAAGAGGCCAGCTTGGCCCCATCTAAAGTATGATTTCTTAATACATGAGATGTTTTAAATACATAACAATATTTATCACAAATAATATTTTGTCTCAATGTGATATAAAAATTGCTAATAAATCAATTCTTTTTTGGTTACCACAAAGCTATCTGGAAATGTAACATCTGCCATTTAGAAAATTTTTGTAGAGTTAACAGAACTTTACCTGAAGGGAGGCTGGCAATATGCATCATGATTTCAAATATTGTATTAATTGTTTTGTAATTTTGTGTTTTTTAAAACTAAACTTATTAAATTGGTTGTATATTACTTTAGGTAGCACTATTTGGTGATGAGAGAATAATAATTTGCAAAATATAAGAGTTCCTTATTATAAAAATGTCCTCTGTTTTATATTACTACCACTTCCTCTGAAAGTTTAAAATTGTAATTTTCTAATTAAAATATATATTCACAAATGTGACTTGTAAATGTGAATATTTATAATTTTAGGGTTTTTTTTTGCATTTGGTAGGGACAGGGTTTTCTGGTGTCTATTCTTCTTCAAAATAAAAGGTAGAGAGAATGGAATCAGGAAAGGTTAAAACACAAAGGAACACAATGATGATGATAGAGATTATTCATTTGCGGCTGGCCAGGGCCTAAAAATATCAAGAAGAAACATGATCAATAGAAAACCTGCATGTCCTTGAACATTATAGAATTTTTAATTTCTCTTAAAATTATTCATGATAAAAATCTCTGTACTTTGCACATTTAAGAGAGATAAAATCAGAGGGCAGAGGCCTCCCTGATCCTGATAAGAGCGCCCAAAGCACAAAGGATGTGTCTTTATCTCCTCCCAACTCCACGGTGGAAACAGTCTTTCTGGTTATCTTATCGCAGTGATGCACAGAGACATGATGGTCAAAGAGCTTGCACACTTTAAAAAAGAAATGTTGGCTGGGCGCGGTGGCTCACATCTGTTATCCCAGCACTTTGGGAGGCCGAGCCGGTGGATCACGAGGTCGGGAGTTTAAGACCAGCCTAGTCAAAATGGTGAAACCCCGTCTCTACTAAAAATACAAAAATTAGCTAGGCACGGTGGCAGGAACATGTAATCCCAGTTACTTGGGAGGCTGAGGCAGAGGAATCGCTTGAACCAGGGTGGTGGAGGTTGCAGTGAGCCAAGATCTAGCCACTGCATTCCAGCCTGGGCGACAGAGTGAGACTGTCTCAACAAAAAAAAAAGTTATATTATGTTGAGCTTAAAAAAATAAATGACATGATTTGTCTACAGATCTTTATTACTCTACCTCAATTACATTAAATTTATGAACAACTTAAATAATAACACACAGGGCTTCTATTGTTATTGTGATAATTTCTTTGTCAACATCATTTTTACCATATTGTATAAACAGCATTGTAAGACCTGTGACTGGTCATTGACAATATATACAATATGTGTATATTTGTACACAGGATCTAGCTCTGTCATTCTTGCTGGAGTGCAGTGGCACAATCACTGATCACTCCAGATTCAAACACCTAAGGTCAAGCCATTCTCCCACCTCATCCTCCCTAGTGGCTGGGACTACAGGCATATGCTGCCACAGTCGGCTGGTTTAAAAAGAAATTGTAGAGACAGGGTCTTGCTATGTTGCCCAGGCTAGTCTTGATCTCCTGGCCTCAAGCGATCCTCCAACACTGGCCTCCCAAAGTGCTGGGATTACAGGTTTGAGCCACCATGCCCTGCCTGCTCATATATTCTTCAATAGTGAGATAAGAAAAACCTATCACCAGGCAGGATTTTTAGAGGTTTCCAAAATTGGAACATATGACTTGTGATCAAGCCCTTCCATTGTTTTCTGTCTTTTATTTCTGCAATAACAGTTCTACTACTGTTTTTCTCAATGAGCTAAGAATTAAATGTCTCGAGATCATAAATGTCTATGTTTGTAAACATCATGATTCTGGCTGTACCCTGCATTAAGTTAAATTGTCAGAGAAATTGAGATGTATTTTAGTTATTTGGTTATTATAATTATTCTTTTGGCATTTCTGCATTTCACAAGGTTCTTTTCATGGAAATATCTAGTTAGAAAGAATAATACTTTTCTAAAATTGTGAGCTCAGTTTCTCAGGTTGCCAACTATTGCCACTGCACTAACCAACCTTCCTTCATCTGTCACATGAAACTCTCATAATCACTTTATGTTGTTGATAACCAGTCACAGGTCTTACAGTGCCGTTTATAGAATATGATCAAAGTAGTGTTGACTAAGAAATTATCAATATAATAATAAAACAGCCCAGTATTTTATTATATAAGTTGTATATATATTTAATTTAAGCCAGAGTACAAAGATCTGTAGACAAATCGTGCCATTTAAAAAAAATCTCAACAAATTTGACATTATTATGAAGATGAAGAAACAGATTTATCAAGCTCTCTTTTCTTTAAATTTTTTTTTATTATACTCTCTTTTATTATATTATTTATGCTCTTTTATTATACTCACGTCCTCAGGTGCAGGTGCTGGGCCCTCCTCCAACAGTGATCTCCGGCTCCCTCCCCACTCAGGGGCCACTCTGCTCTGGTACGGGCTCTGATGCCGGCCTGCAGCTCCCCTGCTCTTGGTTTCTGCCTGGTGTCACTTTCTTCCACGACACCCAGTCCCAGGATGACTGACGCCCAGGGAGATCTGTCGCCTCTCCACAGAGACCACGCGTGTTCACCCTCGGCAGCAACACGCTGCTCCTTCCTCAAGGCATCCTGAGGCATTGTGCATTTTCACCGTTTCTGGGATGTAAAGAAGGAGGAATATTTGTCAGATAGAGAGAATACTGATTCAGATGGTTGGTGGCTCAGATAGAGGTGGGGTTTGTTCCAGCCAGCAGCCCGTCCTGAGAACCAGGCTGGAAGAAACACCCTTCCCTGTGGCACCACAACACCTACACCGAGGTGTCTGTGCTGCCTGGAAAGCACAGCGGGTCTCCCCAGTGCTGGAGTCATCCGGAGAGCCAAGCACCTTCCAGGGGGGCCTTGAAGTGGGGGCGCCGGCCCCCCAGGGTGCCCAGGCCAGACCACCTCCTCTCAGGTGGTTCAGCAAGAGCTTCCTTCTGCCTCAGATCCTTCCAGGGTGTGGACTTTCTTTTCCTATGATTCTTTTCTGACTTCACCTTACGTTACTCCTCTCCATACCTAGATGGTAAGCCCGGTGAGGGCAGGGACCCAGCCTCCCTCATTTGCAAAGCAACCACAGTCCCTGCCTTTGAGCTGGGCTGTGGGTGCCAAGCTGGAGAGCATTTCGCCCTCTCCCACTGCTGCTGAACAGAAACCACAAATTTAGTGGTTTAAAATAGCACAGATTTCTTCTCTTGTAGAGCTGGAGGTCAGAAGTCCGAAATGAGTTTCACTGAGCCAAAGCCAGGGAGTCAGCGGGGCTGGTCCCTCTGGAGGCTGCAGAACACCTGCTCTGCACCTCCTCCGACCTCTGCAGCTACTCGGCACCCAGGACAGCTGTGCGGCCTCTGCTGTGTCTGAGCTGCTGTTGTTCCATGGCCCTCTCTGTGAGCTTGCTGCCTCCCTCTCATAAGTCATCTGGATGACCCAGAACAACCTCCCAATCTCTAGACACTTATCCCGACTCCATCCATAGAGCGCCTGCTGCATGTAAGGTAACGTGCACACGGGTTTGTGGGATTAGGATGTGCACACCTTTGGGGGCCTGATGTAGCTGACCATGCCCACATCTGGTGGGAACCCACCTTCAGGGTTTCTTCTCCTTGGACACAGGCTACAGCCCAAGCCAAATGTCCCAGAGCCTGGAGCAGGGCCCCCCTCCCCCACTTTCCCCAAAGAGGCTGGCGTGGGAACAAAGCCCCTGTGTGGTCAGGAGCTGGGAGGGCAAGATGACAGGACAACAGGACAAGAGGACAACAGAACAACAGGGCAACAGGGCTACAGCCATCCCAGCTGGAGAAGATTCTCAGGGCTGAGGTGGAGGAGGTCGGGCCTCAGCCGGGCTCAGAGTGGACCTGCTGGCCCTCCTGTCACAGGAGGGAGGGGCGGTGGGACGGGAAGAGAGGGCCTTGAGATCAAGCCGTGCCCTGCTGAAGCCTGGCGGAGGGGCTGTGCCTCTGGGCAGCTGGTGTGAGCTGTCGTCTCGTGCAGCTGGTCTAGGATGGGGCAGAGGCTCTGCCTTGACCTCTCCCACCCCTGGTGCCGTTTGCCCCTCCACTCCAGGTGAGCACAGCTGGAGCAGCAGCTACCTCGAGGATTGGTGGCCTTTGAGGTTTTCCCGATGGACTTTTCAGGCTTCTACCAGCGGGGCCCCGTGACTGCACTGCCTCCTGGGAGCTGCTACTGGGAGAGGCAGCGGTACAATCCCCCCTGCCTAGAGTCGACAAGGGGCTTCCCCCACTGAGCTGAGACAAGGCCTTCTGTCTGCATCATGAAGCTGCGATCGCAGCTTCCTACAGCTATGAAACTCCCAGCTCAACCCACCCAGACTCAGTTCTGTTCCCTGAGACCTTCGGTCACAATGGCACACCTCGCCTGGGGTGGAACCTCCTGCTGTTTACAGCGATGAGCCCAGGGTGAGCAGAGACAAAGCACCAAGACACGCTCGTCAGAGAAGGGCTGGGCAGGACAGACACAGGCGGACAGGGTGGCCAGAGAGGCCGTGAGAAACGGGCAAAACAGAGGGGGTGCATTTATCATCCCTTCCTCAGCACCTGACGCCAGGCAGGCCCTGTGCCTCCCCAGTCCAACTCTTCCAGGCATGGCAGATGCTTGATAATTCCTGCGACTGACCCAAAGGCTTCACAGGTCAGATTCCAGCCAGGCCGAGCCTGTGAAAAGACTTTCTTCAGAAAGTCCAGACCATGGTGATCATGGCCATTACGGCTGGAAATGTTGGAAGACCTGCAGGGCACTGGGCTTGTACCTTGGCCTCTTGGACATGCCCCCTCCTCCCTCGTCTCTCCCCAGGGAGAGTCAGTGATGGTTCACCTGGTGCCAGGCTGTTCCCCATCCAGCAGGAGCCATTAGGGAGGAGCAGGTGGGCTGGGCCCCACAGACTGAGAGAGTCAGGTCCCCAGCCCTGGAGAAGAGGGCACTTTAATGAGTGTATTTGGCCAATGGCCAGTCACTGAGGCTGTGGTCCTCCCCTGTCTCCGAGAAGCCCCAACATGGAAGGCTCAGGATAGAATATCCCCACAACCCTGCTCACCACCCTTCCCATGAGGCTCTGTCATGGGAGGCTGGATGCAGTGTGTCTTTAAAATGGTCTGCCCATCTCAGTCTCAAACTTTGGAAAGGGTTAACATAGCATTCCATGACCAGGATGCTGGGACTTTGAAGTTTCCCCTGCTAAACAGGACAGAGCCTCAAAAGAGCTCTTCCTCAAGCTGATTTAACCAGTCATTGGGTGGCACAGGCCATCAGCACTGAAGGCCGGCAGCAGAGAGATAAAGGGATGCAGCATCATTTATGCAAAAGCAGAATAAGATATTACCCCTTGCAGATGGCTTCTGGCATTTACCTTGTTGGATCTCATGTTAGCAACGACCGCCAACACTTCTGAACGGCAACACTTAACGAGAGTCTTTTCATTCTCCATGAAAAGAGTTGTCACAGAAAAATTTAAAGGGAAAGTGGCTTTAAACTGCCCATATCAAGTAGGAGTCTCTGGGGCTTGGCTGAGCCGGCGTTCCTCCTTTTAACTCTTCCATGTCGTTAGAGAGCCAGAGTTTGAAAGCCCTGGGACAGAAGAGGAGGAAGAAAGGGAAGACGAGGAGGACAAGGGGGAGGGAGAGGACAAGGAGGAGGCAGAGGAGGAGAATTAGGAAGAGGAGGAGGGGGATGAGGAGGAGGAAGAAGAAGACAAGGAGGAGGAGAGGGAGGAGGTGAAGGAGGAGGGGTCGGGGAGAAGGAGGAGGAGTCGGGGAGAAGGAGGAGGAGTCGGGGAGAAGGAGGAGAATGAGGAGGACAAGGAAGAGAATGAGGAGGGGGAGAAGGAGGAGGAGGAGGACTAGGAGGAAGAGGAGAATGACAAGAAGGAGGACAAGGAGGACAATGGATGAGGAGGAGGGAGAGGAGTAGGAGGGGTGGGAGAAGGAGAAGGGGGACAAGGGGGAGAAGAAGGAGTGGGGGAGATGGAGGGGCCAGAGGAGGAGGCAGCCGTGGTGGCTTGGGTGAGGCGTTGGATCCAGGGTGTCCTTGGCTGTTGCCTCCCTCTAGACCTCAGTCTCCTGTCCTGTGAAATGGGCAGGCACTGAGGACCCTGTAGCATCCCCAGCCCATGAGTGCTCACCCCCTTGATGAGCAGCATCACTAGCATGTAGAAATACGTTGGATTTAAGATATTTCCAAGCCATGGTCCTAAGTGGTGGCCACATTCCAGGCTCTCCCCAGAGGCGATGAGGAGCCAGTTGCTTGGCATAAGCCTCACTGTCGTGTTGTCAGCCTTTCCGCCTGCACCCTGGCGGGCGTGCAGGGCGTCCCGCTGAGATTTTCAGTTGCACTTCCTGATCACTACGAGGCTGAGCAGCTTTTCTCAAACTCATCAGCTATTTGTGTATCTTCCAAAGTGTTTGCTCAAGTTTTTGCCCATTTTTTAGCATTGGGCAGTAGTCTGTTGATTGCTGGGTTTCCAGAGTTGCTTACACATTCTTCATGGAGGTCTTTCATCAGGTGTCCCTGTTGTGTGTATTTTCACCCAATGACTTCCATTTTCTTGAGGTCCAATTTATCAATCTCCCTCCTTCCCCTGTGGCTGGTTTTTTTAAATGAAGTTTTTTTTATTTTAGAGCCATTTTGAGTTTACAGAATTGTTATAAAGATAGTGCCAGGTTCCCATATACTTCACACAGTTTCCTTATTATTAATGCCTTACATTATAATGGTACATTTGTCAGAATTAGCGAACAAACGTTGCTACATAATCATTGACTAAAGCCCACAGTTCATTTGGTTTGTTCTCGGGTGGCCGTTTTGTGGGCCGGGATCCCATCCAGGATCCCGTGTGACATTTGCTTGTCACATCTCCCTAGGGTCCTCTGGGCCGTGACAGTTTCTCAGACCTTCCTTGTTTTCTGTGATCTTGAAAGTTCTGAGAAGCTGGGCTCAGGCATTTAGGGGAGTGTCTGTCTGCCGGGATTCGTGTGAAGTCTTTTTTTCATGATCAGATTCCGGCTGTGGGCTCCTTGGAGGAAGAGCAGAGGTGAGGCGCTTCTCATCCCACCACATCAGGGGTCCTGCCTCGGCCCGGCTCGCTGCTGATGTTGACCTCGGCTACCTGGCAGAGTGTGCTGGCCAGGTTTCTCCAGCATGAAGTCACTCTCATTTCCCTCGTAAGTTATACTCTAGTTTATCAATCTTCTAGTTTATGGCTTGTGTCTTCTCTATGAAACCCTTGCCTAACCTCTCAGTTTCGAAGGTATGAGAAGGAGGAGTCAAGATTCTTTTTTCTTTTCATGTGGATATCCAGTTTTGTTTTATTTATTTATATATTTTATATTTTAGAGACAGGATCTCACTCTATTGCCCAAGCTGCGATCACAGCTTACTGCAGCCTAAAACCCCTGGGCTCAAGGGATCCTCGTGCCTCAGTGTGCACCTCCGTGCCTGGCCTACATCTCTGTGTAGAGACACAGAGTCTTATGACGTTGCCCACACTGGTCTCAAACTTCTGGGCCCAAGCAACCCTCCCACCTTGGCATCCCAAAGTCCTGGGACTACAGGCATGAGCCCCACTACGCCTGGCCTGATATCCAGTTATTTCAGTACCATGTTTCCCCCTGTGGTTTTGGTTTGCTTGTTGAAAATCATGGGATGGTGCCTGTCAGCCTATTTCTGGACTCTCTGCTCTATGCCAGTGAGCTATTTCTTTATGGCCTTACTGGTGCAAGATTTGACAACTCTTCTGATGGTGCTGTTCCTTTCCAGATGGCTGTGGCTGCCCTTAGACCTTCACTTCTCTATGAAATTCTAAATCATCCTGTTAATTTAGAGGAAAAGTCCACAGGGACTCCAACTGAGATTTCATTGAATGATTAGATCAATTTGTGAAGAATTAGACATGGTATATTTAGAGATATATCTCTCAGATAATTTTTGGTGTAGAGTTTTTCACATATATTGTGAAATTTATCCCTAAGTATTTGATTTTACTATTATAGATAGTATTTTTTACTTCATTTTAAATTAGTCATCAGCAGTATATAGAAATACAACCTATCTTTATATGTTGACCTGGTGTCCTGTGATGTTTTAAATTAGTCATCAGTACTATATAGAAATACAACTGATCTTTACATATTGACTTGGTGTCCTGTGATGTTGCAGAATTCACTTATTGGTTCAAGTTGATTTTTTGTGGATCCCTTAGGATTTGCTACCTCATTTCACCTGTAAATGAGGATAGTTTTACTTATTTCTTTCCAATATTTATACTTTTCTTTTCCTCATCTCTTTGCACTGGCTGGAACCTCCCAGCCCAATGCTCACTAGAAGAGATGAAAACAAAAACAGAAACCCTTCCCTTTCTCCCCGTTTTAGGGGGAGTTATTGAGTATTTCATCATTTGTTATGATGTTGGCTATAGAAAAAAAAAGTCTGTTTTAACAGTGCTAGCCACTGGGAGAGTAAGCACCTGCCCTTATCTGAAGGCAGGGACTTCTGAAGGCCTCTGTGCTGAGTTCCGAATGACTTCCAGGTCACAATTAGCTCCTGGATGTTTACAGATAGAGTTGCAGAGACGTTCCTGGGTCCCATGACCCTTGTTGCACCCCAGGCATGCAGAGGAGAAAGCAGCATCCTCAGGCCCAGCCCAGGTGAGTGTCCTGCCTCTCTCACTGTCAGGGACACCAGGAACTTGCAGCAATGGTCCTAACCTCTCCCTGCTCCTTCTCCACTTTATGGTCCTTACGACTAGGTGATCCCCTGCTCCAGGATCTCAACCATAAAGGGTAGAGAAGCATCTGCGTGAGGCAAAGGTGGACCTGAAAGCCAGGCCAGTGTTCGTCCCCACTCGGCCTTGTTGCTCCATCTCCTCCAGGCTAGGACCTGCATGTGTCAGGGAAGCAGCTGGCTGAGCTCATGGGGGCAGAGAACCACCAATGAGGTGGGGGAAGAAGGGCCATGCTTCATTTAGAGGGGCACACAGTGCAGAGGAGGCCAAGCCTAGCCAGGCAAGATGTGCATCCTGAGTGAGGCGGGTGAGACCACCTGCATTCAATGTGCCCTCTGTGTCTCCCCACTTCTCAACTCTTGTCACACACTGGATAAGCAGAGACAGGAGAGAATCACTCCATGTCATTGAATAAACCAGCTTAGAGCTCTGTCTGATAAAACCACAGTGAACAGAGAGGAAAAGAGCCTTCACGTTTTCATGTGTGGCCGGCCTGGGTGCAGCCTTCTGAGGGATCCCTGGAAGCCTCAAAGCTGTTTCATCTCGGGCCAGGTTTGGGGTCCTCTGATATTTGTTGATTCTCTACCATATGGGAGACCTAAAGGCTCAGAACATGAAAAATGTTGGGAGCTTTAAACTACTATCTTCTCTTTTCCTTTGGTATAATGCACGAGAGCAAAATGTACAAACGGATCGCCGTATATTCAAGGTACAGACCAAGGAATGAAACCCAGGGAGCAAAAGGCACGGCAGACAGCAGCAGGGCCAGGGCTGTGTCCAGTCCTCTGAAGACTGTGGGGTCTGCATAAAGGAGGCCCTGTCTCTTCCCCTTGGGCTGCTCGAACCGCACAAGCTGATGTCAGGAGTGACTAAATCTACCCTAATTAATAGACCATTTGACTCAAGTCCGAGCTAGGAAGCAAACACACAAAAGGGGTTCCTATAAAAACACCAGCAGAGGCGTGGAGCCGTTTTGGCGTGCCGTGGAGAGAGCTGACTCCTGGGTGCTGATCTCTTGAGGCCACATGAGGGCTCCATCCCTGGCTTGGCCACCCACACCTCCCGTGGGCCGGCACCTTCTTATCTGGATGAAAACAATTCCCACCTCACGGGAAAGTTTTAGGCAACATTGTTTATTGCCTGCAAATCTCCCTGTGTGGTCTTGCTGAGGGATCAGCAAAAGCAAGTTGCTTCTGCTCTCTGTTGACTTTGGCCAGAGCATCTTTTGATCGAGATTTGACCGAATCACCACCGTCTGACAGTTATGAAGGATTTGATTTATTCTGGACACTGGCCTTCTCCAAGCTGGCGGCTAATAAGGTCCTATAAATGTTGTTAGCTGTTGACTGTGGACCACATAATTTCTCAGAAATTCTGCACCTCTTTGGAGCACTAGCTGGGCGCTGCCTAGAGGAACTTTCTGATGGTGGAAATGTCAACAGATGTTTAGATGTTCAGGGGCACCCCATCCACCAGGCAAGCTCAAAGCAAATGTCCTTCTGGAGTGAGTGCATGAGTCCAGGAAGGCCAGGCGTGTCATTGTGTAGGGCCATGAGTCCACGAGGAAATAAGGTGCCAGTCCCCCTGCTCCTCACAGGGATGGACCGGGACTCACTTCCGACCAGTTAATTCATGGACTAGAGACTTGTGACCCACCTGAGGACGAAGTCCTCGCAGGACACTGGGTAGAATGGTAAAGACAAGCAGTGGCATGACCTCTAATGCCAGAGTAGGAACGTGTGCCCCATGCCCACCCGGGTCGCTAGGCCTTTACTGCAGCCGAGGCACTGCCTCTGTCTGGTCTTGGGTGCTGAGAGGCCGGGACCTGCTGCGGCCTGTTGGATGCAGCTCATGCTCCCTCCCGAGTCCGTGGCAGACAGCAGTAGGGGCTCAGGGCAGCAGAAGGTCCAGGGAGAGGAGGGGGTCCTCCCTGTCCAGGTGAAAGCCTTTGACCATCCCAAGAACCAGGGTGCCCAGTCGCCCTTCAGCACTGGGCCTTCCAGTGGGCCAAGGGAGACACTATCAGAACCTCATCATAGGCTGTTTAAGGCTTAAGTGAGGTTGACAGGTGAAATGCTGAGAACAGTGGCCCCTTGCAAGCGTTTTATAGAGGTAGTGTATTCTCTGTGTGGATGCAGGTGGGGAGAATTGGAAGGAAGGACACACGAGAGCCAGCCTGTGACACCTAAGGACAGAAACACCTCCCTCAGCCCAGCCGGCTGCTGACTCCATGCGAAGAGGGACACCGACCCTTACAATCTCACAGTGTCCTGCCCCTGCCCCTGCCCCTGTGAGGTGGGAATCATTATGCTTATTTCACAGACGCAGAAACTCAGAGGGCTTAAGGGTGATTGAAGGTTGCTCCAGGCCTGGACTCGAATCTGTGTCTTTGCCTCCTAGGGCGATGCTCCTTCCATCAAAACCAGAGTGTCCCAGCTCTAGATTCCCCACCCAATCCCCATGGCCCCCACTCACCACCTCCTGTGGCTGCCTCAGCACCTCCGTCGTGAATCCGTGCATCCCTTCAGACGACTGCCTTCCGATGCGGCCCCTGACCTGCACCCCCTCCCATCACTGAATAGGACTCCTTTTCTCCTGGGTTTCCTGTAGGAAGTTTCAAAATGCTCTCCAGGTTTTCTGTGGGTGGATTCTCTCTCTGGATCTTTCTGAGTCCTGTGTTTCACCACAGCTCCCCCCACACAGTTGAGCAGCTGTACCGTGGGGAGGCTTGGTCCTCTTGCCCCATTTGTGTGATGTCTATTGTAGTCATGCCAGGGTCCTGACGTCAGAGCTCCACCCTGACATGTGCTCATGCCGGTTTACAAACCCTCCCAGGACCAGGCCCCCATCCCTCTTCCAGGACAGGCTCTGGAGCTCCAGCTATTAACAGAAACATTCCAGCCAGCATCCCCAGTGACCCTCAGCCTCCCACGCCGCTGTGTCTTCATGACCACAGCCTGGCCACCACACAGCTCCCCCTTGAGGACTGTGACCACTTCCAGCCATTGTCTCTTTGGGCCATGCGGGATATATTCCCATTTCCCCATTCAGCTGGGAGATTTTACCAAGGGATTTTTCTCTCCTGGCTCCAATGCCAGCAAGACCATGAACAGCTGTGTCATTTTCACTTTCAAGCCTTAGCTTTTGTACATAAAAGAATACAGTTAATAATGATTTCCTCCTCCTGAGTTGCTATCGAATGAAATGAGGTTATGCACACACACGGCAAGGACCTGCGTCTGGCAGGAACAACATCTCGTTCATCGTCACGAGTGCTTCCCCTTGTGTCTTCCCTCCTGTGTGTGAGATGGGGGCTCCCAGGCCTCCCCAACAAAATACACTTTTCCAGCTTTTAGAGGCCAGCATTCCTAACTCCTTGCAATAAATCCCTATCACAGTACAAATGTAAACACATCATGGTATAACTCAAATCAACTGCCCCTGATTTTGCCATGTTTCAACCTTTTGTTGCCATCGGCCTCCTAAACAATGGCTTTAATGGAAACACAGGTATGTAAGCTTGGAAGCTGCTCAAACATCTCAGTCATTCAGAAATAAAACACTTGTTGAGCAGCTAGTCTGTGCCAGTTGTATTAGAGTTCTCCATAGAAACAGAACCAATAGGATGTACACAGAGAGAGGGATGAGCAGGGATTTTTCATGTGACTTGGCTCATGTGATTATGGAGGATGAGAAGTCCTGCTGCCATCTACAAGCTGGAGAACCAGGGAAGTTGCTTGTGTACGTCCCGGAGTCCAAAGGCCTGAGAACCCCGAGTTCTGATGTTTGGGGGCAGGAGAAAATGGATGTCTCAGATCCAGAATAAGGAAAGAATTCACCCATCCTCTGCCTTTTTGTTCTATCTGGGCCCTCAGCACTTTGGGGAGCGTGGATTTTCCCACTCACTCCCCTGATTCAAATGCTGATCTCTTCTGGAAACGCCCTCTCAGGCGCACTTAGAAAGCATGTTTTATCAGCTATCTGGGTTTTCCTCAGCCTAGTCAAGTTGACACCTAAAATTAACCAACCACTAGGCAATGCACTACCTAGGAATACAGAGCCAAGGAGGGTGGGATCTTCCCAGGCCTCAAGGTCTCTCATCTGCTGAGCAGACAGGCATGAGGCAGACTCTCACAAGTAATGAGGTTGGTGGCAAGGGCTACAAAAGAGAAAGACCTCTGCCGAATGCAAAGTTGCACTAAGTGCAAAGGTAAAGCCAAATCTGAACTGCAGAATTGTGGGCTGTGATGTTCACCCACACCCAAGTGGCTATGTTGCCACATCGGCTGCAAACACACGTGAATTTGGGCTGGGTATCAGGAAATGAAGTCATTCTGGGAATGGAAATGTAAGTTTCTTTAGGGAACTGTGAAAATCTGCATTGGAAAACAGATACTGCGAGAGAACAGGTTCTGCAGACCAGCAAACAGTCCAGACACTGGATTTCTTCCCTGCTCGCTGTCTGGCCGCAGCAGGGGACAGACAGGCAGAGCAGGAGTGTGTCAGAAGGTGTTTTCTAGGGGAAAGAAGGAATAAAAGAAGACCCAGAGGAGATGCAGTGACATTGGGAGGTTCAATAATTTCCCTGCAGTTGAGGGCCCCTGGACCACTGTTTCCCCAGCAGAGACAAGGTGGTGGCTGGCATGGAGGGAGCTTCCTTAGAAGAACCCAGAACCCATGTATTTCCCTGAGAAGCATCATGAAACCTCTCAGATCTCTAATCCCTGCACTGCCCTGGAGCATCAAGGCCCAGCGCTGCTGTTGAATATTGTGAATGTGGTTTTTCCTGACTCACCATAGAGTCAATAATTTCCAGTTTAAACGAGTTTGTTAAATATCCTTCCAGATTATGCCATTATCCAAGAAAGTCTTAGCTGGCTAAACTGGAGCAAGCAATTCTTTTAGGAATTTGGAGAGCAAGTTTATTGTCAGAATCTTGCAGCTGTGACAGACAAATGTCCACAGAGAGAAGAGATGCCTTTGAGAGGTAGTGAGCCTGATAACTGAGCACCAGGAGGGCTGCAGAGCCGGACAGCTCAGCCTCGGGATCCAGCCCAGCCTCTCCTTCCCCACAGTGAGCTCCTGCCAGACCGCAATACCCTCCAGCATTCCTGACATGAATCTGACCTGCGGGGAGGATCCGGGAGAGACCCAGCGCGGTGGAGCATCTCGGATGCCATGAGTTTCCCGGTAAGCAGCACCCAGGGGCAGCACCAGGGGGAGCAGCTTCTCAAGCTTCCAAGGGAGCATGTGGATCGATGAACAGCAGCCTCCTCTGACTTCTTCCTGGTGATCTGGGGAAGGAAGAGGCAGCGTCGGCGCTTGGCCGCATTGATATATGACACCTTGTCCCTCCTTTTCATCGCCCCCTTTTCTCCAAATCAGGATCGTAAGGCCCATTAACTAACTTCTACAGATTGCCACAAGCTCAAAACATAGTAATTGAGGGAAAGAACAGCATTGCTGATGTTATTCCTTCAATCATAACACAAAAATTCTGAGTGTGTGCCAGGAAATGTCCTACCCAATGGAGATTAAAATTTTAGAGGGAGGAGACACGCAATAAACACCTAAATAATTAAAACATGCAGTGTGCAAGGCAATGATAAGGGCTTTGAAGAAAAGTAAAGCAGAAAAGGGGTAGACAATGTGAAAGCAGGAAGCAAGTTCAAAGGTATGGCCAGGGCTTCCCAAGAGGTTGTCACCTGCACAGAGACTGAGACAGGCGAGGGCCAGGCGAGCTGGGCCTGGGAGAAGTGGGAGCACACCCGGATCATTCCAGGAGCAGGGAGGCCAGTGAGAACCATGAGCTGTGGAAGATGGAGTTGAGAGGCAATGGGGCAGGGCCGGCGGGGCCTTGCAGGCCACTTGGAGGCGTGGACAAGTTCCTGGATGTTTGGAGCAGAAAGCTGGCATTCCCCGACCTGTTTTAACAGGAACATTTTGGCCAATGTATTGGCCACAGATCCACGCTGTAGGCCTGATGAACAGAAGTCTGACTCATGTCACCACAATAGAGAGTCACAGCATCTCAATTCTCAGACTTAAACCAGTTTACAGACCCAGAGCCCCTGGAGGAAGGGCCCACCACACTGCCACCTGGTGAAACCATAGAGGCTTCACCTTCCTCCCAGCCTTCCCTGAAGACGCTGTGGCCGCTGTCTCCACTGTGGAAGGGAACTGATCAGACTCTCCAAGCGTTACTGGACACTAGCTCTGAAATGACACCAACTCCTGGAAACCCCAAATGTCACTGTGGTTCACAGTCAGGGTGGGGACTTTTGGGTCAGCAGAGTTTTGGCTCAGGTTTGATGCATAGTGGGGCCCACTGCGCCCACCCTGTGGTTATTTCCCCAGTTCCCAAATTCATGACTTGAACTGACATATTCAACAATGGGCAAAATCCTCACATTGGCTCTCCGGGCCACAGAGCAAGAGCTGTTATTGTCAGAAAGGCCAAACAGAGGCCGCTGGAACTGCGTCTTCCTATGAAAATAGCAAACTAAATGCAATACCATATCCCTGGAGGACTGCAGAGATGAGGGCCACCATCACAGACTTGAGGAGGCAGGGGTGGGATTCCTACCCCATCTCTGTACAGCTCACCTACTCGGCCCACACAGAAGGGAGACAGCTCTTGGAGAAGGACTGAGGATTATCATAAACTTAACCGGGGTCACTCTAGTTGCAGCTGCTGGTCCAGATTCAGTTTTGTTCCTGTTTTAAATCAACCAGTCCTCTGGCTCCTGGTCTGTAATGTGTATTGGTCACCCCAGGGGTGGATGAGCCTTGGCTGTTGGTTCTAATTCAGAAATTCCCAAGGAAGGTTCGTGGTTGGCCCAGTGTGGGGCAGACCCTCCCAAGAACCAATTGTCCTTGGAGAGGGTAGCAGAGCACTTTCCCCGGTTGAGGCCAGTGTGGGGCTCAGAGGATGTTTCAAAGGAGCACTTTGAAAGTCTTGGAAGAGGTGTGTGAAATCAAGAGCAGGGCTTCAGCCCACCGGCCCTCCACTGCTCAGTGCAGCTCATGCCCCATGACCTCCCAGGAAACGAGAAATGCCCATCCCAGGAGATCCCGTGCTCCACCGTAGTCAGAGCAGAGGAAGGCGCCTTCTGTGGCCAGGCCAGTTCACAACCAGCAGATTCCCCGAGTGCACAGGCAGGAGAGGGGCTGGCCGCTGCCTTCGCTCTCTTCTGAGCAGCACTGCCGTCTGAAGAGTCCAGCCCCCACACAGCTGAGGTGAGGGATGGTGCTTATGCGGAATGTCAAGTGAGATGCATTTGTTTTCAGCTTGGAAGACGCTGTTTACTGTTAATTTGACCAAGTGTTAGAGCGCATCTTGGAGAGAAGATAAGACATGGTCAGAGATGTAAAATGATACTCATTGTGCCTGTAGAGGCTGGGCTCAGGGCCCTGGTGCTTCTCCCAGCTCTGGGTGACCGTCTGCAATGGAGGGAGTGTGTGGGCTGGTTTGCCAATGGAGAGATTTGCCTCACGTCACCAGGAGCCTGGCCGAGCACCATGGTGACCGTGGCCGGGTAGAAGGAGATGGACGCCCACTTGTGCAATTTGCTTCCCTTCTTTCTCCAGGGGCCATTTCAGAATAAAATGTAATGGCCCTTTCTTGTTCAGTGTGGTCTCAAATGGAAGTTTCTTGCTTTGGATGCAGTTTCCATGGGAGGAGAGAGTGAAGGGTGCCACCCATGGTTCTTGTGTGGGAACAGGCTCTGTCTGGGCCTGGATCCCTGAGTCTCCCCAGGCCCCTGGATGGCCCCTAGCCTCCCTCAAACAGAGGGCATGAATGATGCTGCTTCCCCAGCAATTTGTCTGTTTTCTGAAAGTTGCTGGTGATTCTGCACAGTGCTTGGAAGTCCTCTCTGTGCTCAGAAGCACTTATGACTCAATGCAGCAGTGACCTGTCTCAGGGCACCAGCACAGCAGGGAGAGAAACTGAGGTGGTCAGGGTGGGGGGACCTCACCAGCGAGTCAGCAGGGTTGGTTCAGGCCAGAGTGTGGGGAAAGGCTCAAGGAATTAGAATTCTCACCTGATTGTGCCCCCAGCTGTGGACAGTGCCCTCAGCTTCCTTTTCTCTATGATGACACAGTTGGGAAAGCTGCTCTCCAGGGTCCCCTGGCAGCTCTGATGGCCGGGAACACCCACAGACTGGCCCCAATCAGAGACAGTCAGCAAGGTCACGCCGGCAGGGCTCAAAGAACCTCAGAGCTGAAGGGTAACACTGCACACTGTAACAGCTGCTTCCCCAGATGGTGACTAACGGCAGCTTCCAAGATCATTGCCTCACTGGTCTCAGCCCCGTAATAGGGAAATCCTCCTGCAAGCATGTGACTGTCCCCACCTGAGGAATGGGGGATGTTTATTAACCCCCATCATATAAGGAAGTGTTCATATTACAGACAGAAATGCCACATCTTGGCTAAAGGACGTGTCCGTTGAATCCCTTAAGTCTCCTGTGTTGCCGTCACTTACTGGGAGGTGTTCAGGTGGGACCTTGGGTCATGGCCCCTTGCTCTTTTGTTGCCACTCTTGATTTTTAAAAGCATCGTCTTGTTCAGTTAGTACACCTGAAATCTGCTTTTATACAAACGAATTAAAGCTCAGCCTTAGCCGTGGTCCAGTGGGGCCTGGGGAGCGCCTCTGCACGAGATGCATGGGGCAGACCCCACAGCACCTGGCAGGCCAGCACCCGGGGCCCAGCGGCCTAGTTTGGCCACAGCAGGGAACATGCTGCCTCCACCCCTTACCCGGCTGGACCACAGAGACCTAGATGGTAACTAAGCAGAGACTCATGTCCTTGCTGTCTTTCATGGCGTGATTAAAGGGCCCTGCCCCACCGGGCGCTGAGAGCTCTGAGAGGAATGTCTGCTCCTGGCTTCTCTGGAAGGTGGGGCCCAAGTGAGGCTGAGCTGTGTGCACCCTGCAGGACAAGCAAGCTCAGAGTGGTGGGGACAAAGCAAGGACAGAGCCTCACGACAACGGAGCAGGTTACAGAGCTGGCTGTGACTTCAGACGAGTCACGTGAGGCTGGCATGGCTCTGCTCCCTTGGGCCTGCAGTCTCCCAAGAAGCAGCAGGAAGAATCCACCCTTCAGAACAGCCTGCAAGGGAGAGCACCCTCCCTGCCTGCTCCTCTGTCCAGAAAGCTGCCTCCCCACCCTTCAGCAGTTCCAGGAGGGGCGACTCCTCCAGGCCTGAACTGAAGGGACTGGGAGTATGGAGCACTGAGCAAGAAGAAGGGAGGGGGGCTGAGAGGAGGGGGCAGTGCACATGTCTGTGCTCTCAGAAATGGTGGAAAGTGACAGCCCTGGCCCCTAGATGTCCAGAATTTAAGAAAGATTCTTGGAATTCACACACACAAGCACAGAAATGCACACCCAACACCCCTTAGCCCCTGCTGGTCATGAGACTTATTATTGGATACCTGGGAGTCTGCATGTGTCAGATCCCAGGGGTGACAAACCCGCTGGGCCCCCTTCCCATCACTCACTGTCCCCAGGACAGAGGCATCACCAGGCCTTTGTCCCTCTGCTGGGGCAGCTGGGTTGGTGGGGAATAGAGGGGCAAGGGAGAGACCTGGGGCTTCTTTTCTCCAGCGTCACTATGGGGGGATGAACATACTATGCATTTCTCCTCCTGTGATAATCAGGCCCCCAGGCCTGCCCCTGCACTGCAGCTCCCACCTGGTGCCTGGCTGCCTCAAGCCAGCAAGATGCCTCAGCCTCTGGAGGTGAAGAGGAAAGCTAGCTGTGCCCCCTCGTGGAGAGCTGCTGGTTTATTCCTTAGTGATGGGTCCTGAGCATTGGCCTGATTATTTTATAACAGACTGATATCTTTCTGGAGCCCCTGAAAACACAATTTGCTGCCATGAAGCATGCTGTTTCCTTGCTAAAACAGTAAGTTGTTTTCCCCAGCAATTCTAACAGGCAGAAAACCCCATGTCAGCACATCAGCATCCCTTCCCTTCCCCAGGAAGGTAAGAGGGCTGCAGGAGGAGGAAGGAAATGCTGGAAAGTGGCTCTTCCCCGGGTAGCAGTGGTCAGTCAGTCTGCATCCTCCTGGGAGCCTGGTTCCTGCAGTTCCCACGGCCGCGCTGGGTAAAGCTGGCAGGGAAGACAGACCTCTACCGGGGCAGGGCCCTGCAACTTCTTTCTCCTGTGTTAAACTGTTCTCAATGACAGAGGCTGCCATGATGGTGACACTGAAGAGCACTGGCAAACGCACTAGCTGAGTAACAGACACTGTAACCAGCTGGCTGCAGCATTCGGAGTGGGCAGGTGCTGCCTGACTGCATGGGCAGAGGGCCACCTGTCTTCTCTACACCTTCCTGGCATTTCAGAGCCCTGGCCGGAGCCTGCCTTCCTGGCCATGGTTGTGAGCAGGGAGGCCTGGGTGTACACGTGTCCATGTGTGGATCAGCAGAGGGGTAGAATGGGGCCTGTGTTTTTTTACCCCATCCCACCCGATGGCCTACACCGGAAAGTCATGTAGGAATGAGGAAGGTGACGAGGGTTCTTGCAGCTGACACCAGGCTGCCCAGCTTAGGTTGGGCCTGACCTCAGGACTGAGCCCAGCCCCCAGGGTAGCCCCAGTGCTCACCGTCATACCCCATGATGCCCTACTGTGTTCACAGGGGAATGAGGCAGCTCCCCACACACAGAGGGCTCCCAGGACAGGTCCTGCCAAGGGTGTGACTGATGACCTGCTCCCCGAGTCCAAAGTCCTGGCTGAGGTCCAGGCAGCTGTGTCAGGGAGGGTCACATGGCACAGGCCAGAAAGCCCCTGCCCATGGGGCTAGCATTTACCATCCACGAACGCGCTCCCTTTCAGGGTGCCTGATAGTGGTGAGGGTCAGATCGGGGATGATGGAAGTCATGGCCAGGGCAGGAGGTAAAGAGGATGCATGGCCTCCTGGCCTCGGAGAGTTTGCAAAGTGCCCCTCGGATCTGACACGGGCTGGAGAGCAGAGCACGCGGTCACTGCGCTTGGTGGCTCCTACCTGTGGGGGCTCCTCGCCGCTGGACCAGAGACAGCTTTCTGGGGGGCCTTCTGCTGCTCACTGATATCATAGAATGTTGAGTATCATACTTTCCTACCTCGCTTTTATTTGCGCGGGTTTAAATGCGCCTTAACAGAACCCGTGCAAAGGCTTGCCAACTGTCTGGCTGCACCGGATGAGTAGAGCATCTTCCTTGGTGGCAGGTGGGTGCGAGGAGGAGGGGGCTGGGCTTTTCTCCGGACGGGTGTTTGCCCAGAAGACCATCATCCCTGGACTACGTTAGGAGGAAGTGGCACCGCTCCGAGGTACGGGAAGAAGGGTTATAAAGGGGGGAGTCCACCACACATGGTCTTGAAGAAGCTTTTATAAAAGGCAAAGGCATCTTTGCCGGACGTTGTTGCAAAGGAGTAGAAACAAGCAGACGAAAACATCCCAAAGGGTAACCACTAGCGTTCCTGCTTCTTGCAACATTCATCCCAGGCTTCCAGCTCAGCCCGCCCCAGGCCAGGTGATCGGCCGCCACATCCCCTGCGACTGAAGCACCTGCTCCGCCATGAACTTGCCAAGAGCTGAGCGCCTTCGCTCCACACCGCAGCGCAGCCTCCGGGACTCCGATGGGGAAGACGGTAAAATCGATGTCCTGGGAGAGGAGGAAGATGAAGACGAGGTGGAAGACGAGGAGGAGGAGGCGAGCCAGCAGTTTCTAGAGCAGTGGCTCCAGCCGGGGCTGCAGGTGGCCCGGTGGGGCGGGGTTGCGCTTCCCCGAGAGCACATCGAGGGCGGCGGCGGCCCGAGCGACCCCTCAGAGTTTGGCACCAAGTTCAGGGCACCCCCAAGGTCTGCGGCGGCCTCTGAAGATGCCCGGCAGCCGGCAAAGCCCCCCTACTCGTACATCGCGCTCATCACCATGGCCATCCTGCAAAACCCGCACAAGCGCCTCACGCTCAGCGGCATCTGCGCCTTCATTAGTGGCCGCTTCCCCTACTACCGCCGCAAGTTCCCCGCCTGGCAGAACAGCATCCGCCACAACTTCTCGCTGAACGACTGCTTCGTTAAGATCCCCCGCGAGCCGGGCCACCCAGGCAAGGGCAACTACTGGAGCCTGGACCCCGCCTCCCAGGACATGTTCGACAATGGCAGCTTTCTCCGGCGTAGGAAGCGTTTCAAGCGCCACCAACTGACCCCGGGAGCCCACCTGCCCCACCCCTTCCCTCTACCTGCTGCACACGCCGCCCTGCACAACCCCCGCCCAGGCCCTCTGCTTGGGGCCCCTGCCCCGCCGCAGCCAGTCCTGGGGGCCTACCCCAACACCGCCCCCGGGAGACGCCCTTACACTCTGCTGCACCCGCATCCTCTTCGCTACCTACTGCTCTCGGCCCCCGTCTATGCCGGGGCACCGAAGAAAGCAGAAGGCGCGGACCTGGCGACCCCGGCACCCTTCCCGTGCTGCAGCCCTCACTTGGTCCTCAGCCTTGGGAGGAGGGCAAGGGTCTGGCGTCGCCACCGGGAGGCGGATGCATCTCTTTCAGCATTGAGAGTATTATGCAAGGGGTCAGGGGAGTGGGTACAGGGGCTGCGCAGAGTTTGTCCCCGACCGCGTGGAGCTACTGCCACCTGCTCCAGCGACCATCAAGCCTGTTGCATCCCCAGGCCGCTGCCCCTTTGCTGCAAGTGTCCGCCGCCGCCGCTGCTCGGACAATTTTGCAGCAATAGCAGCAGCATCAGGAGGAGGACTGCGCCAACGGCTGCGCTCCCACCAAGGGCGCGGTGCTGGGCGGGCACCTGTCGGCCGCGTCGGCGCTGCTGAGGTATCAGGCAGTGGCAGAGGGCTCTAGGCTGACATCGCTGGCTGCCCCTTTGGGCGGAGAGGGGACCTCACCAGTTTTTTTAGTATCGCCCACGCCCAGTTCCCTGGCCAAGTCCGCAGGGCCCTCCTAGAGCCAGGTGGGAGTGGGGAGCGACCCGCAGCTGCTCACTCCACCTTGCGCGGCCCATACTGGGCGTGTGCATCTGAATCCCGCTGGAGAGCAAACACGAACTTCTGTTCGCTGCAAAATGGTTAGAAAGAAACAGCTGGATTACGTTCCTCTAAAAACCACCTGAACGTAACCTTCGCAGGGCGTCAAGTCATCTTTTCTTGCCTTCGGTTGTGGCTTCTATGGCTTTCCCGATTTGCACATTTCCTGGGGTACTATGAACGTGAGTGGGGTATTTTGTTCTGGCATTAAAAGAAAAAGAAGCAAGCAAACAAAAACACAGCCTCCGATGCCAAACATGTTCCCCCTTCTTCACTTCCTTGGAACTGGAAGTATTATTCCTAAGTCTAGTGCAAAATGCTTCTACTCTCTGTGTCTTCCTGATAGGGATGTTTAATGTAAGTAGGATATTAATTTCAGAACATTGATTTCTTATCTGTGTGTCTGACGTGCCATCTTTAATGTTAAAATTAAGGTGTTAAAATTAAGCCTAGTTATATAGACGAAATAAAATGCTAAGTCACTACACTACATCGTTTATTTTCTATTATGTCTCATTCTTCCCTTTCTAAATGGAACTTTTTAAAACCTACATTATTTCCCCTCAAACAATTTATTTTCACAATTCATATTTATTATAGATAGCAGAAGTAATCCATTTTAATATGGCCTTTAAAAATTCCAAATATTTGAGGTTGAAAATGTCCTGGCTTTTAAAATAGGAAATTTACTATTTATGAGACTTCTAAAAGAAAAGAATAGGAGGGCATGTAAATATATTCTCCATTTATTTTTCATCACCCCCCAACAAGCTGGAAAACCATTTGAGATCAATTTGGAATGTAGTGGCCAACATGTACTCAGGGAAAATAAAAGGCTATATATATATATATATATATATATGTATATATATATGTATATATATATTTTAAGCACTAGAATTTTCAAAACTTATTTCTTAAAAAAAAAAAAACTCTGAAAAGACTTTGCAACTAGAAAGGTTTAAGTGTTACTCGGCGTCAGGGGACGGAGTGGGGGGAAACCAGACAAGAACGCCCATCATGAATTGCTCCCCACAAAGAAAACAAATTTCTAGGAACTTGGCCGTTTTCCCCTGTCCTGAGTGGGGTTCCCGATTCCGTGCCGCTTTGAGGGAAGCTGCTCTGTGAATGTGAGAAAGTTTTTCCCCCAGCCCCCATCTACTCCCCACCCCCAGCTATGAATTTCTTATTTCAGGAGGGAGGACAAACATGGAGACACACATTTTTACAGTAGTCTAATTGGCCGATTTTTCTCCCGCTTCTCTTCTCCATCCCGTCTCTTGGAATTTCTTGGCATGCCCTACCTGAGATCCCCTACGGGAGATTTCCTCTTGGCTCCTGCGGTTCTGAGGACGTTCTGAAAAGTTCCCAAGCCCCACCTTTGGTAGCTGCCCAGACCCCAGCTTCCAATTCTTCCCTCTTCTTTGCATGGGTAGCCGTCAGCCCCATAGCACCACCAGCGTCCAAAAGAGACCACTTTTAGCAAATCCGGCAGCGCTGGGGCAGTCTAAGAGTTTGGAAACAAACTGAGAATAGAGGGGTCCTATTTCATGCCAGGTTCTCGCTGGTTTACGTTCCAACTCCCCTCTGTCCGTTGTGCGAAAACGTCTCCAGGCCGACCTTCCTTCATTTATTGTCAACAAACGTCCTGGGAGAGCGGCTACGGCCGCTGAACCCAGAAGGGACTTTCTCTAGGCTTTCTTGGCACCCTCCCAATTATCTTCCTTCTCTTGCCCGAGGGCAGACCAACACAGCTACGAACATGGGTGACTGAGGGTCAGACCCCTTCCCGGAACTGCCTCCAAGCTCCTAATTTTTGCCTAATGTTAAACCATATCCAAAGATGAATATTTAAACCATCAATTCAGTGGCGGAGTAAATTAAACGTTATTCTCCGATCAAACAGGAGCTTCGGGTCCACCTGTTTGGAAGCACCCAGGCGGCTTGGAGAGGTCCGGCCTTCGGGTGCGACCCGCAGGGGTTGCCTTGCCCGGCTCGCGGAACGGACGTTTACCTGTCGCAGCTACGAACCCACCAACGACACCAAGCACTTGCCGGGCAGACCAGGCGTCGTGGAGGCGCCCCAGCCCCCCCACCGCCCCGCAACGACGCGTCCCAGAGGTGCGTAGTGCTTGGCGCGGTGACCAGACCTGGCCGCCTTCCTGACTGCACAGAGCGAGAGGCCACACTCTGGATCCCAGGCCGGGTCCCTGCGGTTCTGGGAGGGAGGTCCCGGACGCCTCCCAGATCTCGGGCTTCCGTAACCCTGAGGCTGGGTTTTAAAATCACGGCTCTTCCAAGTTACACGAAGAGTCCATGGTCAAGGGTCAGGGGTGGTCTTCGACCCTCGGGATCGTCTTCTTGAGAAATGGCTGAGAGCTAAGCCTAGAGCTGCCCAGGGAAGGAAGCCAAAGAGCTGGAGCCGAGCGCGAAGGGCTGGGAGGCGCGGGGAGGCCCCTTACCCCCGACCCCCCACCACACACACTGTCCTGCCCGCTAATAACGCTGATAATAGTAACAGTATCGGCCAACTCTTTCCCCCCTGCTCCTGGTCTGCCAGGCACCGGATCCTCCTTCAGCACTCCCAGCACTCCCTGAAGAAGACACTATGGAATTCTCCGTTTTCCAGACTAGAAATAAGGAACTCGGAGAAATTAAGAAACTCGCCCGACGACCCTCAGGCAGTAGCACCTGGCCAGGTTTGCTTTCTGAACCACTAACTCCACTCGCGCGCGCCACCTTTCCTGCCTGGGCCTCTTGCGGGTCACAGGGGTGGAAGCCTGACCTGGGCCAGGGCCCGGATTTCTTCCTCCTGGCCTCTGTGCCACCGCCCCCGGTGCCAGGAAGCGCTTTTCTCTCGCCGAGACCCAGACGCGCCGAAAGACTCGCGCGGTCAGTTCCCCGCCCCACGCCCTGGGCTGTGCGTGTTCTTGTCGCGCGGTCAGTTCCCCACGCCCCGGGCTGTGCGTGTTCTTGTCGCGCGGTCAGTTCCCCGCCCCACGCCCTGGGCTGTGCGTGTTCTTGTCGCGCGGTCAGTTCCCCGCCCCACGCCCTGGGCTGTGCGTGTTCTTGTCGCGCGGTCAGTTCCCCGCCCCACGCCCTGGGCTGTGCGTTTTCTTGTCGCGCGGTCAGTTCCCCGCCCCACGCCCCGGGCTGTGCGTTTTCTTGTCGCGCGGTCAGTTCCCCGCCCCACGCCCTGGGCTGTGCGTGTTCTTGTCGCGCGGTCAGTTCCCCGCCCCACGCCCTGGGCTGTGCGTGTTCTTGTCGCGCGGTCAGTTCCCCGCCCCACGCCCTGGGCTGTGCGTTTTCTTGTCGCGCGGTCAGTTCCCCGCCCCACGCCCTGGGCTGTGCGTGTTCTTGTCGCGCGGTCAGTTCCCCGCCCCGCGCCCTGGGCTGTGCGTGTTCTTGTCGCGCGGTCAGTTCCCCGCCCCGCGCCCTGGGCTGTGCGTGTTCTTGTCGCGCGGTCAGTTCCCCGCCCCGCGCCCTGGGCTGTGCGTTTTCTTGTCGCGCGGTCCGTTCCCCGCCCCACGCCCTGGGCTGTGCGTTTTCTTGTCGCGCGGTCCGTTCCCCGCCCCACGCCCTGGGCTGTGCGTTTTCTTGTCGCGCGGTCCGTTCCCCGCCCCACGCCCTGGGCTGTGCGTTTTCTTGTCGCGCGGTCCGTTCCCCGCCCCACGCCCTGGGCTGTGCGTTTTCTTGTCGCGCGGTCCGTTCCCCGCCCCACGCCCTGGGCTGTGCGTGTTCTTGTCGCGCGGTCAGTTCCCCGCCCCACGCCCTGGGCTGTGCGTTTTCTTGTCACGCGGTCCGTTCCCCGCCCCACGCGCTGGGCTGTGCGTTTTCTTGTCGCGCGGTCAGTTCCCCGCCCCACGCCCTGGGCTGTGCGTGTTCTTGTCGCGCGGTCCGTTCCCCGCCCCACGCCCTGGGCTGTGCGTGTTCTTGTCGCGCGGTCCGTTCCCCGCCCCACGCCCTGGGCTGTGCGTTTTCTTCTCGCGCGGTCCGTTCCCCGCCCCACGCCCTGGGCTGTGCGTTTTCTTCTCGCGCGGTCCGTTCCCCGCCCCACGCCCTGGGCTGTGCGTTTTCTTGTCGCGCGGTCCGTTCCCCTCCCCACGCCCTGGGCTGTGCGTTTTCTTGCCAGCCTCTGCCGCGTGCGGGCAACGGCGCCGCCAGACTCCCCCAGACCGCGCTCCGGCCCACGCCTGACCAGAGCACCTGCTCCACAGGGGAGCGTTCCGCGCGTCCTTCCTCCCTGGTGTGATTTTCGTTCTTTTTCCTCTCGTGGTCCCCAAGAACCCAGGCACCCCTCGACGTCGGTGCCGGCGGTACCGGGAATCCCTCCCCCGGACTCCCTGCGGGCCCGAAGCCACCTTCTAATCCCAGCCGCCTTCCCCGGGCGGCGGAGGTGGGCAGCTCCGGGCTCCGCGCCGCCCCGCGAAGCCGGAATCTCTCTTCGGAGTCTCGCTGCAGCTCTCCACTTCGTCGCCCCGCACTGGATCCTGGTAGCGTGAACCTTGCCCGGGACGCGGGCTGCGCTGGCCTGGGGGGAAGGTCCAAGAGACGCGGGGGCCGGGACGCGGGGCTGTCGCAACGACTGGCCCTCTGCGAACCCTCGGGCCGGCAGGTTCGGGACTAGCGGGGTGGGAGTGGAGGCGGTGGCCGCTGGAGAGTAGAGAGAACGTCCAGGAACCGGTGGACTAGGGGTCCCCGGCGGCCGGCCGAGAGTCGCAAGCAGAGGGGACTGTCGGTTGCCAGCAAGTCCCGAGCAGATGCCTTCTGGCAGGGCAGTCACATCCTACAGTGCCGATTCTGTGGACATTGAGTATCCAAAATGAATAAAATCTGTTTATACATTGGAAGGTAGCTTATGATTCCAAAATCTCATCTCCAGGCTGCCTAGATCACACGGCCCCGTTTCATTCATTTTTACTTAATAACGGTCGTTAGACAATTGAGAGAAACAGCAGAAACCACGAGAAAAATAATGGAATCCAACGGCGGTAAGGACTGACAAGGCTGGCGGGGAGATTTAGCAAATGGTGGCTTCTGAGAGTTTGCACCAGTGCTTCACCACGTTTTATTGGAAGTGTGGAGAGTCATGATTCTCATTCCTCCCCAGCCTTCCGGAAAAACGCTCAGAAATTTCTTTCCACATTGACATCTGATTACAGTCTAAATAGTAACCTTATTCTGATTGTTAATGTAACCTTCTCATAATCTCTACAAAAATACTTTAGTTTTTCTAGCTGTGTTTTCATGTAATCACTGAAATTATTTTTAATTGGTTTTAAGCATTCATTGATTCCATATACACCACCTGCAAAAAAGTTACATAGGTGATCGCTAACAATACTAGAATTCGCCCCATCCAAAGGAAACATTAGAGTAGAAAAAGAAAAAGGATTTGAGAATCCAGTATGAAATTCAGTTAATCATTACTTCCCTGTTACTCAACTACCTTAACATTGTCAGGTTTACCTGAACATAAACTTCATTTTCTTAATTGTTCTTAGAACGAAGGGATATGTTTATTGAAATCAGTAATTAAGAATATTTTGGGACAATTATGATTTACTTAGCCAGTGAAGCAGTTTCTATTCCCAAATCCAGGCAAAGAGAACAATAAGATTAAACGTAGCCTAAGAGATTTCCTTTTTGTCAAATAATGTGATTTTGCTATGTATAGAGGAGATGTCTATATGTAAGGGCATATTTATGACCAGTAGTTCCTAAAATTAAGGGGACTATTATTGTGTTACTCAAGGTATCAGTTGTATAGGATGCATTATGTCATATTTCAAACAATGTTTATAAAGAGTTTAGTATAATTAACCTGTATGTACTTCTCCTCTGGGCCAACCTTGTGTCTTCTTTATCTGCTGACAGTCCTCTCCC
Organism: Pan paniscus; assembly: GCF_029289425.2. Lineage (NCBI taxonomy): Eukaryota > Metazoa > Chordata > Mammalia > Primates > Hominidae > Pan > Pan paniscus. The sequence continues at coordinate 162,594,461 of NC_073256.2, forward strand.
CACTGAATTATTTTGAATCAAATCCCAGATAGTCTATCATTGTATTGTATTTTTGAATATTTCTCTAAAAGATAATAATTCCATCAATGAGACTGAGTGCAGTGGCTCCTCCCTGTAATCCCAGCTCTTTGGGAGGCAGAGGTTGGAGGATCACTTTAGGCCAGGAGTTCAAGACCACCCTGAGCAACATAGCAAGACCCCATTTATAAAAAAGAAGATTCCCATCAATGTAACCACAATACCATTATCACACCTAAATAATCCATTAATAGCATCGGTTTATCCAGGCAATATTTAAATATCTTCAATTGTGTAAAAACTTTTTGTTTAGTTGGTTGGTTTGAATTAGAATGCTAATAAGGGTTACGTATTGTGTTTGGTTGATATGGGCTATTATATCTCTTTTAGATTTCCTCAATCCTCTTTTTTTGTTTCCCTTGCATTTTTTATGGGAGAAACTGAACTGTTTGTTCTGAAGAAGTTGACATTCTGGACTTTGTAGCTGCAGGTAATAGTTTTTTGGCAAGATATTCCCAGGGATAAGGTCGTTTATTCAGACTTTTGAATATTGGCAAATAATAATATTGTTTGTAGAGGGAGAAGGATTAGTCAAGATATTTTGAAGAATCAACTATTGGAAAAACAAATTTTTATCAGAGTAAGCATGGATCTGGTAAAGATCATATGAAATTTTCCTAAATGCAAATACAATCTAAAATTGTAATGTCTTACAATTAAAAAATAGATTATTTTCCATATATTTATAGAAATATAAATGATCAATCAACTATTTCATTGACAATTTTAAATCTAGTTTTATCTTGAGGGGAATAAAGTTTTTTATATCTTTAGTATTTTAGTTGAAGATCCAAAGACATTTTTGTTAAAACTTTAGGTTTTATATTGTTTTGTGTTTTAAAACATAAAATCTAAAATGTGGTAATATCCATGAGGTGCAGATAGAATAATAGCACAAATTCTATGTTCATGAAAATTCATTTTAGGATAACTTAATTAAAAGGACTCAGGATTTGAATGATATTAGATTAGACAGAAAAAAGTTCACTTGAGTGTAAGACATAAGTAATAAAAACCAAAGGTAGCTAACTTTTTTAGGCTTCTTCTTTCTTTAAAGAGTATGTATATGAAATAAAATTTCCATGTCCATGTCCAATTTTCCATGGTACATAGGGCTTCTATAATTTCATCTATTTCATCCTGCAGTTATTTTCACGGGTTTCTGTGTCCACCACTATCTGGAATCTCTGAGATGGTGAAAACGAAATCTTATTCTTCTTTATATTTCAAACAATTCCTAGCACATTATCAAAAATACCTGATAAAATTTATTGTGTCTGTAATACTGGTAAGCATGTAAAAGGGTGGTAAATATATAGGCTTTAAGTTTAGATAGATCTAAATATTATTAAAATTACCAAATTATTGTTTTTAAAAAGTATTAGTTTCCTAGGACAAATAGAGATTTTTAGATAAGGCTGGATTTGTAATACTTTAAGCAACAGGTCACAGTGCTTAAGTATTTAATGCCGATTTGGCAAGCAGCTGATGTTTTACATAATGCTGTCGGGTATTTTATATTTGCGTGTATTTTCTGGTGCACTGGATCCAGCACTTCATGTCACGTCATATATCTGTTTATAATGTATACAAATGTATTTTCATATATATTTGATGTTTGATGGCTTTGAAACTTTAATCTTGAAATAGATTTTAAATTTTTATTAAAACTATTTAAATAATTACCGTAAGGAAAGAGCTCTTATTAGTTGAAAGAAAATGTAGATTCATGTTTCCTTGGAGACTAGTCTAGTTTCCAAGGATAGACGGCAGTGGGGAGTTGGGTATCTAGATGGAATTTCTGTTGGTTTGGATTCCAGCTCTGCTGCTTACCAGCTTTGTGACCTCAGGCAAACAACTTAACCTCTCCAAGCCTCAATTTCCCCATCTATATAATGGTGATATTTATAAGTTTCACCTTATAGGGCCATGGTGGGGATCCCATGAAATAGTGAATGTGAAGTGCTTAGCACAGTGCCTGGCACATACTCAATGCTCTATGCATGTCAGCTAGTACTTAATGATGCTAATAAACATGTTATGTCCCAAAGCACGGGCGGGATCTTGCCTGACGTCCTTCTCTCTGCGTCCTGGTCAGTCTCCACATGGTGGGCATCCTTTATTTCTGGTCACACACGGGTAGTACACAGAGCATGCTGTTTCTTTCCTGCCAGAAGGTTCCTGCTGCAGCTCTCCTGCTAGTTTAGCTTAGCCTTCTGGTTTGAGGGATGAGTCACATGTACCATCACTTCCCAGGACTAACAGGACCTTTCAGGAAAGCTATCCCTGCTTACACAGAGAATTGCCCTTGCCTAACACTGAAGCCTGGCAGAGTAACATGAAATAACCACAGCAATTCTAAAATTAGAATTAGCATGCCTAGAATAACAGGTATAACCTTCTCTTGTACTTTACCACTTGCTTCATTTCTGCTCAGCCTAATTTTCACTTGATGTGTAGATTTATTTTTTGTTCACCCATCCAGAAAATGTTGACTGAGGAATTACTCTGTGTTAGGTGCTGTTGTAGGAGCAAGGGATACAATGATGATCAAGGCAGATGCAGCCGTTACCTTCAGGTTGTGGAGTCCGGATACAGACTGGAGGCAGGCAGCTGTAAGATGTGCGACAAATGCTGCGCTGGATCAGCCCATGGTATTAGGAGAGCAGGTAAGGAAGGGTGGGGACGGGAGCGGACAACCTGGAGGAAGAGGCACCTAAGCAGAGTCCGGAAGGCTGAGGAGGAGTCAGCAAGGAAAAGAGAGGGGAATCATGACATGCCATCTCAACTGTAGGGCACGGCTAGCTGGCTGACTTAGCTGCTGTAACACCGGATTTTTGCAAGACTCCCTGAGTATTTCTCGTGGACTTGCGAACAAATCTGAGCAAGAAAACCACGTAATTTCTTTTATGCCCTGCCCAAGAAAGCCACCTGGAGGGGCAAGGGGACCTTAGCAGAAAGAAGCTGGAGGTGGGGGGAGAGCAGGGTGATATTACTCTCCATATGGTGGGGGGTGGACACCTCCCTGTCATATGGCTCGTAATATCCAGCGGGGGAGAGGGGGTTGACTTTCCCCTACGCTATTGGTAATATCACCCCCCTCTCTCCCGCTAAATATTAAGTACAATATCACAGGTGGGGTGTACACCCCCGGCGATGTTTGAAGTAATATCAACTTCTCCCCCTCTGGATGTTAGAAACAATATCACGGGGGTGTACACCCCCCTGCGATCCTGGGAGTAACATCATCCTCTTTCCCCCGGATATTAGGAACAATATCACGGGGAGGGGTGTGCACACCCCCCTGCGATCCTGGGAGTAACATCATCCTCTTTCCCCCGGATATTAGGAACAATATCACGGGGAGGGAGGTGCACACCCCCTGCGACATTGAAAGTCATATCATCTTCTTTCTCCCCGGATATTAGGAACAATATCACAGAAGGTGTTTACAACTTTTGCAATGTTGGGAGTAATATCATCCTCTCTCACCCTAGATATTCAGAACAACATCACATGGGAATTGTACCCTTCTGTTTATTGAGAGTAATATCATCCTCTCCCTTTCTGTATATTAGTAACAATATCACAGAGGGCTGTGTACACCCCCAGGAATGCTTTGAGTAATATTATCCTCTCTCTGCCTGGATATTTGGAACAATATGACAGGAGTTGTGTACACCCACTGTGATATTCGGTTTAATATCAACTTCTATCCCCTGGATATTGGGAGTAATATCTATCTTTAGCCCCTGGATACTAGGGACAATATCACAGGAGGGCTGTATACACACGGCGCTATTGGGAGTAATATCATTTTCTCCACCCCTTGATATTAGGTACAATATAACAGTGGGGATGTGTACCCCCTGGGATATTGGGAGTAATATTAATCTCTTCCCCTGTGGATATTTAGAACAATATCACAGGGGCAGTGTACACCCTCTGAGATATTGCGAGTAATATCGTTCTCACCCCGCCGCCCCCACCCCAGATATTAGGAACAATATAACAGGCAGATAATACACCTGCCGCAACATTGAAAGTAATATCATCCTTTTCCCCCTGGATATTAGGAACAATATCTTATGGGGGGTTTACAGCCCATTCCATTTTGGGAGTAATATCAACTTCTTCATTGCTGGAAATAAGAAACAATATAGCAGTTCTGGTGTACACACCCTGTGATATGGGCAGTAATATCATAGACTCTCCCCCGGCGTATTAGGAACAATATCAAAAAGGGGTGTATACCCACAGCGATTTTGGGATTAATATCATACTCTCCCCCCTGGATATTAGGAACCATATCAAAGAAGGAGTGTCTACCCCTTGCGATAATGACAGTAATATCATCCTCTCCCTCCCTGGATATTAAGAACAATAAAACAGAATTGGTGTACACCCACTACGATCATGGGAGTAATGTCATCCTCTAACCCCTGGATATTAAAAACAATATCACAGAGGAGGTGTACACCCCTCGCGATATGGCCAGTAATATCATCGTCTCCTCCACTGCGTATTAGGAACAATATCAAAGGGGTGTGTACACCTCCTGCGCTATTGGGAGTAATGTCATTCTCTTTTCCCCTGAATATGAGGAATAATATCACTGATGGGGTGTACAACTCCTACGATATAGGCAGTAATATCATCCTCTCCCAACATGGATATTAGGAACAAAATAACAGGACATGTACACCCCCTGCGATCCTGGGAATAATATCATCCTCTCTCCCACTTAATATTAGAAACCATATCCCAGGAAGAGTGTAAACCCTCTGAGATATTGAGAGTAATATCATCCACTCCCTACCTAAATATTAAAAACAATGTCACGGGAGGGGTGTACACCCCTACAATATTGGGAGTAATATCATCCTCTCCCTCCCTAGTTATTAGAAACAATATAAAAGGGGTCACGTACACCCCCTGTGATATTGGGAGTAATATCATTCTAATCCCCCCTGGATATTAGGAAGAATATTATACAGGGGCTGTACACCCCTTGACATATTGTGAGTCATATCATTTCTCTTCCCTTGGACATTAGGGACAACATCACGGGGGGGGGGTGTCCCCTGTTATATTGAAATTATTATCATCCTCTCCCAAACTGAATATTAAAAACAATGTCACGGGGGTGTTGTGACCCCAGCAATATGGACAGTACTATCGTTGTCTCCCTCCCTAAATATTAAGAACAGTATCACAAGAGGGGTGTACACCCCCTGCGATATGGCCAGTAATATCATCGTCTCTACCTTTGGATACTAGGAACAACATCACAGAGGGTGTGTACACCCCCTGCGATATTGGGCGTAATGTGAGCCTCTCTCCCCCTGGATATGAGGAACAATATCCCTGGTCGGGGGAGGTGGAGTACATTAAGAACAATATCTGAAGGAGGTGGGTGTACACCCCCTGAGATATTGGGTGTAGTATCATCCTCTCTTTCCTAGGATATTAAGAACAATATCACAGGAGGGGTGTACAGCCCCTGCGATATTGGGAGTAATATCATCCCCTCCCCCTCTCTATATAAGGAACAATATCCCAGGGTGGGTGTACATCCCCTGCGATATTGGGTGTAATGTCATCATCTCCCAACGTGGATATTGGGAATAATGCCACAGGGGGGTGTACACCTTCTTCGATATTGGGAGTAGTATCGTCCTCTCCCCTCGGGATTGTAGGCAAAATATGGAAGGGGTTTTACAACTCATGCGATATGGGCAGTAATATCATCCTCTCCACCTAGATATTAGGAACTATATCACAGGCAGCTGTACACTTGTTACGATATTTGGAGTAATATCATCCTCTCCCATCATGGATATTAAGAACAATATTCCAAAGGAGGTGTACACCCCCTGCAATATTGACAGTAATATTATGCTCTCCCCTTCGGGATATTAGGAACAATATCGCAGGAGGTGTGTACAACCCCTGTGATATTGGGAGTCATATCGTCTTCTCCCCCTGAATATAAGGAACAATGTCACAGGAGGATGTACACCCCCTGGGATATTGGGAGTAATATCATTTTCTCCCCCTCGAGATATTTGGAACAATATCACAGTGGGTGTGTACAGCCGCTGCGACATTGCCACTAGTATCATCCTCTCCCTCCCAGGATATAAGGAACAATGTCACAAGGGGTGTACACCCCCTGCGATATTGGGGGTAATATCTTCCTCTCCCCCGCTGGCTATTAGGAACAGTGTCACAGAAGGGGTGTCCACTCCCTGCTATATTGGGAGTGAGATCATCCTCTCTGTCCCTGGATATTAGGAACAATATCCCTAGGGAGTGTACACCTCCTGCAATATTGAGACTAACATCATCCTCTCGCCCCCTGGATATTAGGATCAATATCACAGGGGTGGTGTACATCCCCTGCGAAACTGGAAGAAATATCATCCTCTCCACCTTTGGATGATAGGGACAATATCACGGGGGAAGTCTACGCCCCCTGCGATATTGGGAGTCATATCATCCTCTCCCACCCAGGATATTAGGAAAAAAGATGACCGAAGGGATGTATACCCACTGCGATATTTTTCATAATGTCATCCTCTACTCCCTGGCAATTAGGAATAACATCATAGAGGGGTGTACACGTTCTGTGATATTGGGAGTAACATCCTCTACCCCTCGGATATCGGGAACAATTATATTAAGTATTAATATTCATAAATATAACAATTAATAGAAATCATCGATATAAATAATTACTATAAAGATAGTAAAAGTTAATACGGATTAAAAATATTAACGGTTACTATTAATAATTAATAGCAACCTCACTATTAATAATAACATAATGATATCGGTAATTAATGTTACTTAATTAAATCAATAAGTGATGTTGGTAATAAAACAATAATTAATATTAAGATTAATAACTAATATTGAAAAATGACAATACTAATAATTAATTTTAATCATGCATAATCATATTTAAAATAATCATTAATGATTAATAACGTTATACTATTATTTAATATTACCATTGATAATTATTAAGACTGATGTTTAATAATTAGTAATATTATTAAGACTGATGCTTAATAATTAATCATATTATTTCTCCTAATACCGTAGGGGGTGTACACCTACCCGTGATATTGTTCCTAATATCCAGGGATGGAGAGCATGATATTAGTTTTAATATCTCAGTAGGTGTACACTCACCCTGTGACACTGATCCTAATATCCAGGGGATAGAGTATGACATGACTCCCAACATAGCAATGAATGTACAGCCACCCAGTGATATTGCTCCTAATATTCACGGAAGAAGAGTATGATATTACTCCCAATATCGCAGGGAGTGTACACCTCTTCTGTGACATTGTTCCTGGTATCCCGCGGGGGAGAGGATGATAATAATTAAAGTATCGCAGGCTGTGTTCACTCACCCTGTGATATTGTTATAAATATCCTGAAAGGGAGAGGACGATATTACTTCCTATAACAGATAGATATTACTCCCCATAACAGAGCAGGAGGTGTACACCCACCGTGTGATACTGTTCCTAATATTCAGAGGCAGAGAGGTCGATATTACTCTCAATATCGCAGGAAGTGTACACCCCCGTGTGAGGTGGTCCTTAATAATATTCCAAGGCAGAGGGGTGATATTACTACATTTATCGCAGAAAGTGTACACCCCCCCAGGGATGTTGTTCCCATGATCCTGGAGAGAAGAGGATGATATTAGTTTAAATATGACAGAAGGTGTACACGCCTCCACTGATATTGTTTCTAATTTCAGTGTGGGAGAGGAGGATATGACACCCAATATCGCAGGGAGTAGAAACACACCTGTGATACAGTTCTTAATATTCAGGGTGGAAGAGGATGATATTACTCCCAATACAGACGGGTGTACAACCTCTGCACACCGAGGGTGTACACCCATCTGTCAAACAGCACATAATTTCCAGAGGGGGAGATATTACCCGCAATATAGTAAACAGGCTGTGAGTCCACCGTGGATCGTAATAACTCGGGAGGGAGAGGAGGTGGCTCTTACTCCCCATATCGCGGGGGGTGCCTCACCCCACTGCGAGGTGGATCATAATAGCGAGGGGGGGAGAAGGCGTGGCTGTTACTCCCCATATCGCGGAGGGTGCCTCACCCCCCTGACATGTGGATCGTAATAAATAGCCAGGGGGGGGAAAGGGGGTGGCTTTTACTCCCCATATCTCAGGGGGTGCCTCACACCCGTGCAATGTGGATCATAATAAATAGCTGGGGGGGAAAGGGGGTGGCCCTTACTCCCCATACCGCGGGGGGTGCCTCACCCCCTGCGATGTGACCTGTGTCCGTTGTGAGCATTCTCTTTTTTCCTGCTATTAGGAACAACTTCACAGAGTGTGTGTACACAGCCTGCGATATGAAAACTAATATCCTCTGCACCTCCGCATGTACGGACCATATCACACAATGGGTGCACACTTTTTGCGGGATTTGGGGTCATGTCATCCTGTGTTTCCCTAAATAGTCGGGGAAATATCACAGGCCTATTCGGAGGCACATCCTACTTTTGCTACTGGAAATTAGAAGTAATATCACAGATGGGGTGTAAAGCCGCTGTCATATTTGAAGTAATATCATGCTCTCCCCCACTAGTTGTGACGCACAGTATCACAGGGGGTATATACCTTCTGCGGTATTGGGAGTAATATCATCATCTCTTCCTTTACATGATAGGAACAACATCAGAGACGGGGTGTACACCCCGTGTGTTTTTGAAAGCAATGTCATTCACTCTTCTTCTAGATTTTACGATTCATATCACAGGCGGGGTGTGCACCCCTTCTTATATTGGGAGTCATCGGATCCTTTTTCAAGCTGTAGATTTAGAACAATATCCCATGGGGCTGTACATGTCTTCGATACTGGTCGTAATATCATCTTGTCCTTTCCTGGATACAAGAAAAAATATCACAGACGAGGTGTACACCCCTTGTAATATTGGGAGTAATATCACCTCTCCCCATGTGGTTATTAAGGACAAAATCACAGGGTGGTGTACAGTTCCTACTTTATTGAGAGTAATATCATCCACTCACCCCCTGGATATCAGGAGCCACATCACAGAAGATTTGTACAACCCCTTCGATATTGTTAGCAATATCACCATCTTCCCACCTAGATATTAGGAACAATACCCCGGGGGGCTTGGGGGTGTACACCCACTGCGAGATCCAGAGTAATATCAGCCTTTTCCCGCTGGATATTAGGAAGTATATCACAGGTGTGTGTGCACCTTCTGCGATATTGGGAGTAATATCAGCCTCTACCCCGCTGCATATTAGGAACAATATACGGGGGGCGTGGGGGTTACGCTCCCTGCGATATTGAGAGTAATGTTATTCTCTTCTCCCTGTACATTAGGAACCATATACAGGGGACGTGGGGGTTACGCTCCCTGCGATATTGAGAGTAATGTTATTCTCTTCTCCCTGTACATTAGGAACTATATCACGGGGTCTGTACACCTTCTGCCATGTTGGGATTAACGTAATCCTCTCCCCCCATTGAATATCATAAACAATATCACAGGAGGGGGTACACCCTCTGCGATATGGCCAGTAATATCATCGTCTCTACCTTTGGATACTAGGAACAACATCACAGAGGGTGTGTACACCCCCTGCGATATTGGGCGTAATGTGAGCCTCTCTGCCCCTGGATATGAGGAACAACATCCCTGGTCGGGGGAGGTGGAGTACATTAAGAACAATATCTGAAGGAGGTGGGTGTACACCCCCTGAGATATTGGGTGTAAAATCATCCTCTCTTTCCTAGGATATTAAGAACAATATCACAGGAGGGGTGTACAGCCCCTGCGATATTGGGAGTAATATCATCCCCTCCCCCTCTCTATATAAGGAACAATATCCCGGGGTGGGTGTACATCCCCTGCCATATTGGGCTTAATGTCATCATCTCCCAACGTGGATATTGGGAATAATGTCCCAGGGGGGTGTACACCTTCTTCGATATTGGGAGTAGTATCGTCCTCTCCCCTCGGGATTGTAGGCAAAATATGGAAGAGGTTTTACAGCTCATGCGATATGGGCAGTAATATCATCCTCTCTCCACCTAGATATTAGGAACTATATCACAGGTGGCTGTACACTTCTTGCGATATTGGGAGTAATATCATCCTCTCCCATCATGGATATTAAGAACAATATTACCAAAGAGGTGTACACCCCCTGCGATATTGACAGTAATATTTGGCTCTCCCCTTCGGGTTATTAGGAACAATGTCGCAGGAGGTGTGCACAACCCCTGCGATATTGGGAGTCATATCATCTTCTCCCCCTGAATATAAGAAACAATATCACAGTGGGTGCGTACAGCCGCTGCGACGTTGCCACCAGTATCATCCTCTCCCTCCCAGGATATAAGGAACAATGTCACAAGGGGGCGCACACCCCCTGCGATATTGGGGGTAATATCTTCCTCTGCCCCGCTGGCTATTAGGAACAATGTCACAGAAGGGGTGTCCACTCCCTGCTATATTGGGAGTGAGATCTTCCTCTCCATCCCTGAATATTAGGAACAATATCCCTAGGGAGTGTACACCTCCTGCAATAGTGAGACTAAGATCATCCTCTCGCCCCCTGGATATTAGGATCAATATCATAGGGGTGGTGTACACCCCCTGTGAAATTGGAAGAAATATCATCCTCTCCACCTTTGGACGTTAGGGACAGTATCACGGGGGAGGTCTACGCCCCCTGCGATATTGGGAGTCATATCATCCGCTCCCACCCAGGACATTAGGAACAAGATGACTGAACGGAGGTACACCCGCAGCGATATTTTCAATCATGTCATCGTCTACGCCCTGGCAATTAGGAGAAACATCATAGAGGGGTATACACTTTCAGCGACATCGGGAGTAATATCCTCTCCCCCACAGATATCGGGAACAGTTATATTAATTATTAATATTAATAAATATATTAATAATTAATAGTAATCATCGATATTAATAATTGCAATAGAGATAGTAAAAGTTAATACGGATTAAAAATATTAACAATTACTATTAATAATAACAATATCACTATTAATAATAAAATAATGATATTATTAATCAATGTTACATAAATCAGTCATAAGTGATGGTAATAAAACAATAATTAATATTAAGATTAATAACTAATATTATTGAAAAATGACATTAATACAGATAATTTTAATCATGCATAATCGTACATTTAAAATAATCATTAATGATTAATAACGTTATACTATTAATTAATATTACCATTGATAATTATTAAGACTGATGTTTAACAATTAATAATATTATTAAGATTGATGCTTAATAATTAATCGTATTATTTCTCCTAATACCGCAGGGGGTGTACACCTACCCGTGATATTGTTCCTAATATCCAGGGATGGAGAGCATGATATTAGTTTTAATATCTCAGTAGGTGTACACTCACCCTGTGACACTGATCCTAATATCCAGGGAGTAGAGTATGACATGACTCCCAACATAGCAATGAATGTACAGCCACCCGGTGATATTGCTCCTAATATTCACGGAAGAAGCGTAGGTTATTACTTCCAAAATCGCAGGGAGTGTACACCTCTTCTGTGATATTGTTCCTGGTATCCCGAGGGGGAGAGGATGATAATAATTCCAGTATCGCAGGCTGTGATCACCCACCCTGTGATATTGTTATTAACATCCTGAAAGGGAGAGGATGATATTACTCCCCGTAATAGATAGATATTACTCCCCATAACAGAGCAGGAGGTGTACACCCACCCTGTGATATTGTTCCTAATATTCAGAGGCCGAGAGGTCGATATTACTCCCAATATGGCAGGAAGTGTACACCCCCGTGTGAGATGTTCCTTAATAATATTTCAAGGCGGAGGGGGAGATATTGCTCCCAATATCGCAGAAAGTGTACCCCCCAGGGATATTGTTCTCATGATCCTGGAGGGAAGAGGATGATGTCACTTTAAATATCACAGAAGGTGTGCACGCCCTCACTGATATCGGTTCTAATTTCCACGTGGGAGAGGAGGATGTGACGCCCAATCACACCTGCAGTAGAAACACAGCTATGATACTGTTCTTCATATTCAGGGAGGAGGACGATGATATTACTCCCAAAACAGACGGCTGTACACCCTCTGCACACCGAGGGTGTACCCCCATCTGTGAAATAGTTTATAATTTCCAGAGGGGGAGATGATATCACTCCGAATACCGTAAACAGGCTGTGAGTCCACCGCGGATCCTAAAAACCAGGGAGGGAAGAGGGGCTGGCACTTACTCCCTGCATCGCGGGGGGTGTCTCACCCCCTTGCGATGGGGGTCCTAAGAGCCAGTGGGGGATGAGGGGCTGGCTCTCAGTCCCTGCCTCGCGGGTGGTCCTTCCCCCCGCTGCGATGGGGGTCCTAAGAGCAAGGGGGGTAAGTGGGGCTGGCTCTCTGTCCCCGCCTCGCCAGGGGTACCTTGCACCCTTGCGATGGGGGTCCTAGGAGCCAGGGGGGGAAGAGGGGCTGGCTCTTACACCCCGCATCAAGGGGGGTCCCGGCGATGGGGGTCCTAAGAGCCATGGGGGAAGAGGGGCTGCCTCTCAGTCCCCGCCTCGCGGGGGGTGCCTCCTCCCCCTGCGATGGGGTCCTAAGAGCCAGAGGGGGAAAGGAGCTGGCTGTCAGTCCCTGTCTCGCGGGGGTGCCTCCCCCCTCCGGGATGGGGGTCCTAAGAGCCAGTGGGGGATGAGGGGCTGGCTCTCAGTCCCAGCCTCGCAGGGGTGCCTCCCCCCCAGGCTATGGGGATCCTAAGAGCCAGGGGGGTAAGAGGGGCAGGCTCTCATTCCCCGCCTCGTGGGGTGTGGCTACCTCCCATGCGATGAGGGTCCTTAGAGCCAGGAGGGGAAGAGGGGCTGGTTCTCAGTCCCCACCTCGCGGGGGATGCCTCCCCGTGCTGCAATGGGGGGGGTCCTAAAGGCCAGGGGGTGAAGAGGGGCTGGCTCTCAGTCCCCACCTCGTGAGGGGTGCCTCCCCCCCTGCGATGGGGGTCCTAAGGGCCAGTGGGGGAAGAGGGGCTGGCTCTGAGACCCCGCCTCACTGGGGGTGCCTCCCCCCCCGCGATGGGGGTCCTAAGGGCCAGTGGGGGAAGAGGGGCTGGCTCTGAGACCCCGCCTCGCGGGGGGTGCCTCCCCCCCCTGCGATGGGGGTCCTAAGGGCCAGTGGGGGAAGAGGGGCTGGCTCTGAGAACCCGCCTCACGGGGGGTGCCTTCCCCCCCTGCGATGGGGGTCCTAAGGGCCAGTGGGGGAAGAGGGGCTGGCTCTCTGTACCCGCCTTGCGGGGGGTGCCTCCCCCCCTGTGATGGGGGTCCTAAGAGCCAGGAGCAGAAGAGGGGCTGGCTCTCTATACCCGCCTCGCGGGGGGTGCCTCCCCCCCTGCGATGGGGGTCCTAAGGGCCAGTGGGGGAAGAGGGGCTGGCTCTGAGACCCCGCCTCGCTGGAGGTGCCTCCTCCCCCTGCGATGTGGGTCCTAAGAGCCAGGGGGGGATGAGGGGCTGGCTCTCAGTGCCCGCCTCTCGGGGAGTGCCTCCCCTTCCTGTGATGGGGGTCCTAAGAGCCAGGAGGGGAAGAGGGGCTGGCTTTCAGTCACCACAGCTTGGGGGGCCTTTATGTTCTGGTTTTTCCCAAGAGTCAGCTGATTTGCTTCTTGTACTAGCAGGGCAGTTGCTGCCAAGGCCCTCAAACAGGGGGGCCATCCTTTAGAAACCCTGTCTAGCTGTTTAGAGAGGTAGGCCACCGGCCTCAGCCATGGCCCCACAGTTTGGGTTTAAAGTCCAGCTGCCATCTTTTCTCTGACGCATACAGTGGAAAAGGCTTTGTGAGATCCGCTAGCCCCTGGGCTGGGGCTTTCAGAAGTTTTTCCTTTAAGTCATGAAAGACTTGCTGTTGTTGGAATCCCCATTCCAAATGTTCCCGGTCCCCGCCCCCTTTGTGATGTCATACAAAGGCGTGGCTAATACTGCAAAGTTGGGCTCCGCAGTCTACAAAACCCCACAGCTCCTAGGAATTCTCTCACCAGCCTTCTGCCCTTAGGCTCCGGAAGATTGCAAATGACCTGCTTTCTTTCGGATCCCGGGCTGCTTTCGGACACCTGTCGAATAGTAAATCCCAAGTAAGCTACCTGCGGTCGTCGGCAGATCTGAGTTTTCTTCTTGGACACCTAATACCCACAGCCCTCCAGGTTGGTCCTAAGGGTCTTAGAATCCTCGATGGGGGTCATAAGCCAGGGGGGGAAGAGGGACTGGCTCTCAGTCCCCGCCTCGCGGGGTGTGCCTCCCCCGTGTGATGGGGATCCTCAGAGTTGGGCGAGGAAGAAGGGCTGGCTCTCAGTCCCCGCCTCGCGGGGCGTGCCTCCCCCGTGTGATGGGGATCCTCAGAGTTGGGCGAGGAAGAAGGGCTGGCTCTCAGCCACCGCCTCGCGGGGGGTGCCTCCCCTCCCTGCGATGGGGGTCCTAAGAGCCAGGGGGGAAAGAGCGGCTGGCTCTCAGTCCCCTCCTCGCGGGGGGTGCCTCCCCCCCTGCGATGGGGGTCCTAAGAGAAATGGAGGGAAGAGGGGCTGGCTCTCAGTGCCTGCCATGAGGGGGTGCCTCCCCCCCTGCGATGGGGGTCCCAAGAGCCAGGGGGGGAAGAGCGGCTGGCTCTAAGTCCGCGCCTCGCCAGGGGTGCATCCCCCCACTGCGATGGGGGTCCTAAGAGCCAGGGGGGAAGAGGGGCTGGCTCAGTCCCCGCCTCGCGGGGGGTGGCTCGCTCCGCTGAGATGGGCATCCTAAGAGCCAGGGGAGAAAGAGGGGCAGAGGATGATAATTTCAGCATCGCAGGCTGTGTTCACCCAGCCTGTTAAATTGTTATTAGTATCCTGAAAGGGAGAGGATGATATTACTCCCCATAACAGACAGATATGACTCCCCATCATAGAGCACGAGGTGTACACCCGCCCTGTGATTTTCTTCCTCATATTCAGAGACCGAGAGGTTGATGTCACTCCCAATATCGGAGGAAGTATACACCCCCGTGTGAGATGTTCCTTAACGATATTCCACGGCGGAGGGGGTGATATGAGTACATACATGGCAGAAAGTGGAAACCCCCCAGGGATATTATTCCCACGATCCTGGAGGGAAGAAGATGATGTTACTTTCAATATGACAGAAGGTGGATGAAGTGGTGGACTGCCCCTCCACACCTGTGAGTATTTCTAGTTGGGTGGGACGAGAGACTGAGAAAAGAAATAAGACACAGAGAGAAAGTGTAAAGATACAACAGTGGGTCCAGGGGACCGGCGCTCAGCACACCAAGGACCTGCACCGGCACCAGCCTCTGAGTTCCCTCAGTTGTTATTGATTATGATTTTCATGATTTTAGCAGAAAGGAATGTAGTAGGAGAGCAGGGTGATGATAAGGAGAGAGTCAGCAGAAGACATGTGAGCAAAAGAATCTATGTCATAATTAGGTTCAAGGGAAGGTACTATGACTGGACGTGCACGTAAGCCAGATTTGTTTCTCTGCACCCAAACATCTCAGTGGAGTAAAGAAGAACAAGGCAGTGTTACTGCAAACATGTCTCGCCTCCCGCCACAGGGCAGCTTTTCTCCTATCTCAGAGTTGAACGAATGTACAATCGGGTTTTACACCGAGACATTCAGTTCCCAGGGGCAAGCAGGAGACAGTGGCCTTCCTCCATCTCAGCTGCAAGAGGCTTTCCTCTTTTACTAATCCACCTCAGCACAGACCCATTACGGGTGTCGGGCTGGGGGACAGTCAGGTCTTTCTCATCCCATGAGGCTATATTTCAGACTATCAGATGGGGAGAGAGCTTGGACCATACCCTGCTTTCAAGGGCAGAGGTCCCTGCGGCTTTCCACAGTGCATTGTGTCCCCGGTTTATTGAGACTAGACAATGGCGATGACTTTTACCAAGTATACTGCTGGTAAACATTTCGTTAACAAGGCACGTCCTGCACAGCCCTGCATCCCTTGAACTTTGATTTTATACAACACATGTTTTTGTGAGCTCCAGGTTGGGTCAAAGTGGCTGGGGCCAAGCGGCTAGGGCAAAGCTACAAATTAACAACATCTCAGCAAAGCAATTGTTTAAAAATGGAGTCTCTTATGTCTTTTCAAAATGGTCTTTTTCAAAATGGAGTCTCTTATGTCTTTCCTTTCTACATGGACACAGTGACAGTCTGATCTCTCTTTCTTTTCCCTACAGGTGGACACGCCCCCACTGATATTCCTTCTAATTGCAACGTGGGAGAGGAGGATATGACACGCGATATCGCAGGGAGTAGAAACACCCCTGTGATACTGTTCTTCATATTCAGGGAGGAAGAGGATGATATTACTCCCAATACAGACGGGTGTACACCCTCTGTACACCGAGGGTGTACACCCGTCTGTGAAAGAGTTCGTAATCTCCAGAGGGGGAGATGATATTACTCACAATATGGTAAAGAGGCTGTGAGTCCACGGAGGATCCTCA
This sequence comes from Pan paniscus, assembly GCF_029289425.2. Classification (NCBI taxonomy): domain Eukaryota; kingdom Metazoa; phylum Chordata; class Mammalia; order Primates; family Hominidae; genus Pan; species Pan paniscus. Next base: position 162,611,109 of record NC_073256.2, read on the forward strand.
GAGCCAGCGGGGGAAGAGGGGCTGGCTCTCAGTCCCCGCCTCGCGGGGGTGCCTCCCCCCACTGCGATGGGGGTCCTAAGAGCCAGTGGGGGAAGAGGGGCTGGCTCTGAGACCCCGCCTCGCGGGGGGTGCCTCCCCCCCCTGCGATGGGGTTCCTAAGAGCCAGTGGTGGAAGAGGGGCTGGCTCTGAGACCCCGCCTCGCGGGGGGTGCCTCCCCCCACTGCGATGGGGTTCCTAAGAGCCAGTGGGGGAAGAGGGGCTGGCTCTGAGACCCCGCCTCGCGGGGGGTGCCTCCCCCCCTGCGAAGGGGTTCCTAAGAGCCAGTGGGGGAAGAGGGGCTGGCTCTGAGACCCCGCATCGCTGGGGGTGCCTCCCCCCCCTTCGATGGGGGTCCTAAGAGCCAGTGGGGGAAGAGGGGCTGGCTCTGAGACCCCGCCTCACGGGGGGTGCCTCCCCCCCCTGCGATGGGGTTCCTAAGGGCCAGTGGGGGAAGAGGGGCTGGCTCTCTGTACCCGCCTCGCGGGGGGTGCCTCCCCCCCTGTGATGGGGGTCCTTAGAGCCAGGAGCAGAAGAGGGGCTGGCTCTCTGTACCCGCCTCGCGGGGGGTGCCTCCCCCCCTGCGATGGGGGTCCTAAGGGCCAGTGGGGGAAGAGGGGCTGGCTCTCTGTACCCGCCTTGCGGGGGGTGCCTCCCCCCCTGTGATGGGGGTCCTAAGAGCCAGGAGCAGAAGAGGGGCTGGCTCTCTATACCCGCCTCGCGGGGGGTGCCTCCCCCCCTGCGATGGGGGTCCTAAGGGCCACTGGGGGAAGAGGGGCTGGCTCTGAGACCCCGCCTCGCTGGAGGTGCCTCCTCCCCCTGCGATGTGGGTCCTAAGAGCCAGGGGGGGATGAGGGGCTGGCTCTCAGTGCCCGCCTCTCGGGGAGTGCCTCCCCTTCCTGTGATGGGGGTCCTAAGAGCCAGGAGGGGAAGAGGGGCTGGCTTTCAGTCACCACAGCTTGGGGGGCCTTTATGTTCTGGTTTTTCCCAAGAGTCAGCTGATTTGCTTCTTGTACTAGCAGGGCAGTTGCTGCCAAGGCCCTCAAACAGGGGGGCCATCCTTTAGAAACCCTGTCTAGCTGTTTAGAGAGGTAGGCCACCGGCCTCAGCCATGGCCCCACAGTTTGGGTTTAAAGTCCAGCTGCCATCTTTTCTCTGACGCATACAGTGGAAAAGGCTTTGTGAGATCCGCTAGCCCCTGGGCTGGGGCTTTCAGAAGTTTTTCCTTTAAGTCATGAAAGACTTGCTGTTGTTGGAATCCCCATTCCAAATGTTCCCGGTCCCCGCCCCCTTTGTGATGTCATACAAAGGCGTGGCTAATACTGCAAAGTTGGGCTCCGCAGTCTACAAAACCCCACAGCTCCTAGGAATTCTCTCACCAGCCTTCTGCCCTTAGGCTCCGGAAGATTGCAAATGACCTGCTTTCTTTCGGATCCCGGGCTGCTTTCGGACACCTGTCGAATAGTAAATCCCAAGTAAGCTACCTGCGGTCGTCGGCAGATCTGAGTTTTCTTCTTGGACACCTAATACCCACAGCCCTCCAGGTTGGTCCTAAGGGTCTTAGAATCCTCGATGGGGGTCATAAGCCAGGGGGGGAAGAGGGACTGGCTCTCAGTCCCCGCCTCGCGGGGTGTGCCTCCCCCGTGTGATGGGGATCCTCAGAGTTGGGCGAGGAAGAAGGGCTGGCTCTCAGTCCCCGCCTCGCGGGGCGTGCCTCCCCCGTGTGATGGGGATCCTCAGAGTTGGGCGAGGAAGAAGGGCTGGCTCTCAGCCACCGCCTCGCGGGGGGTGCCTCCCCTCCCTGCGATGGGGGTCCTAAGAGCCAGGGGGGAAAGAGCGGCTGGCTCTCAGTCCCCTCCTCGCGGGGGGTGCCTCCCCCCCTGCGATGGGGGTCCTAAGAGAAATGGAGGGAAGAGGGGCTGGCTCTCAGTGCCTGCCATGAGGGGGTGCCTCCCCCCCTGCGATGGGGGTCCCAAGAGCCAGGGGGGGAAGAGCGGCTGGCTCTAAGTCCGCGCCTCGCCAGGGGTGCATCCCCCCACTGCGATGGGGGTCCTAAGAGCCAGGGGGGAAGAGGGGCTGGCTCAGTCCCCGCCTCGCGGGGGGTGGCTCGCTCCGCTGAGATGGGCATCCTAAGAGCCAGGGGAGAAAGAGGGGCAGAGGATGATAATTTCAGCATCGCAGGCTGTGTTCACCCAGCCTGTTAAATTGTTATTAGTATCCTGAAAGGGAGAGGATGATATTACTCCCCATAACAGACAGATATGACTCCCCATCATAGAGCACGAGGTGTACACCCGCCCTGTGATTTTCTTCCTCATATTCAGAGACCGAGAGGTTGATGTCACTCCCAATATCGGAGGAAGTATACAGCCCCGTGTGAGATGTTCCTTAATGATATTCCACGGCGGAGGGGGTGATATGAGTACATACATGGCAGAAAGTGGAAACCCCCCAGGGATATTATTCCCACGATCCTGGAGGGAAGAAGATGATGTTACTTTCAATATGACAGAAGGTGGATGAAGTGGTGGACTGCCCCTCCACACCTGTGAGTATTTCTAGTTGGGTGGGACGAGAGACTGAGAAAAGAAATAAGACACAGAGAGAAAGTGTAAAGATACAACAGTGGGTCCAGGGGACCGGCGCTCAGCACACCAAGGACCTGCACCGGCACCAGCCTCTGAGTTCCCTCAGTTGTTATTGATTATGATTTTCATGATTTTAGCAGAAAGGAATGTAGTAGGAGAGCAGGGTGATGATAAGGAGAGAGTCAGCAGAAGACATGTGAGCAAAAGAATCTATGTCATAATTAGGTTCAAGGGAAGGTACTATGACTGGACGTGCACGTAAGCCAGATTTGTTTCTCTGCACCCAAACATCTCAGTGGAGTAAAGAAGAACAAGGCAGTGTTACTGCAAACATGTCTCGCCTCCCGCCACAGGGCAGCTTTTCTCCTATCTCAGAGTTGAACGAATGTACAATCGGGTTTTACACCGAGACATTCAGTTCCCAGGGGCAAGCAGGAGACAGTGGCCTTCCTCCATCTCAGCTGCAAGAGGCTTTCCTCTTTTACTAATCCACCTCAGCACAGACCCATTACGGGTGTCGGGCTGGGGGACAGTCAGGTCTTTCTCATCCCATGAGGCTATATTTCAGACTATCAGATGGGGAGAGAGCTTGGACCATACCCTGCTTTCAAGGGCAGAGGTCCCTGCGGCTTTCCACAGTGCATTGTGTCCCCGGTTTATTGAGACTAGACAATGGCGATGACTTTTACCAAGTATACTGCTGGTAAACATTTCGTTAACAAGGCACGTCCTGCACAGCCCTGCATCCCTTGAACTTTGATTTTATACAACACATGTTTTTGTGAGCTCCAGGTTGGGTCAAAGTGGCTGGGGCCAAGCGGCTAGGGCAAAGCTACAAATTAACAACATCTCAGCAAAGCAATTGTTTAAAGGACAGGTCTTTTTCAAAATGGAGTCTCTTATGTCTTTCCTTTCTACATGGACACAGTGACAGTCTGATCTCTCTTTCTTTTCCCTACAGGTGGACACGCCCCCACTGATATTCCTTCTAATTGCAACGTGGGAGAGGAGGATATGACACGCGATATCGCAGGGAGTAGAAACACCCCTGTGATACTGTTCTTCATATTCAGGGAGGAAGAGGATGATATTACTCCCAATACAGACGGGTGTACACCCTCTGTACACCGAGGGTGTACACCCGTCTGTGAAAGAGTTCGTAATCTCCAGAGGGGGAGATGATATTACTCACAATATGGTAAAGAGGCTGTGAGTCCACGGAGGATTCTCAGAGCCAGCGGGGGAAGAGGGGCTGGCTCTCAGTCCCCGCCTCGCGGGGGTGCCTCCCCCCACTGCGATGGGGGTCCTAAGAGCCAGTGGGGGAAGAGGGGCTGGCTCTGAGACCCCGCCTCGCGGGGGGTGCCTCCCCCCCCTGCGATGGGGTTCCTAAGAGCCAGTGGTGGAAGAGGGGCTGGCTCTGAGACCCCGCCTCGCGGGGGGTGCCTCCCCCCACTGCGATGGGGTTCCTAAGAGCCAGTGGGGGAAGAGGGGCTGGCTCTGAGACCCCGCCTCGCGGGGGGTGCCTCCCCCCCCTGCGAAGGGGTTCCTAAGAGCCAGTGGGGGAAGAGGGGCTGGCTCTGAGACCCCGCATCGCTGGGGGTGCCTCCCCCCCCTTCGATGGGGGTCCTAAGAGCCAGTGGGGGAAGAGGGGCTGGCTCTGAGACCCCGCCTCACGGGGGGTGCCTCCCCCCCCTGCGATGGGGGTCCTAAGGGCCAGTGGGGGAAGAGGGGCTGGCTCTGAGACCCCGCCTCGCGGGGGGTGCCTCCCCCCCCTGCGATGGGGTTCCTAAGGGCCAGTGGGGGAAGAGGGGCTGGTTCTCTGTACCCGCCTCGCGGGGGGTGCCTCCCCCACTGCGATGGGGGTCCTAAGGGCCAGTGGGGGAAGAGGGGCTGGCTCTCTGTACCCGCCTTGCGGGGGGTGCCTCCCCCCCTGTGATGGGGGTCCTAAGAGCCAGGAGCAGAAGAGGGGCTGGCTCTGTATACCTGCCTCGCGGGGGGTGCCTCCCCCCCTGCGATGGGGGTCCTAAGGGCCAGTGGGGGAAGAGGGGCTGGCTCTGAGACCCCGCCTCGCGGGGGGTGCCTCCCCCCCCTGCGATGGGGTTCCTAAGGGCCAGTGGGGGAAGAGGGGCTGGCTCTCTGTACCCGCCTCACGGGGGGTGCCTCCCCCCCTGTGATGGGGGTCCTTAGAGCCAGGAGCAGAAGAGGGGCTGGCTCTCTGTACCCACCTCGCGGGGCTGCCTCCCCCACCCGCGATGGGGGTCCTAAGAGCCAGAAGGCTTAGAGGGGCTGGCTCTCAGTCCCCGCCTCGTGGGGGGTGCCTCCTCTCCCTGCGACGGGGGTCCTAAAGGCCAGTGGGGGAAGAGGGGCTGGCTCTGAGACCACGCCTCGCTGGGGTGCCTCCCCCCACTGCGATGGGGGTCCTAAGGGCCAGTGGGGGAAGAGGGGCTGGCTCTGAGACCCCGCCTCGCTGGGGGTGCCTCCTCCCCCTGCGACGGGGGTCCTAAGAGCCAGGGGGGGAAGAGGGGCTGGCTCTCAGTCCCCGCCTCGCGGGGAGTGCCTCCCCTTCCTGCGATGGGGGTCCTAAGAGCCAGGAGGGGAAGAGGGGCTGGCTTTCAGTCACCACAGCTTGGGGGGCCTTTATGTTCTGGTTTTACCCAAGAGTCAGCTGATTTGCTTCTTGTACTAGCAGGGCAGTTGCTGCCAAGGCCCTCAAACAGGGGGGCCATCCTTTAGAAACCCTGTCTAGCTGTTTAGAGAGGTAGGCCACCGGCCTCAGCCATGGCCCCACAGTTTGGGTTTAAAGTCCAGCTGCCATCTTTTCTCTGACACATACAGTGGAAAAGGCTTTGTGAGATCCGCTAGCCCCTGGGCTGGGGCTTTCAGAAGTTTTTCCTTTAAGTCATGAAAGACTTGCTGTTGTTGGAATCCCCATTCCAAATGTTCCCGGTCCCCGCCCCCTTTGTGACGTCATAGAAAGGCGTGGCTAATACTGCAAAGTTGGGCTCCGCAGTCTACAAAACCCCACAGCTCCTAGGAATTCTCTCACCAGCCTTCTGCCCTTAGGCTCCGGAAGATTGCAAATGACCTGCTTTCTTTCGGATCCCGGGCTGCTTTCGGACACCTGTCGAATAGTAAATCCCAAGTAAGCTACCTGCGGTCGTCGGCAGATCTGAGTTTTCTTCTTGGACACCTAATACCCACAGCCCTCCAGGTTGGTCCTAAGGGTCTTAGAATCCTCGATGGGGGTCATAAGCCAGGGGGGGAAGAGGGACTGGCTCTCAGTCCCCGCCTCGCGGGGTGTGCCTCCCCCGTGTGATGGGGATCCTCAGAGTTGGGCGAGGAAGAAGGGCTGGCTCTCAGTCCCCGCCTCGCGGGGCGTGCCTCCCCCGTGTGATGGGGATCCTCAGAGTTGGGCGAGGAAGAAGGGCTGGCTCTCAGCCACCGCCTCGCGGGGGGTGCCTCCCCTCCCTGCGATGGGGGTCCTAAGAGCCAGGGGGGAAAGAGCGGCTGGCTCTCAGTCCCCTCCTCGCGGGGGGTGCCTCCCCCCCTGCGATGGGGGTCCTAAGAGAAATGGAGGGAAGAGGGGCTGGCTCTCAGTGCCTGCCATGAGGGGGTGCCTCCCCCCCTGCGATGGGGGTCCCAAGAGCCAGGGGGGGAAGAGCGGCTGGCTCTAAGTCCGCGCCTCGCCAGGGGTGCATCCCCCCACTGCGATGGGGGTCCTAAGAGCCAGGGGGGAAGAGGGGCTGGCTCAGTCCCCGCCTCGCGGGGGGTGGCTCGCTCCGCTGAGATGGGCATCCTAAGAGCCAGGGGAGAAAGAGGGGCAGAGGATGATAATTTCAGCATCGCAGGCTGTGTTCACCCAGCCTGTTAAATTGTTATTAGTATCCTGAAAGGGAGAGGATGATATTACTCCCCATAACAGACAGATATGACTCCCCATCATAGAGCACGAGGTGTACACCCGCCCTGTGATTTTCTTCCTCATATTCAGAGACCGAGAGGTTGATGTCACTCCCAATATCGGAGGAAGTATACAGCCCCGTGTGAGATGTTCCTTAATGATATTCCACGGCGGAGGGGGTGATATGAGTACATACATGGCAGAAAGTGGAAACCCCCCAGGGATATTATTCCCACGATCCTGGAGGGAAGAAGATGATGTTACTTTCAATATGACAGAAGGTGGATGAAGTGGTGGACTGCCCCTCCACACCTGTGAGTATTTCTAGTTGGGTGGGACGAGAGACTGAGAAAAGAAATAAGACACAGAGAGAAAGTGTAAAGATACAACAGTGGGTCCAGGGGACCGGCGCTCAGCACACCAAGGACCTGCACCGGCACCAGCCTCTGAGTTCCCTCAGTTGTTATTGATTATGATTTTCATGATTTTAGCAGAAAGGAATGTAGTAGGAGAGCAGGGTGATGATAAGGAGAGAGTCAGCAGAAGACATGTGAGCAAAAGAATCCATGTCATAATTAGGTTCAAGGGAAGGTACTATGACTGCACGTGCACGTAAGCCAGATTTGTTTCTCTGCACCCAAACATCTCAGTGGAGTAAAGAAGAACAAGGCAGTGTTACTGCAAACATGTCTCGCCTCCCGCCACAGGGCAGCTTTTCTCCTATCTCAGAGTTGAACGAATGTACAATCGGGTTGTACACCGAGACATTCAGTTCCCAGGGGCAAGCAGGAGACAGTGGCCTTCCTCCATCTCAGCTGCAAGAGGCTTTCCTCTTTTACTAATCCACCTCAGCACAGACCCATTACGGGTGTCGGGCTGGGGGACAGTCAGGTCTTTCTCATCCCATGAGGCTATATTTCAGACTATCAGATGGGGAGAGAGCTTGGACCATACCCTGCTTTCAAGGGCAGAGGTCCCTGCGGCTTTCCACAGTGCATTGTGTCCCCGGTTTATTGAGACTAGACAATGGCGATGACTTTTACCAAGTATACTGCTGGTAAACATTTCATTAACAAGGCACGTCCTGCACAGCCCTGCATCCCTTGAACTTTGATTTTATACAACACATGTTTTTGTGAGCTCCAGGTTGGGTCAAAGTGGCTGGGGCCAAGCGGCTAGGGCAAAGCTACAAATTAACAACATCTCAGCAAAGCAATTGTTTAAAGGACAGGTCTTTTTCAAAATGGAGTCTCTTATGTCTTTCCTTTCTACATGGACACAGTGACAGTCTGATCTCTCTTTCTTTTCCCTACAGGTGGACACGCCCCCACTGATATTCCTTCTAATTGCAACGTGGGAGAGGAGGATATGACACGCGATATCGCAGGGAGTAGAAACACCCCTGTGATACTGTTCTTCATATTCAGGGAGGAAGAGGATGATATTACTCCCAATACAGACGGGTGTACACCCTCTGTACACCGAGGGTGTACACCCGTCTGTGAAAGAGTTCGTAATCTCCAGAGGGGGAGATGATATTACTCACAATATGGTAAAGAGGCTGTGAGTCCACGGAGGATCCTCAGAGCCAGCGGGGGAAGAGGGGCTGGCTCTCAGTCCCCGCCTCGCGGGGGTGCCTCCCCCCACTGCGATGGGGTTCCTAAGAGCCAGTGGGGGAAGAGGGGCTGGCTCTGAGACCCCGCCTCGCGGGGGGTGCCTCCCCCCCCTGCGAAGGGGTTCCTAAGAGCCAGTGGGGGAAGAGGGGCTGGCTCTGAGACCCCGCCTCGCTGGGGGTGCCTCCCCCCCCTTCGATGGGGGTCCTAAGAGCCAGTGGGGGAAGAGGGGCTGGCTCTGAGACCCCGCCTCACGGGGGGTGCCTCCCCCCCCTGCGATGGGGGTCCTAAGGGCCAGTGGGGGAAGAGGGGCTGGCTCTGAGACCCCGCCTCGCGGGGGGTGCCTCCCCCCCTGCGATGGGGTTCCTAAGGGCCAGTGGGGGAAGAGGGGCTGGCTCTCTGTACCCGCCTCGCGGGGGGTGCCTCCCCCCCTGTGATGGGGTTCCTTAGAGCCAGGAGCAGAAGAGGGGCTGGCTCTCTGTACCCACCTCGCGGGGCTGCCTCCCCCCCCCGCGATGGGGGTCCTAAGAGCCAGAAGGCTTAGAGGGGCTGGCTCTCAGTCCCCGCCTCGTGGGGGGTGCCTCCTCTCCCTGCGACGGGGGTCCTAAAGGCCAGTGGGGGAAGAGGGGCTGGCTCTGAGACCACGTCTCGCTGGGGTGCCTCCCCCCACTGCGATGGGGGTCCTAAGGGCCAGTGGGGGAAGAGGGGCTGGCTCTGAGACCCCGCCTCGCTGGGGGTGCCTCCTCCCCCTGCGACGGGGGTCCTAAGAGCCAGTGGGGGAAGAGGGGCTGGCTCTCAGTCCCCGCCTCGCGGGGAGTGCCTCCCCTTCCTGCGATGGGGGTCCTAAGAGCCAGGAGGGGAAGAGGGGCTGGCTTTCAGTCACCACAGCTTGGGGGGCCTTTATGTTCTGGTTTTACCCAAGAGTCAGCTGATTTGCTTCTTGTACTAGCAGGGCAGTTGCTGCCAAGGCCCTCAAACAGGGGGGCCATCCTTTAGAAACCCTGTCTAGCTGTTTAGAGAGGTAGGCCACTGGCCTCAGCCATGGCCCCACAGTTTGGGTTTAAAGTCCAGCTGCCATCTTTTCTCTGACGCATACAGTGGAAAAGGCTTTGTGAGATCCGCTAGCCCCTGGGCTGGGGCTTTCAGAAGTTTTTCCTTTAAGTCATGAAAGACTTGCTGTTGTTGGAATCCCCATTCCAAATGTTCCCGGTCCCCGCCCCCTTTGTGATGTCATACAAAGGCGTGGCTAATACTGCAAAGTTGGGCTCCGCAGTCTACAAAACCCCACAGCTCCTAGGAATTCTCTCACCAGCCTTCTGCCCTTAGGCTCCGGAAGATTGCAAATGACCTGCTTTCTTTCGGATCCCGGGCTGCTTTCGGACACCTGTCGAATAGTAAATCCCAAGTAAGCTACCTGCGGTCGTCGGCAGATCTGAGTTTTCTTCTTGGACACCTAATACCCACAGCCCTCCAGGTTGGTCCTAAGGGTCTTAGAATCCTCGATGGGGGTCATAAGCCAGGGGGGGAAGAGGGACTGGCTCTCAGTCCCCGCCTCGCGGGGTGTGCCTCCCCCGTGTGATGGGGATCCTCAGAGTTGGGCGAGGAAGAAGGGCTGGCTCTCAGTCCCCGCCTCGCGGGGCGTGCCTCCCCCGTGTGATGGGGATCCTCAGAGTTGGGCGAGGAAGAAGGGCTGGCTCTCAGCCACCGCCTCGCGGGGGGTGCCTCCCCTCCCTGCGATGGGGGTCCTAAGAGCCAGGGGGGAAAGAGCGGCTGGCTCTCAGTCCCCTCCTCGCGGGGGGTGCCTCCCCCCCTGCGATGGGGGTCCTAAGAGAAATGGAGGGAAGAGGGGCTGGCTCTCAGTGCCTGCCATGAGGGGGTGCCTCCCCCCCTGCGATGGGGGTCCCAAGAGCCAGGGGGGGAAGAGCGGCTGGCTCTAAGTCCGCGCCTCGCCAGGGGTGCATCCCCCCACTGCGATGGGGGTCCTAAGAGCCAGGGGGGAAGAGGGGCTGGCTCAGTCCCCGCCTCGCGGGGGGTGGCTCGCTCCGCTGAGATGGGCATCCTAAGAGCCAGGGGAGAAAGAGGGGCAGAGGATGATAATTTCAGCATCGCAGGCTGTGTTCACCCAGCCTGTTAAATTGTTATTAGTATCCTGAAAGGGAGAGGATGATATTACTCCCCATAACAGACAGATATGACTCCCCATCATAGAGCACGAGGTGTACACCCGCCCTGTGATTTTCTTCCTCATATTCAGAGACCGAGAGGTTGATGTCACTCCCAATATCGGAGGAAGTATACAGCCCCGTGTGAGATGTTCCTTAATGATATTCCACGGCGGAGGGGGTGATATGAGTACATACATGGCAGAAAGTGGAAACCCCCCAGGGATATTATTCCCACGATCCTGGAGGGAAGAAGATGATGTTACTTTCAATATGACAGAAGGTGGATGAAGTGGTGGACTGCCCCTCCACACCTGTGAGTATTTCTAGTTGGGTGGGACGAGAGACTGAGAAAAGAAATAAGACACAGAGAGAAAGTGTAAAGATACAACAGTGGGTCCAGGGGACCGGCGCTCAGCACACCAAGGACCTGCACCGGCACCAGCCTCTGAGTTCCCTCAGTTGTTATTGATTATGATTTTCATGATTTTAGCAGAAAGGAATGTAGTAGGAGAGCAGGGTGATGATAAGGAGAGAGTCAGCAGAAGACATGTGAGCAAAAGAATCTATGTCATAATTAGGTTCAAGGGAAGGTACTATGACTGGACGTGCACGTAAGCCAGATTTGTTTCTCTGCACCCAAACATCTCAGTGGAGTAAAGAAGAACAAGGCAGTGTTACTGCAAACATGTCTCGCCTCCCGCCACAGGGCAGCTTTTCTCCTATCTCAGAGTTGAACGAATGTACAATCGGGTTTTACACCGAGACATTCAGTTCCCAGGGGCAAGCAGGAGACAGTGGCCTTCCTCCATCTCAGCTGCAAGAGGCTTTCCTCTTTTACTAATCCACCTCAGCACAGACCCATTACGGGTGTCGGGCTGGGGGACAGTCAGGTCTTTCTCATCCCATGAGGCTATATTTCAGACTATCAGATGGGGAGAGAGCTTGGACCATACCCTGCTTTCAAGGGCAGAGGTCCCTGCGGCTTTCCACAGTGCATTGTGTCCCCGGTTTATTGAGACTAGACAATGGCGATGACTTTTACCAAGTATACTGCTGGTAAACATTTCGTTAACAAGGCACGTCCTGCACAGCCCTGCATCCCTTGAACTTTGATTTTATACAACACATGTTTTTGTGAGCTCCAGGTTGGGTCAAAGTGGCTGGGGCCAAGCGGCTAGGGCAAAGCTACAAATTAACAACATCTCAGCAAAGCAATTGTTTAAAGGACAGGTCTTTTTCAAAATGGAGTCTCTTATGTCTTTCCTTTCTACATGGACACAGTGACAGTCTGATCTCTCTTTCTTTTCCCTACAGGTGGACACGCCCCCACTGATATTCCTTCTAATTGCAACGTGGGAGAGGAGGATATGACACGCGATATCGCAGGGAGTAGAAACACCCCTGTGATACTGTTCTTCATATTCAGGGAGGAAGAGGATGATATTACTCCCAATACAGACGGGTGTACACCCTCTGTACACCGAGGGTGTACACCCGTCTGTGAAAGAGTTCGTAATCTCCAGAGGGGGAGATGATATTACTCACAATATGGTAAAGAGGCTGTGAGTCCACGGAGGATCCTCAGAGCCAGCGGGGGAAGAGGGGCTGGCTCTCAGTCCCCGCCTCGCGGGGGTGCCTCCCCCCACTGCGATGGGGGTCCTAAGAGCCAGTGGGGGAAGAGGGGCTGGCTCTGAGACCCCGCCTCGCGGGGGGTGCCTCCCCCCACTGCGATGGGGTTCCTAAGAGCCAGTGGGGGAAGAGGGGCTGGCTCTGAGACCCCGCCTCGCGGGGGGTGCCTCCCCCCCCTGCGAAGGGGTTCCTAAGAGCCAGTGGGGGAAGAGGGGCTGGCTCTGAGACCCCGCCTCGCTGGGGGTGCCTCCCCCCCCTTCGATGGGGGTCCTAAGAGCCAGTGGGGGAAGAGGGGCTGGCTCTGAGACCCCGCCTCACGGGGGGTGCCTCCCCCCCCTGCGATGGGGGTCCTAAGGGCCAGTGGGGGAAGAGGGGCTGGCTCTGAGACCCCGCCTCGCGGGGGGTGCCTCCCCCCCCTGCGATGGGGTTCCTAAGGGCCAGTGGGGGAAGAGGGGCTGGCTCTCTGTACCCGCCTCGCGGGGGGTGCCTCCCCCCCTGTGATGGGGGTCCTTAGAGCCAGGAGCAGAAGAGGGGCTGGCTCTCTGTACCCACCTCGCGGGGCTGCCTCCCCCCCCCGCGATGGGGGTCCGAAGAGCCAGAAGGCTTAGAGGGGCTGGCTCTCAGTCCCCGCCTCGTGGGGGGTGCCTCCTCTCCCTGCGACGGGGGTCCTAAAGGCCAGTGGGGGAAGAGGGGCTGGCTCTGAGACCACGCCTCGCTGGGGTGCCTCCCCCCACTGCGATGGGGGTCCTAAGGGCCAGTGGGGGAAGAGGGGCTGGCTCTGAGACCCCGCCTCGCTGGGGGTGCCTCCTCCCCCTGCGACGGGGGTCCTAAGAGCCAGTGGGGGAAGAGGGGCTGGCTCTCAGTCCCCGCCTCGCGGGGAGTGCCTCCCCTTCCTGCGATGGGGGTCCTAAGAGCCAGGAGGGGAAGAGGGGCTGGCTTTCAGTCACCACAGCTTGGGGGGCCTTTATGTTCTGGTTTTACCCAAGAGTCAGCTGATTTGCTTCTTGTACTAGCAGGGCAGTTGCTGCCAAGGCCCTCAAACAGGGGGGCCATCCTTTAGAAACCCTGTCTAGCTGTTTAGAGAGGTAGGCCACTGGCCTCAGCCATGGCCCCACAGTTTGGGTTTAAAGTCCAGCTGCCATCTTTTCTCTGACGCATACAGTGGAAAAGGCTTTGTGAGATCCGCTAGCCCCTGGGCTGGGGCTTTCAGAAGTTTTTCCTTTAAGTCATGAAAGACTTGCTGTTGTTGGAATCCCCATTCCAAATGTTCCCGGTCCCCGCCCCCTTTGTGATGTCATACAAAGGCGTGGCTAATACTGCAAAGTTGGGCTCCGCAGTCTACAAAACCCCACAGCTCCTAGGAATTCTCTCACCAGCCTTCTGCCCTTAGGCTCCGGAAGATTGCAAATGACCTGCTTTCTTTCGGATCCCGGGCTGCTTTCGGACACCTGTCGAATAGTAAATCCCAAGTAAGCTACCTGCGGTCGTCGGCAGATCTGAGTTTTCTTCTTGGACACCTAATACCCACAGCCCTCCAGGTTGGTCCTAAGGGTCTTAGAATCCTCGATGGGGGTCATAAGCCAGGGGGGGAAGAGGGACTGGCTCTCAGTCCCCGCCTCGCGGGGTGTGCCTCCCCCGTGTGATGGGGATCCTCAGAGTTGGGCGAGGAAGAAGGGCTGGCTCTCAGTCCCCGCCTCGCGGGGCGTGCCTCCCCCGTGTGATGGGGATCCTCAGAGTTGGGCGAGGAAGAAGGGCTGGCTCTCAGCCACCGCCTCGCGGGGGGTGCCTCCCCTCCCTGCGATGGGGGTCCTAAGAGCCAGGGGGGAAAGAGCGGCTGGCTCTCAGTCCCCTCCTCGCGGGGGGTGCCTCCCCCCCTGCGATGGGGGTCCTAAGAGAAATGGAGGGAAGAGGGGCTGGCTCTCAGTGCCTGCCATGAGGGGGTGCCTCCCCCCCTGCGATGGGGGTCCCAAGAGCCAGGGGGGGAAGAGCGGCTGGCTCTAAGTCCGCGCCTCGCCAGGGGTGCATCCCCCCACTGCGATGGGGGTCCTAAGAGCCAGGGGGGAAGAGGGGCTGGCTCAGTCCCCGCCTCGCGGGGGGTGGCTCGCTCCGCTGAGATGGGCATCCTAAGAGCCAGGGGAGAAAGAGGGGCAGAGGATGATAATTTCAGCATCGCAGGCTGTGTTCACCCAGCCTGTTAAATTGTTATTAGTATCCTGAAAGGGAGAGGATGATATTACTCCCCATAACAGACAGATATGACTCCCCATCATAGAGCACGAGGTGTACACCCGCCCTGTGATTTTCTTCCTCATATTCAGAGACCGAGAGGTTGATGTCACTCCCAATATCGGAGGAAGTATACAGCCCCGTGTGAGATGTTCCTTAATGATATTCCACGGCGGAGGGGGTGATATGAGTACATACATGGCAGAAAGTGGAAACCCCCCAGGGATATTATTCCCACGATCCTGGAGGGAAGAAGATGATGTTACTTTCAATATGACAGAAGGTGGATGAAGTGGTGGACTGCCCCTCCACACCTGTGAGTATTTCTAGTTGGGTGGGACGAGAGACTGAGAAAAGAAATAAGACACAGAGAGAAAGTGTAAAGATACAACAGTGGGTCCAGGGGACCGGCGCTCAGCACACCAAGGACCTGCACCGGCACCAGCCTCTGAGTTCCCTCAGTTGTTATTGATTATGATTTTCATGATTTTAGCAGAAAGGAATGTAGTAGGAGAGCAGGGTGATGATAAGGAGAGAGTCAGCAGAAGACACGTGAGCAAAAGAATCTATGTCATAATTAGGTTCAAGGGAAGGTACTATGACTGGACGTGCACGTAAGCCAGATTTGTTTCTCTGCACCCAAACATCTCAGTGGAGTAAAGAAGAACAAGGCAGTGTTACTGCAAACATGTCTCGCCTCCCGCCACAGGGCAGCTTTTCTCCTATCTCAGAGTTGAACGAATGTACAATCGGGTTTTACACCGAGACATTCAGTTCCCAGGGGCAAGCAGGAGACAGTGGCCTTCCTCCATCTCAGCTGCAAGAGGCTTTCCTCTTTTACTAATCCACCTCAGCACAGACCCATTACGGGTGTCGGGCTGGGGGACAGTCAGGTCTTTCTCATCCCATGAGGCTATATTTCAGACTATCAGATGGGGAGAGAGCTTGGACCATACCCTGCTTTCAAGGGCAGAGGTCCCTGCGGCTTTCCACAGTGCATTGTGTCCCCGGTTTATTGAGACTAGACAATGGCGATGACTTTTACCAAGTATACTGCTGGTAAACATTTCGTTAACAAGGCACGTCCTGCACAGCCCTGCATCCCTTGAACTTTGATTTTATACAACACATGTTTTTGTGAGCTCCAGGTTGGGTCAAAGTGGCTGGGGCCAAGCGGCTAGGGCAAAGCTACAAATTAACAACATCTCAGCAAAGCAATTGTTTAAAGGACAGGTCTTTTTCAAAATGGAGTCTCTTATGTCTTTCCTTTCTACATGGACACAGTGACAGTCTGATCTCTCTTTCTTTTCCCTACAGGTGGACACGCCCCCACTGATATTCCTTCTAATTGCAACGTGGGAGAGGAGGATATGACACGCGATATCGCAGGGAGTAGAAACACCCCTGTGATACTGTTCTTCATATTCAGGGAGGAAGAGGATGATATTACTCCCAATACAGACGGGTGTACACCCTCTGTACACCGAGGGTGTACACCCGTCTGTGAAAGAGTTCGTAATCTCCAGAGGGGGAGATGATATTACTCACAATATGGTAAAGAGGCTGTGAGTCCACGGAGGATCCTCAGAGCCAGCGGGGGAAGAGGGGCTGGCTCTCAGTCCCCGCCTCGCGGGGGTGCCTCCCCCCACTGCGATGGGGGTCCTAAGAGCCAGTGGGGGAAGAGGGGCTGGCTCTGAGACCCCGCCTCGCGGGGGGTGCCTCCCCCCACTGCGATGGGGTTCCTAAGAGCCAGTGGGGGAAGAGGGGCTGGCTCTGAGACCCCGCCTCGCGGGGGGTGCCTCCCCCCCCTGCGAAGGGGTTCCTAAGAGCCAGTGGGGGAAGAGGGGCTGGCTCTGAGACCCCGCCTCGCTGGGGGTGCCTCCCCCCCCTTCGATGGGGGTCCTAAGAGCCAGTGGGGGAAGAGGGGCTGGCTCTGAGACCCCGCCTCACGGGGGGTGCCTCCCCCCCCTGCGATGGGGGTCCTAAGGGCCAGTGGGGGAAGAGGGGCTGGCTCTGAGACCCCGCCTCGCGGGGGGTGCCTCCCCCCCCTGCGATGGGGTTCCTAAGGGCCAGTGGGGGAAGAGGGGCTGGCTCTCTGTACCCGCCTCGCGGGGGGTGCCTCCCCCCCTGTGATGGGGGTCCTTAGAGCCAGGAGCAGAAGAGGGGCTGGCTCTCTGTACCCACCTCGCGGGGCTGCCTCCCCCCCCCGCGATGGGGGTCCGAAGAGCCAGAAGGCTTAGAGGGGCTGGCTCTCAGTCCCCGCCTCGTGGGGGGTGCCTCCTCTCCCTGCGACGGGGGTCCTAAAGGCCAGTGGGGGAAGAGGGGCTGGCTCTGAGACCACGCCTCGCTGGGGTGCCTCCCCCCACTGCGATGGGGGTCCTAAGGGCCAGTGGGGGAAGAGGGGCTGGCTCTGAGACCCCGCCTCGCTGGGGGTGCCTCCTCCCCCTGCGACGGGGGTCCTAAGAGCCAGTGGGGGAAGAGGGGCTGGCTCTCAGTCCCCGCCTCGCGGGGAGTGCCTCCCCTTCCTGCGATGGGGGTCCTAAGAGCCAGGAGGGGAAGAGGGGCTGGCTTTCAGTCACCACAGCTTGGGGGGCCTTTATGTTCTGGTTTTACCCAAGAGTCAGCTGATTTGCTTCTTGTACTAGCAGGGCAGTTGCTGCCAAGGCCCTCAAACAGGGGGGCCATCCTTTAGAAACCCTGTCTAGCTGTTTAGAGAGGTAGGCCACTGGCCTCAGCCATGGCCCCACAGTTTGGGTTTAAAGTCCAGCTGCCATCTTTTCTCTGACGCATACAGTGGAAAAGGCTTTGTGAGATCCGCTAGCCCCTGGGCTGGGGCTTTCAGAAGTTTTTCCTTTAAGTCATGAAAGACTTGCTGTTGTTGGAATCCCCATTCCAAATGTTCCCGGTCCCCGCCCCCTTTGTGATGTCATACAAAGGCGTGGCTAATACTGCAAAGTTGGGCTCCGCAGTCTACAAAACCCCACAGCTCCTAGGAATTCTCTCACCAGCCTTCTGCCCTTAGGCTCCGGAAGATTGCAAATGACCTGCTTTCTTTCGGATCCCGGGCTGCTTTCGGACACCTGTCGAATAGTAAATCCCAAGTAAGCTACCTGCGGTCGTCGGCAGATCTGAGTTTTCTTCTTGGACACCTAATACCCACAGCCCTCCAGGTTGGTCCTAAGGGTCTTAGAATCCTCGATGGGGGTCATAAGCCAGGGGGGGAAGAGGGACTGGCTCTCAGTCCCCGCCTCGCGGGGTGTGCCTCCCCCGTGTGATGGGGATCCTCAGAGTTGGGCGAGGAAGAAGGGCTGGCTCTCAGTCCCCGCCTCGCGGGGCGTGCCTCCCCCGTGTGATGGGGATCCTCAGAGTTGGGCGAGGAAGAAGGGCTGGCTCTCAGCCACCGCCTCGCGGGGGGTGCCTCCCCTCCCTGCGATGGGGGTCCTAAGAGCCAGGGGGGAAAGAGCGGCTGGCTCTCAGTCCCCTCCTCGCGGGGGGTGCCTCCCCCCCTGCGATGGGGGTCCTAAGAGAAATGGAGGGAAGAGGGGCTGGCTCTCAGTGCCTGCCATGAGGGGGTGCCTCCCCCCCTGCGATGGGGGTCCCAAGAGCCAGGGGGGGAAGAGCGGCTGGCTCTAAGTCCGCGCCTCGCCAGGGGTGCATCCCCCCACTGCGATGGGGGTCCTAAGAGCCAGGGGGGAAGAGGGGCTGGCTCAGTCCCCGCCTCGCGGGGGGTGGCTCGCTCCGCTGAGATGGGCATCCTAAGAGCCAGGGGAGAAAGAGGGGCAGAGGATGATAATTTCAGCATCGCAGGCTGTGTTCACCCAGCCTGTTAAATTGTTATTAGTATCCTGAAAGGGAGAGGATGATATTACTCCCCATAACAGACAGATATGACTCCCCATCATAGAGCACGAGGTGTACACCCGCCCTGTGATTTTCTTCCTCATATTCAGAGACCGAGAGGTTGATGTCACTCCCAATATCGGAGGAAGTATACAGCCCCGTGTGAGATGTTCCTTAATGATATTCCACGGCGGAGGGGGTGATATGAGTACATACATGGCAGAAAGTGGAAACCCCCCAGGGATATTATTCCCACGATCCTGGAGGGAAGAAGATGATGTTACTTTCAATATGACAGAAGGTGGATGAAGTGGTGGACTGCCCCTCCACACCTGTGAGTATTTCTAGTTGGGTGGGACGAGAGACTGAGAAAAGAAATAAGACACAGAGAGAAAGTGTAAAGATACAACAGTGGGTCCAGGGGACCGGCGCTCAGCACACCAAGGACCTGCACCGGCACCAGCCTCTGAGTTCCCTCAGTTGTTATTGATTATGATTTTCATGATTTTAGCAGAAAGGAATGTAGTAGGAGAGCAGGGTGATGATAAGGAGAGAGTCAGCAGAAGACATGTGAGCAAAAGAATCTATGTCATAATTAGGTTCAAGGGAAGGTACTATGACTGGACGTGCACGTAAGCCAGATTTGTTTCTCTGCACCCAAACATCTCAGTGGAGTAAAGAAGAACAAGGCAGTGTTACTGCAAACATGTCTCGCCTCCCGCCACAGGGCAGCTTTTCTCCTATCTCAGAGTTGAACGAATGTACAATCGGGTTTTACACCGAGACATTCAGTTCCCAGGGGCAAGCAGGAGACAGTGGCCTTCCTCCATCTCAGCTGCAAGAGGCTTTCCTCTTTTACTAATCCACCTCAGCACAGACCCATTACGGGTGTCGGGCTGGGGGACAGTCAGGTCTTTCTCATCCCATGAGGCTATATTTCAGACTATCAGATGGGGAGAGAGCTTGGACCATACCCTGCTTTCAAGGGCAGAGGTCCCTGCGGCTTTCCACAGTGCATTGTGTCCCCGGTTTATTGAGACTAGACAATGGCGATGACTTTTACCAAGTATACTGCTGGTAAACATTTCGTTAACAAGGCACGTCCTGCACAGCCCTGCATCCCTTGAACTTTGATTTTATACAACACATGTTTTTGTGAGCTCCAGGTTGGGTCAAAGTGGCTGGGGCCAAGCGGCTAGGGCAAAGCTACAAATTAACAACATCTCAGCAAAGCAATTGTTTAAAGGACAGGTCTTTTTCAAAATGGAGTCTCTTATGTCTTTCCTTTCTACATGGACACAGTGACAGTCTGATCTCTCTTTCTTTTCCCTACAGGTGGACACGCCCCCACTGATATTCCTTCTAATTGCAACGTGGGAGAGGAGGATATGACACGCGATATCGCAGGGAGTAGAAACACCCCTGTGATACTGTTCTTCATATTCAGGGAGGAAGAGGATGATATTACTCCCAATACAGACGGGTGTACACCCTCTGTACACCGAGGGTGTACACCCGTCTGTGAAAGAGTTCGTAATCTCCAGAGGGGGAGATGATATTACTCACAATATGGTAAAGAGGCTGTGAGTCCACGGAGGATCCTCAGAGCCAGCGGGGGAAGAGGGGCTGGCTCTCAGTCCCCGCCTCGCGGGGGTGCCTCCCCCCACTGCGATGGGGGTCCTAAGAGCCAGTGGGGGAAGAGGGGCTGGCTCTGAGACCCCGCCTCGCGGGGGGTGCCTCCCCCCCCTGCGATGGGGTTCCTAAGAGCCAGTGGTGGAAGAGGGGCTGGCTCTGAGACCCCGCCTCGCGGGGGGTGCCTCCCCCCACTGCGATGGGGTTCCTAAGAGCCAGTGGGGGAAGAGGGGCTGGCTCTGAGACCCCGCCTCGCGGGGGGTGCCTCCCCCCCCTGCGAAGGGGTTCCTAAGAGCCAGTGGGGGAAGAGGGGCTGGCTCTGAGACCCCGCCTCGCTGGGGGTGCCTCCCCCCCCTTCGATGGGGGTCCTAAGAGCCAGTGGGGGAAGAGGTGCTGGCTCTGAGACCCCGCCTCACGGGGGGTGCCTCCCCCCCCTGCGACGGGGGTCCTAAGGGCCAGCGGGGGAAGAGGGGCTGGCTGTGAGACCCCGCCTCACGGGGGGTGCCTCCCCCCCCTGCGATGGGGGTCCTAAGGGCCAGTGGGGGAAGAGGGGCTGGCTCTGAGACCCCGCCTCGCGGGGGTTGCCTCCCCCCCCTGCGATGGGGGTCCTAAAGGCCAGTGGGGGAAGAGGGTCTGGCTCTGAGACCACGCCTCGCTGGGGTGCCTCCCCCCACTGCGATGGGGGTCCTAAGGGCCAGTGGGGAAGAGGGGCTGGCTCTCTGTACCCGCCTCGCGGGGGGTGCCTCCCCCCCCGTGATGGGGGTCCTTAGAGCCAGGAGCAGAAGAGGGCCTGGCTCTCTGTACCCGCCTCACGGGGGGTGCCTCCCCCCCCGCGATGGGGGTCCGAAGAGCCAGAAGGCTTAGAGGGGCTGGCTCTGAGTCCCCGCCTCGTGGTGGGTGCCTCCTCTCCCTGCGACGGGGGTCCTAAAGGCCAGTGGGGGAAGAGGGTCTGGCTCTGAGACCACGCCTCGCTGGGGTGCCTCCCCCCACTGCGATGGGGGTCCTAAGGGCCAGTGGTTGAAGAGGGGCTGGCTCTGAGACCCCGCCTCGCTGGGGGTGCCTCCTCCCCCTGCGACGGGGGTCCTAAGGGCCAGTGGGGGAAGAGGGGCTGGCTCTGAGACCACGCCTCGCGAGGTGCCTCCCCACCTTGCGATCGGGGTCCCAAGAGCCAGGGGGGAAGAGGGGCTGACTCTCTTTGTGGATGATTCTTTTTCCATTCTCAGGCAGTTTTCTTTTTTCTTTCTTTTCTTTTTGAGACTGAATCTTGCTCTGTTGCCCATGCTTTGCTGGATCTCGGGTGACTGCAACCACTGCCTCCGAGGTTCAAGAGATCCTCCTGCCTCAGCCTCCTGAGTAGCTGGGACTAGAGGTGTGTGTCACCACACCCAGCTAATTTTTGTATTTTTATTAGAGATGGGGTTTCACCATGTTTGCCAGGATGGTCTCTATCTCCTGACCTCGTTATCCACCCACCTCACCCTCCCGAAGTGCTGGGATTGCAGGTACGAGCCACTGGGTCCACCCTCTCAGGTGATTTTCATACCTGCATACTCTGATCACTACTCTGTTAAACAGTCAAGGAGGGTAAGTATTATCTGCAGATTTTCAGAGCTCTGTCTCTGTACAGCCCTCTCCTCCTCAATATTCTGCCCTATGAATTCTAGCCACATTGGCCTTCCCAGACTCATAGTTCTGTCCTCTCAACTCAGGAAGATCTCTGAGCTCCATCTGCATTCTTTCTTCCTGTGCTGTGGCGTGGAAAGTTTTCTAAGGTGTTTGGGAAGTCAATTGTGGGGCTAGCCTCATACGTTTCTCATTTCTTGAGGATCACTGCCTTTTGATGCTTGATTCCAGTGATTGATTCCCTTTGTTGCTTGAGGGCCATAGTTTCATATATTTTGTCCAGTATTTTTGTTGTTTTAGGTCAGAAAGTAATTTTGGTCTCTGTTACTCCATCTTGGCCAGAAGTGTAAGACCTAAGCATTTACACATCCAAATACTGCACACATAATTTTAGTTTAAGCTACTTTTTAAAAAATCTCCTTCATTTTCCATTTAGCATTGTATTTAGGGTATTACATTGGTTTTTTTGAAATTCTGTTATTGGCAGTTTCTATTGCCTATCAATCCCATTTAAAGATAGTGCATAGGGTATTCTAAAATAGCTGTTAAGCAAAGAGAAAATTGGGCCTGATAGGGTGAGAATCACAGCTCTAATACCTAGAGTGACCTTATAATGTGTTGTCCAAAGGAGTTATTTTTGACAGTGAAAGAAGGTGTTGTTAGTAGTTATATCAGGACTATGGCCTAAACCAGGACTATCCCAAGCAGCCTGGGACATATTTGTACCCCATCTCTATTTAATGCCTTTATACAATTCTTTACTTAATTCTACCAGCCTTTATTGAGCCTGCTTTCTTTGTCTAGCTGAGTGCCACGTGCTGACATCACTAAGATCAATACAGCAAACTCTGAAAGATGGACAGAGAGACAGGAGATGGTCCTTTATAATGCAGTATGATCTGTGCTGCAATAGAGGTGAGCACAAGGGCCTTACGAAGGCTCAATGAAGAGCATGCTTGACTGCAGGGGAGGGTACTTAGGTTAGAAAAGATGAGTCGAAGTATGTTCATAGGGAGCATGGGAGGAGAGGTGGTGGGAAAGGTGTTCCAGACACTGTGTGTCAAGGCCAAGAGCCAGGGGAACACAGGTGGGGCTTCTTTTTTTTTCTTCTAAGATGGAAGAGTGTTCTGATCGGCTGGAAAACAACGCACATGGGAAGCTGTACAGAAATGAGTGGGGAAAGGTAATACTTAACAGCAATAGCAGTTAATATTTAGTGCCCACTTACGACATGCTGGACACAGTTCCGGGTACTCTGAACATATTCACTCATTTAATCTTTACAACAACCCTATGAGGCAGGTACTATTTTTATCCCCATTTTCAGGTGAGGAATCTGAGGCACAGAGAGAGTAAGTATGTTGCCCAGGGCCACGCACCAAGTATGTGGTAGGTCCTGGAGTTGAATGCAGAGCCCCTCCACTCTAAACTCCTGAAAGCCAGATGCTACGAGGCGTTGTTATTCCAAGTGGAGGAATGCTAAGGACAGCATCCTGCAGGTGACCAGGAAACCCTGAAGCATTCAAAGCAGGGGAATGGCTTAAAACAAGGTGGTATAAGAAAGTGCTCCCAGAGCAGCATGAAAGTCTGGTGTAGTGGAGGTCTCCGCTAGCCACAAGAGGTGGTAAGAGGCTGAGCTGAAGCAGCTGCAGCAGGGATGCAGAGGATACATTCCCCAAACCCTTATGGGCAGAGTCCTTTGGCTTCAGTGACCACGGCCAAGAGTGCAGAGGAGAAGCCCAAGAAGATGCCAGGTGTCTGGCTTATGCCCCTGTGTGAACGTGAAGCCTCTCATTGACATGCAGGTTACAGGAGGAAAAGCAGGTTTATTTGGGAAGGCTTCTAGACCATGACTTCCATTTTAGCCATGTAGTTTTTGAAGTGCTTGTACAAGTTCTAGGTGGAAATGTCCAGGAGCCAGTGGGGAACTCAAAGTAGATCTCAGGAGAGAGGCTTAGGCCAGAGGGCTTGGGGAATCATCAGCATGGGGGTGGGAGGAGAGCTGGTATTTGGATGAGATTGCGGTGGAGCAGGAACAGAGTGGGAAAAGGCGGTGATGAACCCAGGGACTCCAGTATGCAGTAGCTGGCTGTGAGATTAGGAAGCAATGAAAGAGGCCGAGAAGGATGTGGGGGAGAAGCATCAATAAGGAATAAATGAGTTGCACGTGCTCCAGAGAGGCCAAATAAAGACTGGATTTGGCTCTCGCAGGTCATACACGAAAGAATCTCGGAACCAAAAGGAAAACAGTGGTGGTTTAAAGGGTATATTCAGTTTCTAGGTCTGCTGTCACAAAATACCAGAAACTGGGTGTCTTATTAAAACAACAGAAATTTTTTCTCTCACAGTTTTGGAAGCTAGAAGTTCAAAACGAGGTGTTGGCAGCACCATGCTCTCTCTGAAGATGCTAGGAAGAATCTGCTCCATGCCTTTCCATTCGCTTCTGGGGTTTCCTGCAAGCCCTGACATTCCTTGGCTTATGGATGCATCACCCCAGTTTCCGCCCCCATCATCACATGGCCTCCTCTCTGTGTGTGCCTCTGTGTTCCCTCTATTCTTCTTCTAAGGACACCGACACCAGTCACAGTGGATTAAGGGTCCACTCCTAACTAATTACATCTGCAACAACCCTATTTCCAAATAAAGTCACATTCTAAGATTCCTAGGGAGAACATGAATTTTTGGGGGTGTGTGGATACTGTTCAACCTGGGACATGGAGTAAATAAATGGCAAGGAAGATTACAGATGACTTTAAGCTAAAGAGGGAGATAGGGTTAAATGTAGGACTTTTTTTTTTTTTTCCAGGACGGGAGAGGTTTAAACATGTTACTACATTGAATAAATGAAATAACCATGAACATGGAGTGGCTAAATATTCTGAACTAAGTGCAAGTAATTGATAGCGCAAGCTCCCAAGGGGCTGGGGCCTGGAGCGCAGATGGATGGATCCACTGTGGGCAGAACTGGGGCGTGGGAGGGGTGTGCCGATGCAGATGTGTTTGAGAGTGGGGGGCCAGAAGCTGATTGGGGTGAAGCGTGACAGTGCAGCTCCAAGCCCGCTGGAGGTGTTCACCAAGCAACTCAAGAGCAGATGGCAGAACGAGCAGGTAAAATAACAGCTTGTGAAATCAACCCTACTTTGTGGGGAGAGGATTGGTTAAGGATTCTAGCCATGAGAACCAAGAAGAGGAGGATAATCTGTTCATGCCTATTATGGGGCTTTGGGGGAGCAGTTTCAGCCTCAACCTGGAGAATGTTTTAGAAGGCCAGAGAAAGGAACCCTGCAAATCATGTGAGCTGGCCCCTCACTTTGAGATGAAGTGTCCATACAGCAGTGACGCCACCC
Source organism: Pan paniscus (assembly GCF_029289425.2). NCBI lineage: Eukaryota > Metazoa > Chordata > Mammalia > Primates > Hominidae > Pan > Pan paniscus. The sequence goes on from NC_073256.2 coordinate 162,635,710, forward strand.
TCTGTAGTGGTTCTAGAGTGTGGCAATCTGGAGGGGTCATTATGGAAAAGAGCTGAAGCATAAGAATGTAGACCCAATACTGAGATAGAAAGAGGATTCTCTGAGATGACTTAGGCAGGGTGATGGTGGTGGAGGTGGGTGTAAGAAGCCCTCTGCTGCCTCAGTCCGAGCATGGAATTCAATTGGTCAAGAGCAGAGCCAATCACCATTTAGGCCCCCTTGTTAGCCTTAATTTATTCCTCAGGTATGGAGAATACTCCTCAAGATGCATTCAGAGTGTAAGCTACCTCTTCCTCAGCAGAGGACTGCCCTGCAGGTTTGCAGTTCTGTCATTTGGAAACTCCCTGATGTGTTCCTTGGCTCTTCCCATTCTTTTGCTTCAACACATTTCAAGACCAGGCACCTTAACTGCAGAAACAGCATGAAAAACAAGTAGGTTTCAGGAAAAATTATCCCAAGTGGAGTCTCTACTGTGCTCTGTTTATCAGATGTAAAGCTTAAAACAGTGTAAGAGTTTTTACAGAGTGTATTCATATCACAGCAGTTTTGGGTCCATAGAGAGGGGCTTTTTCTAGATCAAACAGTTCAATTGTCCTGTTGATCCTGGCCTAAAATCTGAGTGGATAAAAAATATTTTAGGAGAGATGAGATTCTAACCCTCAATGGCAAAAAGCAGGGCTGAGCCCTAAGCCCACGTTTTTACACATATTTTACAATTGAATGTGTTGCACTACCGCTAGAACACTAGTTCTCAACCAGGGGCGATTTTGCTTTCCAGGGGACATTGGCAATGTCTGGAGACATTTTTTTTTTCCATTTTCAAAAATTGTGGCAAAGCACATAACATAAAATTAGCCATTTGAACCATTTTCATGTGTATAGTTCAGTGGCACTAAGCACCTTCACACTGATGTGCAACCATCACCACCATCCATCCATAGAACTCTTTTCATTTTCCAAAACTGTAACTCTGTACCCATTAAACACTAACTCGCCATTTCCCTCTTCTCCCAGCCCCTGACAACCATCATTTGACTTTCTGTCTCCATGATTTTGACTATTCTAGGTACCTCAAATAAGTGGAATCACACTGTTGAGGGATTTTTGATGGTCACAACTTGGGATGGGGTGCTGCTGGTGTCTAGTGGGTAAAGGCTAGGGATGCCACTTAACATCCTGCAATGCACAGGATGGTCCCCACAAGAAAGCAATAACTAACCCCAAACGTCAATCCTACCAAAATTGAGAAACTCTGAGCTAGAAAAATCCCATGAGTAATCTTACACCATGGAGTATCAGTCAATAGAGACTAGTTATGTTGCAATAAGAAACCACCTCCAAATTTCTGTGGTTTAAAACAACTTATATTTTTGCTCTAACATGGAGCATCCTTAATCAGCAATCCAGGCTGGTGGGAGTTCCATCCTGACCTGGGCTTCTACGATGACTGAAGCAGAACAAGGATCAGTGATAAATTGTGCACTGGCTTTTAAAGCTCCCATTGGAAGTGTCCAGGTCATTTTCGGTCACACCTTCTTGGCCAGATCAAATCACAGGTCCACATCTCACTTCAAAGGGAGGAAGGAAATGCATTTTTACTCTGAGGAAATACAACCACCACACCTAGCAATTAAAAATAAACCTCATAGTGTTATCACCTGCTTGAAGTGCTGATATCAGAGCAAGCCTACCAGTAGGAGTGGTGCAGGCTGCAGGTTTTTGGTTTTGTCTTGTTTTGTTTTGTTTTGTTTTTGGAGACTGCACTCCAGCCTTAGTCTGTCATGCAGGCTGGAGTACAGTGGTGTCATCACAGCTTATTGCAGCCTTGACCTCCCCACACAAGCGATCCTCCCACTTCAGCCTCCTGAATAGTTGAGACTACAGGCCCGTGCCACCACGCCCGATGAATTTTTTGTATTTTTTTGTAGAGATGGGGTTTCACTATGTCGCCTAGACTGGTCTTGAACTCCTGGATGCAAGTGATCCACTTGCCTCGGCCTCCCAAAGTGCTGGGATTACAGGCGTGAGCCGCCATGCCTGGCCTAGAAGCTCATTCTTATTGGCCAGAAGCTAGAGAGTGATCTAAAGGCTCCAAGCCAGGCCAGACTGGTTTCAAGCCTTAGGGCTAGTGTATTAATGAATGAGGTTCGAGCTTCTATGGCATGGGAACTGAGGGGCACCACAACACTCAGCTTACTCAAGGGACCAATTCTAGCAGTCTTCGAAGGAGTCTGAAAAAGGTAGCCTTGAATTAGTTTCCGGGTGAAAAATATTTGTCCCAATTGAAGCAAGTACTACTAGTGACTGCCTCTGCTATGGAAGCAGGGGTTACCTGCTTACCTGTGAGCAATAGGATTTCTTGGGGTTGATTTTGCAGGAACATGTACCTCCATGTGGCCAAACAAGCAGGCTTGCTTAGATTTGCACCACAGGATATTAAAGTGGAAAGGAATCTTAAACATCTAATTGAGGGATGGCAAATTGGGTTCATTGTAAGGGTCACCTCTGACCCTTTGGTTGTGGCTGCTAGGAGCACTGGGTGGGAAGAATTCTGTAGTTTTTTCCAGAGAGAGACAGCCACGCTTCATTAGAGAGTCTAGTGGGCATGGAAGGGAGGGGGTGAGTTGTGCCTGTAACAGGATTTTGCCATCCCTAGTTCTAATCTAACACTTTGAGAGCTGAGGCTCAGCTGCACAAGTGATTTATAGAGGTCCTTCCTTTATTGCTTTTATGTCACCACATCTAGAATTAGGTCTTCTGCTTCCAAGAAAGTCAGCTGCCTCATTACCATGTAGCATAGTTAGATTCCCCATTTCACCTAGAAAATAAATATTTATTGAGGGCTGGCCAAGTGCGGTGGCTCACGCCTGTAATCCCCGCATTTTGGGAGGCCAAGGTGGATGGATCATTTGAGGTCAGGAGTTCGAGACCAGCCTGGCCAACATGGTGAAACCCTGTTTCTACTAAAAATACAAAAATTAGCCAGAAATCCCTTGAACCCAGGAGACGGAGGTTGCAGCGAGCCAAGATCGCACCACTGCACTCCAGCCCGGGCGGAAGGGAGAGATTCCGTCTCAAAAAATAAAATAAATAAATAAATAAATTCACAAAAATATTTATTGAGGGCCCACTTGGTTTTTAGCACTGAAATAGGAGCCGAACATAGAGCAGTGAATGAATAGGCCAAGTCCCTGCTCTTCTTTGCCTTACATTTTGGGGGAGGAGACAGATTAGTAATTATTAGGAGAATTATTAGTAATTATTAGGAGAAAGCAGGAAATTTCTGCTTTCATGGGTGGGATACCAGAAGGTAAATCATTATGCAAGGATATTTTGGGACAAGTTTCTATAGCATAGATGTATTTTAGGATGATTGGGGCTGTGTGTTGTGAGCACGGGATCTCTGAGGCAGTCAAAGGGCACCAGGAACCTCATCTCTTAAGACGTGCATGCACCGTAGGCTGCCGTTTGTGTCCCTCACTCTGGCCAAGCTCCCTTCTTCATCATGGCCTTTGCACTTGCTGTTCTCTGTCTGGGGAAGAATGCTCTTTCCCTAGAGATCCAAATGGCTCACTCCTTCAGTGTCTTCAAATCTCTGTCAAATATCACCTAAACAGAGAGGCTTTCCCTGGCCTCTAGAGGACAAAGTAGCACACTTTCTCACCCACTTACCCTGCTCATCCTTCTTTATAGCACCCCTCACCACCTGCTGTATTATTTGTTTATCGTTCAGCTTTCTCTCTAAAATGGAAGATCTATGAGAACAAGAACCTGTCTGCTCATTGAGGTGTTACTCTAGAAAAATGTCTGGCCCATGGCAGGTGCTTAATCAACAATTTCTGAAGGAAAAGTGGAGGAAAAAAAGATAGGAGAAAGCAAACTCATGAAGAAGAGTGCTTGGGTGGGGCGGGAGGAGAAGAGGGCAATGGATCCAGGCCCTACAGGGATTCACTGTTCAAGCAGAAAGTCCAGGGAAAGCCACATGGCCTCCTTCAATCGGATGAGCTGGAGCTGCTGACATCCCCTGCAACCTGGGAGCCAGTGCATGCAATGCTCCAGCTGGGTCTAAGGACAGAAGGAGGCTAATGAACAGCCACCTTCGGAGCAACAGGGTCACTTCAGTCCTCCCTGTTTACTTCCAAGCTGCTGGGAGTCTTATGCACATTTCCTCTTCTCACTTGCCTCTTCACATCCCTAGCTGCCGCAGGAATTTATGGCTTAATTAAAGTGGGAAGCAGGGTTTATACATGTTTATATAAAGTTATATTTTCCTCCACCTCTTTGTTGGAAGAAAACTCAAATGTTAAAATTCTTAGGAGCCCAGGAGTTCGAGACTAGCCTGGGAAACATTGCAACCCCATCTCAACAAAGAATAAAAAAATTAGCTGGGAGTGGTGGTCCCAGCTACTTGGGAGGCTGAGGCAGGAGAATCATTTGAGCCCAGGAGGTTGAGGCTGCAGTGAGCCATGTTAGTGCCATTGCACTCCAGCCTGGGTGAGAGAGTGAGATCTTGTTTAAAAATAAAGAAAGAAAGAAACACCTAGAAAGGACACTAGAGATAAATCTAGTTCATGCTCCTTGTTTTCTATGGGAGGACACTGAGGTCCAGGGTCACACAACTCACAAATGGCCAGCCTACGGAAACCCTGTAAGAGGCAGAGTGTGAGGAAAAGGCAGGCACTTGTGATAACCCCACTGGTGGGCAGGAGCTAAGCCTCCATAGGTGGGGAAGGGAATTAACCCCAGGACACAGGCTCCAGTCTGGGGGCTTGAGATGCTCAGGGGACACCAGTTAGAACTAAGGCAGGAGGCCAAGGCAGAAGCTGTGCTCCTCTGCCTGGATGTATGAGGGCAGCAGAGGAAGAAGAGTTGGCAAAGCAGCCCAGAAACACATGAAGAGGAGGAGTGAATGTAAGTAGAGCATGCCAGAGATGGCAGATCAAGGCAGGGAGTTAAATTGAAGGAGGAGGCGGCCGCGGCCAAGGGTGCACAGTGATTCAAAGTTACAGCTGGTTATGGGCTGGGGAAACAGCTTCCTGTTTCACTGCTGTGAGGGGCAACCAGGTTGCAAGGAAAGGAGGGGAAGAGGGAGGCGTTAACATGGAGGAGTGAATGTAGACAGAACCTTCCAGATGTTGGCTGAAGATAGAAAGGAGAGGGAGGAGGGGTTCTGGAGGGAGAAAGAAGTTAAAGAGTATTTTTTTATATGGGGAGATATGGGAGTTTTGGGTTTTATTTTTGGCTTATGAGAATGAGCTAATCTTGTATAAAGGGATTAAAGATTTTTTAAAAAATTTATCTCTGAGCCTTAGGTCTTTCAACTTTAAAACGAAGATAAAAAATCTATGTCTTTGGCTTATGAGGATTAAAATGTGAAAACACATTACTCCAGTGCCTGGCACATTATAAACACATAATACATGGTAGCTATTTGAAACATTTGATTATAAACTTATGTAGTGCTCATCTGGAGGCCTAGGAAAGTGTTATTGAAAGTATTTTAAATCTTAGTATCTTATATTTATCATTTATAGGGTATAGTAGGTTAAGAAATACTTCACGTATTTTGAAAGATTGGGCGGAAACATACCCGAAGAAGCATTCTTTTTATCTCTCATGTACATGTGGACATTATACATTTTAATTAAGTGTTATTATATGAGCCAAATTCCCTCCTCATGGGTGTTAGTAGGAGTTGACCTCGAAGGAGGGAGGATTTGGTTGTGGATTTATGACTCACATCTGCGAAAGGAGTAAGGGCGAATAAGAACAGGAAACTCTCTGATAAGCAATTTTACTATGTTTTCATTTTTATCTGAAACTCTGTAATCCAAGACTGGGGTAACTTTTCATATTTTTAAAAAATACTTTTTTATAGGCTGGAGTGATCTTGTGTAAGCAAGGATAAATCATAGACGTTAGAGATATGTTTGTCTCTGTGCTGTTTGGTGCAAATTCCATGAAAAAGAGCCAAGGCAGGGGGTGGGGGTGGTTGTCAGGAAACCAAGGGATGAGATGTTTTTCTTTTTCAAAGATGACACCTGTGATGCCAACTAGTGAGCATGGGCGAACAGAGCGGAAAGGAATTCGTTACAGTCCTAAAGAGGGATAAATGCATCTGGTGTCAGATTAACTCCAGCGAACAGCCTCACTCAGTCCTAAATACTGACTCAAAAGCATGTTGATTTCAGTGTGAGAAACAGATGTGTAAAGGTGACTTCTCATGAGGTAAAATATAAAGCAACATGCCTAGGTCTTAAAATCATGATGTTGAGTGCAACTATAAGAAAAAAATGGGCTTACTGATATAATGTTATTATGTAATTTAAAGCCACATTTGCATATCAAACAACCTTGCCTATTTCTACAGAGATAGTTGCTTTTTCTTTCTTTTTTTTCTTGTGACAGGGTCTCACTCTGTTGCCCAGCCTGGAGTGCAGTGGCACCATCTCAGCTTACTGCAGTCTTGACCTCCCAGGCCCAAGTGATCCTCCTGCCTCAGCCTCCCGAGTAGCTAGGATTACAGGCACAGGCCACCATACCTGGCTAAAGTTTTTTGTTTTTTATTTTTAGTAAAGATGAAATCTTACTATGTTGCCCAGGCTGATCTCAAACTCCTGGGCTCAAGTGATAGACCCACCTCCATCTCCCAAAGTGCTGAGATGACAGCCACCGCGCCCCCAGCCAAGATAGAAAGTTTAAGGACACATATCAAACATACTAGAGAGGTTGCTGATGGGATAGGGAGGATGAGTGTGAGCATCACAGATGAGGGAAAAAGCAAAATGAGACAGCGGCTTTGCCCAGATGGACAATGAAAATGTGCTATGAGTTAAAGAGCATGATTTTTAAAAGGAGAGAAATCTTTTAGTCATTGGTCTTCTCTTTGTTCTGGCTTAATGAATCTGCTGCAAAGGCAAATAGTTTTCAGGCAAACTTGCTGTCCTAGTGGTAACATTGGCTTCAAGGACTCCTCGAGCGGTTTGGGATGGCTTCCTGAGGGTGACAAAGAGGAGCTGTGTTTTCAGCCAAATATCAGAACCAGGGCCACTGCCTGCCACCAAACCCCAGTGGGCACCCCTACTTTGTGTTTATCTGTGGTGGCTACGCTTGCCCACCTGGGTGGGAACCCCGAGAATGACTCCAAACTTTTCCAGGGACTGCATGCCAGGGTATTTTTACAATTTATGTGTAGACTTTGTTCGGGTGGAAAAGTTATTTTATGAAGATGAAACAAGCAATTGGGGCACCTACCTTATGGCATTTTTTACATTGAGAGTGTTAAAAATACCCCTCCCCTAACCCAAACCCTGACAAATAGAGCCAGGGAAGGCCATGCAAAAAAGGATTCTTGGGCTTGTATGCCTGATAACAAAAACTTATCACAGAAGACTGCAAAAAACACAATCTTGCACAAAGCCCATTGCAACTTTGCACACAACAATGCTTCTGAAGGATATTTGCCCAACAACTGCCTGTCCAACCTGGGCCTGGCATCACCTTTGTTATTGATCTTTGTAGCCAAGGATAATCATTTCCAAATGATCATATAATCTTCCTCATTTTTTCTTTTGTCTTCCTTTACCTCCGTGAATATGCATATAGTTTACTCTGGCTTGCCTATTTCTATTGCAAGGCTCTGTTTCCAAACGAATATCTTTTTCTTGTGGAGAGCCTCTCTCTGTTTGTTATTTAGGTTGATAGCATCTAAGGGTGCAAACTTTTTTGCACCCTTAGATGCTTACTTCCACTACAACTTGCAGGTGGGCCTTGAAAAGTTCTTGGAATAAGTTTGAGCTTTGATCTTGTCCGGTTCATTTAGCATAGATTCTGAAAATGTGGTCCCTGGACCCACTGCATTAGCATCGCCTGGAGATTGTTAGAAATGCAAATCATCGGGCCTCATTCCAGACCCTCAGCTGGAAACTCTAGGGGCATGGCCAGACCCTCTGTAGCTGAACAAGCCATCCAGGTGGTTTTGATGCAGCTAAAGTTCTGGAACAACTAATGTAGCCCCATTTGGAAAACTTGGCTGTACAGGCCTCCCTAGCTGGTAAGCTGCTAGCATTTTTTGTTTGTTTGTTTGTTTGTTTTGATACAGGGTCTTGCTCTGTTGACCAGACCGTGACCTCCAGGGTTCAAGCGAGGACTCAGCCTCCTGAGTAGCTGGGACTACAGGTATGTGCCACCACCATGCCCAACTACTTTTTGTATTTTTTTTTGTAGGGATGGGGTTTTAGCCCAGGCTAGTCTCAAACTCCTGGACTCAAGCAATCTGCCCACTTTGGCCTCACGAAGTGCTGGGATTATAGGCATGAGCCACTGTGCCCGGCCCTGCCAGCTTTGTATAAGCTGAGGAGTTTTTAAAAATACCTAGACTCAGGGCAAACCCCAGACACTTAAGTCAGATTCTCTGGGAGGTGAAGCCCAGGCACTGGTATTTTTAAAGTCTCTACAGATGGTTCTAATGTGCTGCTAAGTTAGAGAACCGCTGATCTAGACCAGGCCTTTTCAAACTTAATGTGCACGTGAATTACCTGGACCTTGTTAAAATGCAGATTCAGTCTGCATAGGCCTGGGGTGGAGCCTGAGCTTCTGCATTTTTAACAAGTCTCTAGAGGATGCTGCTGCATCTGGGCTGCTAACTACACTTGGAGATAGGAGGTTCTGGAGAGCAGAGGAAAGAGCATGAACCATAACCTAGGGGCCGGTAGTCCTGACTTCCGAGCCAAGGTTTGCCTTTATGTGGCTGGCAACTTGCTTGGACTCCTACCTCAATTCTTTGGGCCCAAGGTTTGTCCTGCCTCAGAAGGATGTCAAGAAAATTGAGTGAGTAATGCAGAATTGTTTCTTAAAGTGTGTGCAGATGCTCCATGAATTTATAGAGTATGTGGATGCACATTACTAAATTTTAATAGTTGTGAACATGTTGTTATGAGTACTTAGAACAAGTAATAATGGCTTTTGATGTATAGTAGTAAGAAAGCTTCCTTTTAAAAGGCATGTATTTAAGTTTCAAAAGTGGGGCTATTTAAAAATATATGAAATAAATAATAGTAGAGGTAATTGACAGAGCAAAATTATGAAGGCAGGATGAGAATGACTCAAGTTTGGGAAATGCTGAGAAAGCAGATGCCCAAGGGCTATGAAAACTTAAAAAAATAGGTAGCACTTGATTTTGATTGGCTGAATGAGATGATGTGTTTGATCATTTATGGGGTTGGCATTTGGCAACATGCACTGGGTGGCTGGGATCACTGTTTATTAAAAAATATTTGAGTCTCTACTTTGCACTAGATACTCTTTTAGTCTCTTGGAAAAGGGATTGGGGGGGCAGGCAGGATAAAAACAAATCATTTATGCCCACAAGAAAATTGCAGGAAGATAAAAGTCATGAAATAACCTCTGTGCTTCTAATTTAATATTTTTTTATAGATTATGAGAAAAAAGTTTTGCTCACTATCAGCTAGGAAAGCTGTCTTAGCACAACCATTCATTCTTGCACAAATCAAAATCAAGATGAGCCAGAAGGCTCCATTCTGACAGCTTCTAGTGGAGAAGCTACATTTACTGGACATGGGGAAAGTTGCTGGGCTCTAAGGACTGTGCTCATTTCTTGAACTAGATAAATGGTCTTGGTGTAGCATAATACCAAAACTTCTTGTCGCAGCCCATAAGGACAGAACTCAATCAGCCTGAAAAGGAAGTCAGTGACTCCGACTCAACACAGGAATATTCTGTGATTCCTAAAGAAGGATGTAGGAGTGTGGCACAATTCAACCACAGTCTGTGGCCCTGTGCCTCTGCCTTGACATGAGTGGGATTTCCCAGCTGGTCATTTTCTTCTTATCTAAGACATTGAACAAATTACTTGACCTCCTCTGGGCTTCAGTACTCCCACTCATCAAATTAGAGGACTGGGCAGTTGCTAGGCTCTCTTTAGGCATCATATTTTAGTTTCTGTGATTTTAAATTTGAGAAGGGGTGTCTAAGGGAGAATACATAGGGGAGGGGGAAAGGCTTATTAAAAGTGTAGTTAGACACTGAATTTTTAAGAATTGCATTTTGTAATAATACTTTTACCTAATCGGGACTGACAATCTTACCTGATGATAGCACCTGGAGGAATGGCTGCATTCAAAAATAAAAATGAAATAAAACAAGACCTTATTTGAACTTAGCAATAATGCTGATTCCTCTTTTTGATTTGAGGAGGTTATAGCTGTTGTAAATGCTTGAATTGGGTCTGCCCAGGCAAAACGGAGTCAAGAGTCCATGTCTGATGAATTTTAACAATGTAGACAATAAAAAGGGTTGCTTAAACTGCCCCTCTTTTACCAAAACACATTTACAAATGAAAGAACAACACTTCCATTTTTTAAAAACATTTTTTGAGATGAAGTCTTGCTTTGTCACCCAGAGTGGAATGCAGTGGTGCGATCTTGGCTCACTGCAAACTTTGCCTCCCGGGTTCAAGTGATTCTCCTGCCTCATCCTCCCGAGTAGCTGGGACTACAGGCGCCCACCACCATTCCTAGCTAATTTTTGTATTTTTAGTAGAGACAGGGTTTCACCATGTTGGCCAGGCTGGTCTCGAACTTCTGACCCCAGGTGATCCGCCGACCTCGGCCTCTGAAAGTGCTGGGATTACAGGCGTGAGCCAACACGTGTGGCCAAAAAATTTCCATTTTTAATTGCAGGGTCTGGGGAATTAAAATGCATCCATAATATCTTGCATCTCTCCGCTCGGGCTTGCATGAATGCAGAGGGATGGGGAGGACTTCTTGAGGCAAGCATCCCCCTCTTGTCGCCTGCCATCTGGAGAGAGAGGGCTGTGATTTATCTCACTTTAATCAGGAAGGACCCGATGGGTGGATGGAGAGGTCTGATGGCTTTGTTGCTCCGTGTGGGAAAGAAACGGACAGAGTGAATTTGTGTATGATCCCTAAGGAGAAAGCGTCTTTGTGCTCTATTTCTTTTTGACCTGGAGCCCCTGAAAGCAAGCTAGTTACAAGTTGAAATAGGCCATTTCTAAAGTGTGATTTTGTTTGTGTATGAGCCTTGATTACAAAGGGGAAAAAAACCCGCTTAATTTACATACAGCAGATGTAGTGCAGGATCCCCTGGGCTGTCTTTTCAGGTATCAGGAAACTTTGATGAAAGTCGCTTGTCTCATCTAGGAGTCATTTCATATTGTTTAGCAGAGCCTGGTATTAACATTTCCTTCCAAATGTTTACTGGAATCTGTGTGTTCCCTTCAAGTGATGCATACTAGGTGCACAGGCTTCCTGCCACTGTCATCCTAATCTTTCCGTGCAGACAGGAGCAGAGGGGAGAGCGCTGAGCCAGGCCCCAGCTTGCTTTTCTTTCCTGACTCAGCCCGGCTCCGCTGCACTTCTGAGCTCTTGCTGTAGGTGGTGCTGTTTGACCATTTTCTTCATGTGACCCTCCACTCGGTAATATAAATTCATTCGGAGGATGACCTGATATCAAAAAAATTCCTTTTGATTAGTAGAATCAACTTGTTTCTTCACACGATACTCTTCCCACTGAGACACATGGAGACAATTCTGACTCCAGGTTTGCAACCTTGAGATTTCTCTCAGATGCAATTAAAAAAACAAAAAAGCATTTTGAGTGGCACAGTGATGCCTAGTGCATGATCATGTTTGTCTGCTCAAACATAAAAGGGAAACTGGTGGGTTTGAGGATGCCCAGCAGCACGACAGCTGCCAATGTAAATGAGCGGTATAGAGAGAGAGGGGGCGGGAGGGGACTACAAACTTCAGAATATGAGCTGATTGTTTATAAGTTAAAAAAAAAAAAAAAAAAAACAAGTCAAAAGGGAGCCCAGGATGGTGCAGGAAAAAGGAGAAAGGAAGATTTTCCTTGCAGCTAATCAGGAGAGTTCATAAGGGCTGATTACATGTGTGGAAGCCTTAAGTTCTTTTTTTTAAAAAATGTGAAAGTTTGCATGTATGTATGTATGTATGTATAGCTTCGTGTATTACCATTATTATTGCAATCAGCAAATGGATTTACTTCCTTTATCTCATGGGCTCCTTCCCACTCACTTCTGGCAGCACATTTTCCTTTCTCCTTCATCCCAGAACACCAAAGAACAGATGCGCTTCCTAACCCTGGCTCCAGGGGACTTTATACAATGTAAACAGTGCACCTCTAACGTGGTTCACCGCTTAGAGAACGTGTGTCCCATTTTAAAACTGTGACTCCTTTATATTTTGCAGTGCTTATTTTAATAAGAGACATTGGACTTGTGACTTATTTTTCATGGAGGAGTGAGCTTAATGGTTGAAAGTAATCGATAAACTTGTTTTTCCTCTGATGCCATCAGCCAAGATCCTATGGCAATAGTAAGCGGATGACACTGGGCTGGCACCCCCTCCATAACATATTTGGACCATTTTTTTCCCCCAGAAGGCACATGCAATAGCTTTGGTTTGTAAGAGAGAGATGGTGTACTTGGTTTCCTTCTGTCACACTTTTGGTGAAATGAATTAGACTTTTAAATCAGGAAATTCAGCGAGATGAGTTAGATTTTTACACAAGAGCAGTGGAGGACTTCCAGCTGGTTGGGGGAATGATACAGAAATATCTTGCTAAATCAGGGTCTGGTGGAATGCTGCTCCCCTGGCAGGCTCCTCTTCACAGGGAGCAATCTGTGGGTTGCTTATAGAACAGAGCGAGCAGGAGGCATAGCATGGTCTTGCTCGTGGGAAGACCCGGTGTTCAGATGTTTGTCATTAGGAACTGGGTGTGGGCTTTTTCAAGCTAAACTGAAGCAGCAGTTCTATCAGGAAGAGCCTCCCAGATCAGCATCTTCTGTTTCTGGATACTCTCCCTTTGAAAAGCCAGATTTCAGCAAAAAGCTTTGCTAATGGTGAAATTGCACAACTGAAACCCTATGGGAGCAATGGGAAAGATGGAGAAAGAGGTGGTTATATCATGTACTTCAACAGTTTATTTAGAGGCTGTTGACGTTAGAATAACAAGCCAAGACAAACAAAAATACTCATTTTGGATGAAAATATTGTCTTTTCATGTTATTATAGATAGCTGAGTCCTAAGACTTATACAGAAACACATTTTCCTAATGAGTGGCTGATTTTTCTGGTTGTGCAAGTAATATCCAAATTATTGTACAAATTTTTGGCTCAGGAGCAAACATTGTATTGCATATTGAGCTAATCACTTGCCCTTTCTAAGGTAAGCCCTTACCTCTGCTTTCCCTTCATCTTGTCATTTCTGTTTGTTGGGTACAGGTTTCCTGTTGGTTCTTTCTTTTGGCTCTGATGTAACATGAATGCAGTTCTTAACATCCTTTCAGACATAAACACAACCTAGCTCATTGTTTCTGAGTTCATATAGAGGTTTTCTTGCCCCTGAGACTTTCGTGTCAGACAGCTGGATGTTGCTGTGTTCAAGGCTCTATATGTTGATTTTGTATCCTACAACTTTACTGATTTCACCTATCAGTTCAGTTCTAACAGTTTTCAAATTTTATTTATTTGTTTTTGTTTTTAAAATATTGTATGTTTCATTTTAGAGTCAGGAGGGTAGATGTACAGGTTTCTTACACAGGTATATTGCATGGTGCTGAGGTTTGGGCTTCTAATGATCCCACCACCCAAGCAGTGAGCATAGTAATCGATAGGTAGTTTTTCAACCCTTGCTCCCACCATCCTTCCCTCCCACCTTTGGAGTCCCACAGTGTCTATTGTTCCCTTCTTTGTGTTGAGTTCTAACCTTTTTTAAGTGAAGTTTGTAGGGTTTTCTATATATAACAAGATCACGCTGTCAGTAGAGACAGTTTCACTTCTTCCTTTCCTATTAGGATGCCTTTTATTTCTTTCTTTTGCCTAATTACCCTGAGAAGTGGTGTCCGTGGGCATCCTTGTCTTGTTCCTGATGGTAGAGGAAAAGTTTCAACTTTTCACCACTGATTATGGTGTTAGCTATGGGTTTGTCATATATGGCCTTTATTTTGTTGGGATACAGTCCCTCAATACGTGATCTGTTGGGTGTTTTTTTTTTTTAACCATGAAAGGGTTTCGAATTTTGTCAAAAGCTTTTTCTATATCTGTTGAGATGGCCATATAGTTTCTATCCTTTATTTTTCTAATATGGTATATTATATGTATTGATTTGCTTATGTTGACCCATGACATGATCATGGTGAATGATTCTTTCAATGTGCTATTGAATTTGGTTTGCTAGGATTTTGTTGAGGATTTTTGCATCTATGTAGATCAAGGATATTGGCCTGTCATTTTCCTTTCTTGTAGTGTTCTTGTCTGGCTTTGGAATCAGGGTAATGCTGGCCCTGTAAGATGAGTTTGGAAGTATTCCCTCCACTTCAGCTTTTTGGAAGAGTTTGAGAAGGACTGGTATTAGTTCTTCTTAAAATATTTGGTAGAATTAATCTGGGAAGCCATCTGGTTTTGGGTTTTTCATTGATAGGAGACATTTTCTTACGGATTCAAACTCCTTGCTTGCTATTAGTCTGTTCAGATTTTTTAATTTCTTCATGAGTCAATCTTGGTAGGTTTTATGTGTCTGGGAATTTATCCATTTCTTCTAGATGATCCAATTAGTTAGTGTGTAATTATACCTAGCAGTTTCTTAGGATCCTTTGTATTTCTGTGATATTGGCTATGATGTTTCATCTTTCATTTCTGATTTTATGCTATATTGAAAACATGAGGCATAGCAGGTAGGGGGCACTGGTCAGGACTTGGGGTATAAACTGGCAGATGTTAAGGTGGGTGATTCTGGTTAACTCAGAAACTCCGAAGTCCCGTGTGGAAGAATTAACTGCCTGTACTCACCTAGTAATGTATATCCTTGGTCAAAAAAGATCCAGCTGAGAATGTTGGATGAAGGGACCAAATCAATATTCATCATTATATTGAAAACAAGTCAGATTGGCTGTGGTCTTTTGACAGCAGGTCAGTGGCTAAGTCTATTTGAACAAAGTTAGGGCAGGTTCAAGGGAGAATCCTGAGATCGGTATTCTTTGTTCCATACAAACTTGCCTTTCAGTTTCTTCTCCCCATGCCTCCAGGATGTCCCTGCACAGCCCGTAGGGCCCCCTCCTTCAGTACCTTGCCTTACGAAGGGGAGAAAATGAGTTTTCCAATGTTAGCATATATTTAGCCTTCCAAAATTTTCTATTTCTATTTTAGGGGAGCTCTAGGAAAACAGCAGATTACTCTAAATCCCCAGGTAAAAATCTGAAATGGTGGAATTTCATATGACCAGGAGACATATTTTGGGGCAAGTGGGCTTTTCACAATCACTTGGACATGAAGGCATCTGCTGCTTCTATGCCTAAAATAGTCCTTCAATTTAGTAGTTTAATTCCTCTTCCTCTTTTTCAAATTTCAAGACAATACATGTAGTGACTGAACAATTTGGATCCAAGTTTCACTATTTAACTGCCAGTGTGACCTTGGGCGAGTCACTTAATCTTTTCAAGGCTCAATTTCATCATGTAAAGTAGAAGTACAAACAATCCCTGACTTAGAATATTTTGACTTATGATTTTTCAACTTTAAGATAGTTTGAAAGCAATACACATTCAGCAGAAGCTGTACTTTGAGTACTCATACAACCATTCTGTTTTCCACTTTCAGTACAGTATTCATTATATTACATGAGATATTCAAAGCCCACTTTATTATAAAATGGGCTTTCTGTTAGATGATTTTGCCTAACTGTAGGTTAATGTGAGTGTTTAAGGTAGGCCGAGCTAAGCTATGATGTTTAGTAGGTTAAGTGTATTAAATGCATTTTCAGCTTACAATATTTTCATAAGTTTATTGGAATATAACCCCATTGTAAATTGAGGGGTATTTGTAATAATGATATCTCTTCAAGGAGACTTTGTGAGCCTCTCATAGGAAAATGCATACACAGATGCATATAAATATATAATCTTTATTTTCCATACATATGATATTCTTTAAGGATATTCAAAAATCTGGAAACAGTTGCCTCCAGGGAGATAAATGGTAGTGGGTTGGGAAACTTTTAGCTGTATATGCTTTTGTACCTTTTGCATTTTGAATCAGATGAATGTATAATCTACATAAAATATTAAGATTAAAACATCACCAAATAACTTATCAGGAGTTTGGTGAACATAAGGGAAGGCCGCCTATGGTGGCTGTATTTTATTCAGTGTTGGTCACTGTTGGGCACTTCATAGAGTTTATTTCATTTCATCCTCACAAGCGCCGTAGGAGGAAGGGGCCCCAGAGGGATTCATGGTTAGAATAGCAGAGTAGGAGCATTTGGCAGCTATATTCTGTGTAGGCGATTACTTAAAAGATATTTTTGTTATAAAATGTTTCAAACATACAAAAAATATAGAGAATCAGTTTTCTATAGTTATTAAATATTCTTAATGGGTAGTCACAGAAATTATCATCCGAAGTGGGATATTCTTGAGAGAAAAAGGAGGTTCTATTTATAATTATGGCGGGATAACAAACTTAAGATGAACAGCTCTGGACAAACTGGGTTGTATGGTCCCTGGAAAACAAGGATTATTGTAAATGTGAGTCCCGCCTTGTGCTTCTCTCTGTCCCACCAAGAAAATATGATCTTGATACAGATGTTCATTGTGTCAAGGCAACCATGGCAACCATGATCTAGATACACTGTTCAAGTTTTATGCTGATCCTACCTATATATGTCTCAGGAACTTTCCAGAGTTTCCTTTGAGTGCTTCTAAATTTTGCATAAATGGTATGTTGTCCCTTGTCTCTTTTTAAAACCAGTAAGCCATTTTCCCTTCTTTTCCTGGAAAATTAAAGGAACAAAGACCAGGAAATAATGTATTAGCTAAGGTTCTGTTGATTGAAAGCAGCAGAACCTAATTCTGGCTAGCTTAAACCATGCTAGGATTTAATGAAGAATACTGCAGAATCTTAGATATCTTATGACTGGGAAAGAGGAAGTTCAGGCAGTTCCTGGGATGTCAGCAACAGGTAGCTGTCAATTAACTGCCCCCACACCACCCACTGCTGCCGTCATCAATATAGCACACCACAATGACTCCCAGCCTCTGCACGTCTGGGTTCCGGTGTTCAAATTCTAGAGACAGCAAGAGAAATCCCATTGAGTCAGGGATCCTTCCCTGGGTCACACTCCCTGCATATGGTCAGAAATGCAGGATTATGTACTAAAGACACAGCTAAAGAGGACCCACTTCACTGTTTTGGGACCATTTGCAGGGGAGGCAAAATTGTGAGCTACGCACTTAAAGAGGTGATAACCATAAGTTTGCAGGAAAAAAAAAATTGGAGAAGAGAAGGATAACACTATGCTACAGTTTCTTCTGAAAATGGATGAAGGGAATAGCATTTCCATTTGGAAATTCTCTCCTGGCATTTCAATATTTATGGATTCTGAATTCTGAGAAAAATCAGTTGAGAAATTAGGAAAATGGGAAGGAACATTCTAATTTTCCTGTGAAAATTACAGCTTAATAGTCAGTATAGAGAACTTACTGGCTTGAAGAAATGCACTGACTTCAAGTCAAGCAAGATGAGGAAGCACTGACATGTGGAGATGAAAGTTAAGGTGAACAGGACAGGAGCAGTAAAGGAGCCTCAGTCAGACTTTCTTGTATCTGTTGCTCTGTTACAAGTGTGTGTTCATGGCCTTGTCCACGGCTAACAGTGAACCATTTCTGCAAATAAATATTAATGTGTTCATAGGCATAGTATATGTTTTACAAATCCTATGAGAGGTTTTCTAAGAAATGCCAAGTTTTAGAAACAAAATATGCCCTTAAATCGGCAATTTTGACAGTTGCTTCTTTCTAGTGCTATTCATCTTGCCAGGAGATCAGAATGTTATGTTATTTAAATGGTATTGGAGGGGATGATTGATGCCTTGTTTAACAATGTCATGTAAACAATGATTAAAGCATTAAGTATTTGTGGTGTTACCTTTCAATCTTTAAAGGACTTTTCTTTAGCATTTATTTTGTGATAATATTCATTTCTTTTTAATGTTTTCTCTATTAATGCTATTGGATTTTATAATCTTGTTACAATATGTTGGCTCATAATAATAATAAATCATTTGTTATCATATCTTTTTAAAACAGAAGACTACTAAAACTTTTCATATAATCCTGTTACAGAAAAAAACGACTATTTGCTTGTTATTATAGTCACTTATTATTTTTCAAAAACTTGTAAGTGAAGTGTTATGAAAATCATATGAATTTGGGAATTCCCAAGCATTCTCAGAAATTCTATTTCCTTGTTCCCAAATCCCAATGATTAATATCTGCCAGGAGTCGGAAAACAGTGAAAGGAAGTAACATCCTATGTTGGATACCTGGTAGGGTTAGTGAAGAAACGTTATTGCTGAGCTCTGTGTTATGCTCACGAATGATGCCATTGAGGAAGTCACACTTGTTGAAAGGAACGCAGATACACAAAGAGTTTTGCTGCTGTCTGTTGGATAAGAACCCCCTGGTCGATTTAGCTCCTACTGCAAGTTAGAAAAATCAATCCAATGATAAATGAAAAGTGACCAGTGTGCTGGGAAATAACTTATTTTTTGGCTTCAGAGGAAATTTTAGAAACAGTGCCAAGTGAAACGTAAAAACAAACTACGAAGACGTTCATGAATTTCTCTCTGAAGCTGACAGCCGTATTTTAGCAGATGGAACTCCTACTATTAGCCCAACTCTTGGGTTGAAACAGTGTGTCCAGGAAACCCTATGTTAAAATGCAATGTGTTGGGGATATTGTTCCTCTATTTGCTTGAGTTAATTTTCAAATTAGTGTACTCTTGCTTAGCTGTGCTCTGAGGGAATGAACAAAAGATTGGTAAACTCTGATGGAGAACACTGGTCAGGCAGGGCACATAGAATCCCTGGGGATGGTGGTTCCTGACAAAAGGGGGAGGAGGACCTGAGCCAGGCTTGGGCTGGGCTGGAGGAACATGAAGATGGGATCTACTCACAACCCCCAAAACTGAGGGGTCCTGATAACACATTATTTCACCCTCAGCCATGCAAATTCATTATTTTTATGGATAAAATAGCTTTAAAAACTAATTTACATTGAAATGTTAAAATATTTATATAGAGATTAGAAATATTTATATAGAGATTATTGGGAATCCCCTCCTAAAGCCCAAACATAAAAACTACCAAAAAAAAAAAAATTCCGTGTAGGCTAAGATTGCAAATGACTGATGGAATGTAATTTAAATTAAACATGGAAAATATATTTCCTCTTTAATAAAGATCTAAATTCTATTCTTTTAAGGAGCCTTCAGAAATGAAATTCAACTATTAAAAAAGGTATAGAGAAGTCTTTAGAAAAGAAACTTTTCTTTTGCTGTATTATATAACAAAGAACTTTGATGAGAATAGTTCTAAAGTGTTTAATAATCGATTACACTGGCATTTCTAGGTATTGTGGGGAACACCTAGAAATTAAATCTTCATCTTTGGCAGATCAGAGGCCTATTATTTTTAGGTAAAACAATTAATATCTGCTTTTAATAAATCACAAATTTTGCAAGTTAGCCATTAATAGTAAGTGCTTTTCAAAGTTGGGCCCAATACATGAAAAAGCCAGAAAAACATACCTGCATTAGTTTTGCCCATCACCTTCTTATGCTGGCCTAAGGAGATTTATTAACAGCATTCAATATTTTAGGTAGGCTGGATGTGGTGGCTCATGCATGTAATCCCAGCACTTTGGGAGGCTGAGGTGGGAGGATGGCTTGAGGCCAGGAGTTCAAGACCAGCCTGGTCAACCTAATGAGCCCCTCGGTCTCTCTGAAAAGAAAAAAAAATTTAGGTATCCTGTGGCTACCTCCAAAAACAAACTCCAGAGGAACTGAATTTTTTTTTTATTTCATGTGTTGGGATAATGGCTTCTTTTGCAGTTACTTACGAAGAATTTAAGGGTCAGTAAAAATATTTTTTCATCCTAAATAACATGAATTCTCTAATTTGTGTGTGATATAACGCTAGATATTGTGCCAAAAGTGTTACATAGACATAATCCATGCCCGTTTTCAAAGATAATACTAATATAGAGAATAAGAATCATTATTATTGTAGTAATTATTATTTTAGTAATAGTAGTAATAATCAAAACAATTACATCAAACACTTATTAAACCCTTATGATGTGACAGGTACTGTGTAAGCAATCTCCACATATTAGCTCCTTAAATGTGATCACTGACCCCATGAGGTAGGTAGCATTATGTCCATTTTATAGATGCAGAAACTGAGCTTTGAAGAGGGAAAGCAACTTGCCCAAGGCCATGCAGGCAGTCATTGATAAGGGTGGGAAGCGAGAAGTTGAAGTCTGAGATGTAAGTTCACAGACACGAGTACGCAAACATGTACAAGATACTCATATGACATGTGGGGTTGCTTGAAATATGTAATTGACTTTCCCCAGCACAAGAAAGTGTTTGGACAGATTTCAAAGGGATCTAACACTTCCTTAGAGGACTGCCCTACGACATTTTCCGTGTGCTTTTCTGCCTCTTGTCTTATACTTTTGGCATTTCTTCTGCTCTTAGAGGCAATGAGTCAACAGCATATTTTTAGCACCTCCTGCGTGCATAGAAGTGGCCCCTGACTCAATGGGAGTGTATAACTACCATGGGCCAAATCAGTGTGCTTTCCTGTCAGCCAGGGGATTATAGAAGAACACGCTCCCCTGATTCCAACAGAACTTGCTGCCACTCTGATGTCTTCATTGTAAGGCCTCTAAATGAATGTTCAAGAAATTCATGTTAAAGGCACGTGTCATATGTGTAACTTGTAAACATTTGTGTACTTGTCTCTGTGTCCTTACACTTCAGGCTTCAACTCTTGTTTTTACCTTTATCAATGACTACCTGTGTGCTGTGTGGCTTTGGACCAATTGCTCACCCCCTCTAAAGCTCAGTTTCCGCATCTGTAAAATGGATATAATGCCATATATACATAGATATAGATAGACATACACAAATATATATACACAAATATATATGTGTGTATATACATATATATATAATATACAAACTGAAATATATAGTTATATAAATATTTCAGTTTAAGTTTCAAAAATCACTGGAAGGTATTTTTATAATACCCTTCGGCAATTTTACCTGCTGCCTTTGCACATTCTGGTGAATTTCTAAATGGAAGTCTGATAGAGATTAATCTTTTAATGCATCATAAATAAAAAAGAAAATCACAGAATGATGTAGCTGGAGAGGACCCTGGGGATCTAAAGTGTTTCATGAAAGATTAATGTCCTTGATCTGCTTGTAAGTGTTTTGGAAAAATCTTCCATGGTCAAATAAAACTTGGCAATGTTGGATTAAAGTTAAATAGGTTTTTTTTTCCTGCAGAACTTCATAGTCTTTAATATGCTAATGTGTTTTGTGAATCTACAAGGAATGAAGTGTTTCAATACTTATTTTACCCAGATTCTCATTTTGGGACAGGCTGGTCAAGCTGAGTCAGCTAGTATATTCTCTAGATGGAGATGATGGCTGATGCCTTTTTGAGAGCAAGAGAGTCCCCAGGGGAAGCAAGGGTATATCAGTTGCTCCTATTTCATGCCAAGGATCCTCAGTCTTTAGAGGCTCAGAGAAGGCTGAAAGGCTACTCTAGGCTATCAGGGCTACCATTCATTGTGACCCATGCTACAGAGAAGCTTTGAGCTCAGTGCAAAGGAGTGTCCAGCCCTTGAGAATCAGGAAAATTTATTTATTCCTGACCTAGTCCACTGAGGACATACAAGGAATGGGGCAGGGGAGTGTCACCAGCTATGGTTACAAGCTAGTCTGATTCTCTTTCATTAAGAAAACTGGTCCCTGTGAGTTTAGATTGGGAAGCACCAGGTTAAAAAACTTTTAGGCCAGGAGTGGTGGCCACTGTACTCCAGCCTGGGTGACAGAGTGAGAATCTGTCTTAAAAAAAAAAAAAAAGTTAAGTGATGTCTTCTGTTGAGGACCTCTCAGAACTTTTAATATGAAAGTGTGCATTGTGAAGAATGGGAGTAGAGTGTACAGGAGTTTTAAAAGCTACTTGGTCATGAAACTCTTGCTTTGTGCAGGATTCGAGGGGCACTAACATTCTGAGGAAAATATTTTGGGAAACATTGATCTAATCCAAACTTCTCATTTTACCAGCAAACAACTGTGGGGCCCTCTAAGTTTCCTTTCTCCATCATTGTGACAAATTCATTGGAATTAATTCAATTAAACCTGGGGTCAGCTTTGAAGAGATTTATTTAGCAGGTAAATCTGTTTTGTACATTTTGAGGTAGTTCTGAGTTTCCATAGTCAAAAACCACAGATCAATTTAACCAACTTTTATGGAATATCACCTATGGCCCAAAGACCCTTTAGCTACAGTGATGGTCTACAAAAATATAAAGTGTAATTCTTGCAATACAGGAGATTAGTAATAATGGTAAATATAATGATGATGACACCATGAATAGCTAACATTTATTGAATGCCTTTCTATTAGTCAGGCACTTTACTAAGTATTTTAATCCTCCCAACAATTTATGAGGTAGGGATTATAATAATTCCCATCTTATAGTGAGGACACTGAGGTTAGGAAATTATCCTAGCCTAAATGTTAAGTATAAGCATGAATAGAAAGGTGTTATCAGCCTATAAGACATTCCTTTATGAGTGATACAAAGTCCTATATAAATTCAGAGAAAAGAAAAGTGGTTTTAGAAATCCTTGATCAGTGAGTGTGAAGCACGTGGTGGCCTGGTTACTGTTTGGTTGCCCATCTGTCCTACCTCTGGGGATCAGCACCCCCTTACTTTGGAAGAATTGTTTTCCTTTTCACTGTAAGGTTCTTTCTGGCTATGTGGTAGGGCACATTGCCTCAAACAGCCCTGTTCCAGTCTTTGAGAACCTTGAAATTGGAACCAAGGGAAGAGGATTGCCTCTTGAATGGTAATTCTCTAAAATCTAGTCTGAGGTGCTGGTGCCTAATCCCTGGCTCTGTGGAAGGAGCTGGGCTGTGAGAGGGGAGAATGATGTTGATGTCAAGAGAGAGGCAGGTGCTAGGAGCAGAGAGATGGAGGCCTGGAGGGTTTCTGGGCTTCTCTGAGGCTTAGGGTTTGGATCATTGTCTTCGTTACTGGAACAAAGGATTTACCATACCTGCTCTTCTAGGAATGAAACTGTCCTGCTTTGCAAAATGAAGTGTCATTAGAAAGAGATCTTAAAAACCCCACACCATAGACAGGTGCACAGATCCCTAGAAGTGTTAAAGTTCTGTCTGTTGGATGCTAAGCCAAGACTCTTAAGTATGTTCTAAAGAGAAACTGGTGTGTGTAGGCTGTGCACTCCCAGGGAGATAAAAAGTTAGGAACTTTATGGGTTGGGCTTGGTGGCTCCCACCTGTAATCCCAGCACTGTGGGAGGCTAAAGTGGGCAGATTGATTGAGCTGAGGAGTTCAAGACCAGCCTAGGCAACATGGTGAAACCCCATGTCTACAAAAACTACAAAAATTAGCTGGGTGTGGTGGCATGTACCTGTAGGCGGGAGGGTCGCTTGAGCCCAAGAGGGAGAGGGTGCAGTGAGCCATGATTGTGCCACTGCACTCCACCTGGGTGACAGGAACTTTATGGGGAATGGGATCTTGGAGACTGAGTAGAGACTAGAGGAAAAAAAAAAAAAAAAACTACCTCCCCGACTGGCCACACTATTCTTTTAAAAAAATGTTAATTGACAAATTAAAATTCTATGTATTTACGGAGGTATAATGTGATGTTATGATATATGTATACATTGTGGAATAATTAAATCCAGAGAATTAATAGATTCATCACCTCAAAACCTATCTTTTTTGCGTTGAGAACATTTGAAATTTATTATCTTAGCAATTTTGAAATACACAATACTTCATTGTTAACTACAGTCACCATGCTGTGCTGTAGATCTCAACAAAATGTATTCTTCCTGTCTCAACTAAAACATTGTACTCTTTGACAACATTTCCCCATTCCTCTCACCCCCTCCAAAAACACCCATTCTTTATGTTGAAGAGAATGGCTAAAAAGTCCCAGCAGGTTTCAACTGACGGTTTCAGTGGTTTTCCCATCACACTTCAATGTTATTAATAGAAAGGGGAGGGGCAATACATAATTCGGACAGGCGGAAAGTACCATTGTAACCACTTTCTTGACTTCACAGAAAAAGTCCTCTTGTTTTCATCTGTAAAATGGGAACTGCGTGAATACCATTCTTCTTTTCTTCAGCCTCCAAAGAAAAAAGAGATGCAAAGCCTTTTATCAATTGCAAAACAGTATACAATGTGTGTTATTACTCACAGTTGTCTTACTGTGACCAAACACTTTATAAGCCTGCGGCAAGTCAGCCTCACTCTCAGGAAGTGGACAATATTTGGGGAAGGAGAAGCAGCAGGATATTTCAGGACAGTAGCCTTGGTGGGTCCAAAAATTCCTTGAGAGAAATGGGAGACAGAACTTTCTTCCTGCTTTGGGTTTTATCCTGTTAGTCTTTTCTCTCTTCACTCCTATTTTCTATGGAGAATTTCCTGGTTTTGGAATTTGGGTGCGTTTTATGGAGAGGAGGCAGAACATCTTTAGCTCCAGCAGAATGAAAGGATACATGCAAAGGAACCTAGCACAGTATGTGGTACCCAGTTCCCCTTTAACTTGGCTTTATTCATTCACTCCTGGTAGGGCATTAATAAGGGATTTAGCCCCCTCCTATTGAAAACGATTAATTCAGGGAAGAGTTCAGACAGTGTGGACAGATACAGTGTAGGCCAAGCCTGTTTCTAAGGCAGGAGCTGGGTAGGGAGGGTGAGAAGGGCGAGAAGAATAGGGAAATATTTGTCGTCTGTGTTGCTGCTGTTGCAACCACCAGAACAAACAAACAAGTGAAAAAAAAAAAAGAATTGTCCATACCAGAAAGTGTGCTGTTTTGGAGGAGGCTGGGGCAAGTGTGGATGGCTCGAATGGGTCCTGTTGGATTGAAGTCTGACAGTGGTGATTCCCTTCAACAAATGGTCGGGGTGGGAGGGTACACACACACACACACACACACACACACACACACAAACCCCACATGCAGCGCCCAGCCTCCGATTTCAGCGCTGGAAGGAGATAACCATTCTTAGCTCGCCTTTCCAGGGTTATTTTTGGCTGAGGCTGTTCGCTGATGGCAAAAGGTTTCAGCCCCCTCCCAAATCCCTCCCCGTCCTTGTTCTAAAGAGAAACTGGTGCGTGTAGGCTTCGCACTCCCAGGGAGACAGGGAGACGGGCCTGGCGCCGGAGAGGAACCCGGACTCTGCCCAAAGTCTCGCCGCCCGCCGGCTGTTTTCTGGCGGAGGGTGTGCCCCGGAGGGCGGCGATCGCGGGTGAAGGCTGGGGCCAGGCGCGGGTGGAGGCGTCACCGGGGTCGGGCTAGCAGGCCCTGGAATCAGGCTTTTGGGACACCCCGAAAGTGAGTCCAACTTGGGGAGAAACTGAGGGCACCTCGGGCGGTCTGGCCGCGGAGAAGGTGGGCGGGAGAAAACTTTACAGGCAGGCAGAAGCAATCTCCGCCGAGGGAGTCAGCGAGCGGCCGCGCGGAGAGGAGGGGCGGGCGGTCCCCAGGCGGGCGGGCGCAGGGCGCGGCCCTGCCGGAGAGGGGGCCCGGGCGCGAGGCGGAGTCCCGGCGCGCGGCCAGGCTGGTGGAGGCCCCCGGCAGGCTGCAGATTCCCTCCGGCCCCGGGAGCCGCAGCAGGACCGGCCAGGAGGCGCCACGGAGGGGAGCCCCATCCCGGTGCTGACAGCGCCCACCGCGCCCTACGAGGACCGGCGGCCGGCCGGCGGCGGGGGTCTGCGGCGACCCACCGGCCTCTTCGAGGGCCAGTGCAACTACCTGCCCAACTTCATCCAGAGCGTGCTGTCGTCCATCGACCTGCGCGACGGTCAGGGCTGCACCATGGTGGTGGGCAGCGACGGCAGGTACTTTAGCAGGACGGCCATCGAGATCGTGGGGCAGATGGCCGCGGCCAACGGGGTGAGTGTCCGGATGCCCCTCGCTTCCCGCCGCGCCGCCGCCATGCCCTCTCCTAGCCCTTGTCCCCCTGCTGCCTCCGGGCCCAGCTGGGAGGCCCCTGCCCGGCCCCGGCTTTGCTTCCTCACTCCCGCGTCCTCACCCTCCAGCGCCCCACTCCCGCCGCGCTCGCAGCCTCCCCGGCGCACCCCGGACACTGGGTTCTATTAGTACCCACCGCCCCCAAAAGCCTTGAGGGGTTTCCGTCGTTCCTGGAGCAACTCCGGGCGCCCTGGACTCTTCTCCGACTCTGCGCACATCCCGCACCTGCTCATTTTTCTTTCGGACATTCTCTTACCCGGCCCTGTGGATTCCAAGGCAGCTCCCAGTTTTCCATATTGTTCCCAACGCGTTCACTGCCCACAGTCCCCACACAAACTTCTTTCCCAGGCTCACAACATAGTCCCTCTGCCCCGTGCCCTTTTTGCAATAATCTGCCAGTCCCCTAAGTCTTAGCTCTGCCTATTTAACAGTAGTGGTGTCTCAGAACACACACACACACACACACACACACACACACACACACACACACACACACACGATCCCTGACATATTTGGCAAGAGTAGGCCCTGAAGGTTTTTAATATTTTGGTTCTTTAACCCAGTGGAATTACTGAATGATTTATTGAATTAGGGTAGGGATGGAGTGGATCCATTTGTTTGATGCTAAACAGCCTGAGCTCGCAGTTCCCAGGGGGCATATCTCTAAATGGTCTGAAATGAGATTTGCAGTGGTTTTCTTAATGCAATTCCCAACTTCTCTCCAAATGCCTTTTGACATTTAACAACATTTCATGCCTCTTCCCCTTTCGGTTTTCATCCTTGTTTTCTCTCCCTTCTCCCACGACCTCGGTAGTCTTCTGCAATCTAGATTCTCAGACTTTGGGTTTTTCTCCCTCTGCCCCTTTCCTCTCTGTCCTATAACTAGAAGCACCTTTTGGCATAGACCCGTATCCCAGTTTCCTCTTTCCCAGGTCCAGCAGCATCTCAAGGACATCTACAAGAGGGATACCTAACTTCAGGGGTCTCTGAATTATATGTGGGAAACATCGTCTAAAAAAGTAATTTTATCCTTATTCATGCAACCAGACCCACACTCATAGAACTTTTCTTTAAGGGGAGTGTCTTGCAGATGTATAAATGAGTGTTAACATCTTTAAAAGCGAAACTCAACAATTCCCTGGCATTTGAATTCCCTCCTTCCTTCCCAACCCTCTCCTTTTCATTTTCTCATTTATTATTAAAAACATTTTTAAAGGATCTCCGTGCTTCATATTTATCTACTATAATTCCTCCTTCTCGGTGTTGCAGGGATGGGGAAAGAGGATTTTTTAAAAAACACAATAAAAAGCAATTGGGAGAAACAGCGCCAGTGGTGTTGGGGTGGGTAGTGGAATTGTGATTTTTGACTCCAATAGACAATGATGCTGGATATATGGGGTTTGATTTCTCTCTGGCTCCTCACTTGGGATTGATGAAGTTTGGCTAGAGTCAGGGAGTTGAAGAGAGGTTGACAAATGGACTTTCACTCTTCTCTGACAGGCTGTTCCTGTGGAGTGATGGAGAATAATGAGCCTTGGGAGAGCTATGGGAGCTCTCATACTCCTTCCCGAGCCAATTTTTTAGGGAGTGAGAGAAACATGGCCTGTCCAATACTTGTTGTGGGTCAGGATATTTTTGAAGCTACGGTTGTTGATTTGCATGGGAAAATTATTATGTCTTATTATTTCTTGTCCCACTTTACCATAAGGGCTCCTCAGCTTCTTACTTCAATGGGTCTTCCATGACAAACACACTTTATTAACTCTAAGAGTGGAATTTATTTTAACAGATAATTAGCATAGGTCAATATATGCTTAAAATAGAGTCAAATTAAACCTACTAGCTGTTATAAAGGACAGATGACAAAATCCACATAGAAGCATCGACTTTTAAATAATCTGAAAGTACTACTTCTAAGAGGGGTGGGCATGGGTGAAGGGAATGGTGGACATGTTTCAGAATTTCAAACAGCCAACTTTAACCAATCTTTTTCTCATTTTGTTCACCTTCTTGGGGGCTTATGCTAAAGTGAAGTGAGCAGCCATAAGGCTGGCTTCAGGAGAAAGGCGGTCTAAAAGAACTGAATAATTATAAGCAAAATTGGTCTTGAATGATTGAAAATTGATGAGAATGTGCTTGTCTCCTGATTTGGCATCCTGAGTTAGACTCAGGAATACTGAACTTGGATCCCAAAGGCTTTGGTCTTTTTTGATATCCTATTGGATAATCATAAGCAGGCTAGAAAAATAGGAAACTAGAATTTATTCTCTTTGAACTGACAAATCTGACCAGTGGGCTGCATTCTCTATATCTGAAAAATCTTGGTTTTGATTGAAAAAGTTAATTTTACAAAGCAATTTTCTTTTTTTAAATTAAATTTCATTTTTTTTTTTTTGAGACAGGGTCTCACTTTGTTGCCCAGGCTGGAGTGCAATGGCACAGTCTTGGCTCACTGTAGCCTTGACCTCCCCAGATTCAGGTGATCTTCCCACCTCAGCCTCCTGAGTAGCTGGGGCTATAGGTGCACGCCACTACGCACAGCTGATTTTTGTGTTTTTACTACTCATAGGGTTTCTCTGTGATGCCCAGTCTAGTCTCAAACTCCTGATCTCAAGAGATCTGCCTGCCTTGGCCTCCTAAAGTGTCATGAACCACCATGCCCAGCCTACAAAGCAATGTTCTAGGAAAAACTACAGTTACTCTTTGATTATGTAATTGCTGGAGAAGAAAAGCATGGCATTTCTAAAGTGATGAACTATATTACTTATATTTTAATATCTCATAAAGTTTGAAATAGACATTTCAAACATAAACATGTATAAAAATTTTTATAAATTAAAAATATAAAATCAAAAACATTATAAAATTATTTTATTATAAAATTATTATAGAATCAAAAACATTATAAATTTAAACAACTTTTTAAAAAATTTATTTTGGGATTTCCCATGGAGTGATGGAGAATAATGAGCCTTGGGAGAGCTATGGCAGCTCTCATACTCCTTCCTGGGCCAACTTTTTTAGGAAATGGGAGAAATATACCCTGTTCAATGTTTATTGTGGGTCAGGATATTTTTGAAGCTATAGTTGTTGATTTGCTTCAAACTTTAAAAAATTTATTATAAAATTATGGGATGTAAACAAATTTATTATAAAACTTTGAAATTTTCAAACTTTCAGAAAAGCAGAGAGATGAGATTAATGGCACTCATAGGCAAACATAGAACATAGATTGTAAACATTTTGCTATATTTGTGTCATGATTATTTTTTGCTTGTGTTTGAAAGTATATTAAAGAAAATGATATTTTACCCCTAAATTCTTTAGTGCAGATTTCTAAAAAATAAGAACATTTTCCTGTATAGTTACAAAATCATCTTTTCAAACAAAATAAAAAATAGTTTTTTTATATCATTTATTACCCAGTCCACATTCAGATTTCCTCAAGTATTATGAAATGTCCTTTTATTTTTTGAGACAAAGTCTTGCTGTTTCACACAGCCTGAAGTGCAGTGAAACAATCATAGCTCATTGCAGCCTCAAACTCCTGGGCTCAAGTGATCTTCCTGCCTCAGCTTCCTGAGTAGCTAGGACTATATGTGCACACCACTATGCCCAGCTAATTTATTGTTTTTGTAGAGATGGAGGTCTTACTACGTTGCCCAGGCTGGTCTCAAACTCCTGGCCTCAAGTGATCCTTCCAGCTTGGTCTCCCTGAAATATCTTTTGTGGCTGGTTTGTTCAAATTAGTTTCTTCTAATCAAGGGACACACATTGCATTTGATTATTTAGCTCAAGACTTTTTTAACCTGGAAAATACCCTCACTCTTTGTTTATGTATTTATTTAATGAAATTGACTTGTTGAAAAACTAGTCAGTGGTCCTGTAGAATATTTCCCCTTCTGGAATTTTCTGGTTGCTTTTTATGGTGTCATTTAACTTTTCACTCTGTTTTTTCCTGGTTAACTGGAAGTTAGTTCTAAAGGCTTTTAGGCCTGCTATAACAAAATACCAAAAACTGGATGACTTATAAAGAACAGAAATTTATTTCTCACAGTTCTAGAGACTAGCAAGTTTAAGATCAAGGAGCATGCGGTTTTGATATCTGGTTAGGACCAGCTTTCTGGTTCATAGATTGGCCTTCTTGCTGGGCCCTCACATAGTGGGAGAGACTAGCTAGCTCTCTGGGGCCTCTTTTATAAGGGCACTAATTCCAATCATGAAGGCTCTGTCCTTATGATCTAATGACCCCCTAAAGGCCCCACCTTTTAATACCAGCACCTTTGGGGTTAGGATGTCAACATATTAATTTTGGGAAGACATACACGTTCAGCCCATTGCAAGGTTTAGTTAGATTCAGGTTCAACTTCTTTTTTTAAAGACTATTTCATAGGCAATAATGTGTATTCACATCCCATCATTAGTGATGGTGAGATGATCGTAAGGTTAGGGTGATCACTGCCTATCTCCTCTGCTATATTCCCCCTTGGGTCAAGCCAGTAGTCTGTGACGTGAACTTTGTACCATGTGTATATTCAGTTATATTCTGTATCAATAGTTACTTGATTGTTTTAGCATTTATTAATGATCCTTGCTTGATTTGATTATTTCATTAGGGGTTTCAAAATGGTGAATTTCTAATTCTCTAATTCTATCTACATGTTTTAGCTGGCATTTTTCTATAAGCAGACCATTTTCTTCACAACTGGGTTATTTGGCTACCCTGAAACATAGTTCCTTCCGGGAAGGCAGAACATATGTTTATTTCTGTCTTTTAAAAATTACTGGTGTTTGGAGTGAAGATTAGGTGAGGTAACTACCTCCACAGGTGACAAATGAATTTTGTTTTGTCTCACTTTTGCTTTTTTGAATATCACTGTGGATGCTTGGATTTTTATATTTAATTTGAATGGATTAGGGAATAAATGAGAAGATAGGTTTTATCTGTTTCTGTAGTTTTTATGTGGCTGTGTGAACTTACTTTTAAAAATTCCCAGAAATATTTTAATTCCCCTTGAAAGATATAAACTATGTCATACTATAAAGCAAAAGAAAAACCAATCATGTGAAGAGTAAATAGTATCGTTTAAACGAATTGTGGTTAAGCTTAGTTTGTAACTAATTAGTTTTTTATTTTCTTTCTACTTTTATCTGCTTCAGAGCCTCTTCAGTGGTTTAGATCTTCTATGTGTCAAATTGTTCTAATCTCCTAAAAAGTTTAAGAGCTAAAATACAACACAATGACTACAAGAATGCCTTTGTCCTTTTCTGGGTAGGTACACCTAAGGCAACTTCTTTTTCTCTTCTTTGTTCTCTTCTTCTTTCTTATTCTTAAATCATCTTCAATATTGGACAGATGACAGCACTGTGCCTGCCTCAAGATGTTTCTGACTTTTTCTTTTTCTTTTTCTTTTTTTTTTTTTGAGATGGAGTCTTGCTCTGTCACCCAGGCTAGAGTGCAGTGGCACAATCTTGGCTCACTACAACTTCTGCCTCCTGGGTTCCAGTGATTCTCCCAACTCAGCCTCCTGAGTAGCTGGGGTTACAGGCATGCACCACCACGCCTAGCTGATTTTTTGTATTTTTACTAGAGACGGGGTTTCACCATGTCGGCCAGACTGGTCTTGAACTCCTGACCTCAAGGGATCTGCCTGCCTTGGCCTCCCAAAGTGCTGGGATTACACGTGTGAGCCATTGCGCCCGGCCGTTTCTGACTTTTTCTAAAGTCTTCTTTCTCTGGAGATGACGTTATATAATAGCACTGTTCAATAGAAGTTTCTTTGATGATGGAACTGTTCTATAATCTGCATTGTCCCAGCCACTAGCCATATGTGACTACTGTAACACTTGAAATGTGGCTAGAGCAACTGAAGAACTGAATTTTGCATTTTACTTAATTTTAATTAATTAAAATAGAAATGCAAATAACCATAAGTGGTTAGTAGCTACCATACTGGACAGCAAAGATCTATAATTCAGCATTTAAAATCGATTTTGTTTTGTTTTCAAAAATGGAGTCAGACTGTTACAACCCAAAAGAACTGTAGGTTAAATTCAGATAAATCACCAAATACTACATACACATTTGGGAAATCCAAACCAGATTTTTTCATGTGATAACCACACCCTCTTTTGACTTTAGCCTTGGAGGTAATGGAGTATGGCAGAAAAAACCCTGTATCAGCAGCTGGAAGACTCACCTTCTTTTCCTAGCTCTGCCATATATTGACCAAAAGAGTCAAAGTCCATTCAGATGGTTGAGGGGCCTTGGAATTTTGTTTTTGGTTTTCACATACAAGTTGGAGGGCAGATGCATTAGCCTCTTGAAATACCCAGAAACCACTTGTTTCCTCATCTAAAAATCAGGTATGACAGGATCATTTAACTATCCTGGAAATCAGATGAAGCACTGCATATGAAAGCACTTTGTAACATCGATAGCACTGGGAAATGTAAAGACCTTTTACTGAAATATAAAGGTGTATGGTCAACTGAATACATCTCAGATAATTATGATTTGACTGTATGTATTGAATATAACCTGTAGTGGGCCCCTTGGTAAACAGCTTACAGTTTTGTTGCAAGTTTTAGCCAAGAGAAAATTTATTTGTTGACTAGTCATGCCCTTTATTGGCCACATGATGAGCAGCAATGATATTAACACACAGTGCACCTTGCAGAATTCAAGAATGTCTCAGTGTCTTGTGAACTAGGAAGCTGAAATGCAGTGGTATGCAGAAGGCTGGCTCAGTAGGAGCCTTGGGAGTGTCCTCCAGATAGATGTTTGTGCAGGTTGTATTTGATTCCAGTTGGCCATGAAAAGCTGGTTGCTCTAAAGAATGAGAATATACTTGGTTTTGCATTTACTAGAACTATCTGGGGAACAAATCTTGGGGTGGAAGAAAGAAGGGAGGGAGGGAAAGCTGTGCTTCAATACCTAGGGCTTCTTTCCTGGAATGGATCTGAGAATCTGGGATTGGGTGGCTAATATCTCATCTCTAGAAGGGAGAAAGAACTGGGTGGTGATGGCTTTGTATTTTCTACTGGAGTTCACTACAGAATAGGTGAATGGAATGGGCTGCTATTATCCAGACATTAGGGAGGACAGGTTTGTGATACATTAGAAAACTTGAATGAGCCCTTCTATGATTCTCTCTTCCCTCTTTCTGCTTCCCTTTCTGAATCACCATCCGCAGGTTGTGGAATTAGCAAATCTATTATGTGAGCAATAGCAAACTTACAGAAGCCCTTGGCTCCATCTATCTCCCTGTTTGTGTCAGTTCTTTCTGGATGCTTTTAGTCTGTGGTCTTCATTCACTCTTTTTATGGGGAAGTAAAAGGAGTGGGACAGATTATGAGAACAGCTGGGTCCTCCCAGTTGCTGGGGTGGTTATTTTAAGCTTTGTTTAATGTGTCCAGAGACCCAGATGGCATTTTTAACTAAGCTGCTTTATTAAATCTTGTGATAAAGCATAGTGATGTTTATTGAAAAGGCAGACACACATCAGCAACATTATGCGTGAAACTTGCTCTAAGAATTTTCTATAAAACATCTGTTCTCTTTGAGCCTTTTGTGAACTCTGGAAGTTTGCTAGTTTCTATATAGACTTGAGGACAAGAAGCTGGAACCCACTTTTGGAGATGTCCAAGCATAGGTATTGGAATCATTAATCCTAACCCTCTCAGTTTTAAGGCCCCGGATACCCTTCTGTTAGACAACAGTAACATGAGCAAGCACTGTAATAACATTTAAACAAGATTATTTGGAAATAATGGACAAGAAAAATTAGTATAAATTGTTTGGGGATTTTAAAATTAAAGATAAAAAGCTAGGGCTTCAATGACCTGTGCCAGCCTATAGCCTTAAGAGTCAATTTGCAAACACTCAAGATTTGGCCAATATGCCTCTACTACTTCTACTTAACACAGTCAAAGGGAAATTTTTAGATTCTTTCATCTGATTTGACTCTCTTAGTTACGAATAAGAGGATATCTAGAATATATATGTGACTTGTTAAAATGAAAATCCACCTTCTCTGAGTCTTCAAATATCTTTCATATCTTACATTTTTAGTAACATCAACTTTTGAAGTCATGTCCGTAGTTGTATGAAAAGAAAAATTTCAGGAACATTCAACCTCAAAAGTTCTTTTTCTTAGTCTGAAGTCATAGAAGCATTTGACTTTTACTTTCTCTTTTTAAGTTTGTACTAGTAGGTATTTTGTATAAATATAATATTTAATTATTGCCTTTGTATTCCTTTTCTCTAGTAAACATCCTGGTTTTTAGCTATCAATATGTAGTTTTACATTTAGGGATTTCTAATGGAAAGACAAAGGAATCTGAAATCAGAGGACAAGAGTTTATTCTACTTGACTAAACACATACAAAATACTGGAAGGAGAGTTTTACAACAAATATTTAATATCTATGACATGTAAAAAGGTTTTCGAAATCAAGAAAATTCAAACAATTCAATACAAATATCATCAATAATAACACATGAACAGGTGGCCAACCTTATTAATAACCAGAGAAATATAAATTAAAACAATCCATCAACTTGTAAAAAAGATGAAATTTCCCAGAGTTGGTGTAGGTGATGTAAAATTGTCATGTTTGTATACTGTTCATAGAAGTTAAATTGACATAACTTTTTGGTCAGGCAATTTGGAAGTATATATCTAAATTAATAGAGTAGTTTTCTAATAACCTGGGAATCTCTTAATCTAAGAATCTTTACTAGATTTTTCTAGAACAAATATACAAACATTTATGTACAAGGGTACTCACTGCAGCATTTTGCTAAGGAAAAACTCAGAAAAAATCTATATGTTCAACAGAGAACAGGTACATAATTTATGACACAACTGCACAATATACACCACTAAAATAAAGGATATAAATTTATATGTAGTATGAAAAAGATGTGAATGATAGCTTGTTGGTGAAAAACAGCAATGACTGGAATATTGTGTGTAACGTAATCCTGCTTTTCTGTATATAATGTAGGCATAGAAAATAGGATTGAAAGGACATACTCTAGTCAACAGTGTATATAGCTTGGGTGGAGGGGCTGTATAATGGGGAAGGAGAGTCCCTTTTCCTATCTATTCCATATACATCTCTGGATTTAAAAGATCATACATGCATATGCATTACCTTCAAAATTAAAATGATAAAGACAAAAGGAGAAGCTTTGGATTTGAATCATGATACTACTGTTTGCAAGTTATATGACCGTGGGGAAGTTGCCTAGCCTTCTGGGGTTTATTTCCTCATTTATAAAAATAGGGAAAGTAATAATACTTGTCTACGTATCTTCTAGGGTTGTTAGGAGGATTGAATGTGATAATGGGTTACAGCATTATGAATTATTTATTCACATAACACAATTATTATAAAAATATTTTGCTCTGATTAAAATAAAAGAAGGATGAGATCATGTGTGTTTTTCAGTCCCGGTAGTTCTACTAACCAGAAAGCCCCTGCTGATGTGGTGATCACAGTTGCTTTGGTGCAGCTTCCTCTTGACTTTTGGCATTTCTCCATGCTGCTAGCTAAGGCTGAGGTGGCGACTGTGGAAGGTGTGATCTCCTCCCCCTCCCAGCACACATTTGTGTGCGTACTCACACTCATGCACACACAAACACACACATGCACACTCTATCACAGTACATGAGGTGGCAGCAGCTGCTCCAGCATAGACTTTCACACAACATAAAGGACTTTTTTGGTGTGGTCTGTGCATTATTTCCTGTTAAGCATGAGCTGAGTCAGTGCCATGCTTTTCCATCTGAAACCTTTCTGAGGCTCAGGCTGTGTTAAGAGCAAACCCTCTCCCCTCCATGCCCACCCCATGGCCCTCTACTGAAGCCAGATCTTAATCTGCTCATTTCATGAGGATTTTCAAACCGAATGGACTGGGCCATGTGAGAGATCACTGAAAGGAACAGACCAAGCAGAGGCTAAGAGACTCCATGCTAATCTGCTGAGTCGTCTGAAAATGCACAGCTGTGGGAGCTCACGGTGCTTTAAAGTACTTTGGCAGGATGTTTGTTCAGGGGTCTGTTCCTGCAGCCCTGCTGAATGTTTGGTTAGGAGGCATAATCTTTTTTTGGACAGGATCTCCCAAATGTAAAGTGATAGATGCTAATGTGGAATATAATACAGAGGATCCAGCTTGGATGTCATAAATAACAATAAATTGTTTAATCTTGCTGAGCTGTAAATCTATGATTGCCAGAGGTCTTTAGTTCACTGGAACATAGTATGGGGGCAGGGGCACTTAGCAAATAGGCAGTTATTATTTTCCAACCAGACAGAAACTGGTCTGATGGAATTTATCTAAAAAGGCATACACATGTATTTTAATTAATTGTGACAATTACTCAGAGAAAACACATGGCCCTAAAGAGGCTGAGGGGTTTTTTGTTCTACCTATAAATGTATATGTATATTCACCTATATTCTACCTATGTATAAGTAAGAGAATGAGTTTTTGTTTTGGGGATATATATTTATACGTATCTATACAGATAGATATACACATACTTAATTTCTGTCTACCTATTAAGGTGTGGTGCCAGATGGAAAGTATTTTTAAGCATTTAGATAGCTTATTCTATAGCATATGTGTGCATATAGCCCCCCCATAAAGCTTTGTCTCTTTTCTGGATATATTTAACAAGAGGCTAGAACAGAGTCCAAAATGTCAGAAATGTTTGAACATTCCATAGAAATGAAGGAGGTGTTTCCAAATGACCTATGTTTTTATGGCAATAAATAGAACTTGTGCTGCGTTGGATGGGTCAGGAGTAAGGAATATAAACAGTGTAAGTATGACTATTCCAGGCAGAAATCTACCTTGTAAGAACAGCTTTGTGCAGTGAGCTCAACAACATTGATCAGTTAGCAGTCCGGTTCAGTACAACATTGATCAGGTAGCAAGCCGGTTCGGCAGTGCCAGTCGGAGACACAGATGGGGACAATCAAAGAAGATGCAGGTCAGGACAAGGATGCAGACATGTACCTGTCACTACCATGGACTTCAGCAGCTTCTTAGTGAGCAGGTTTATGATTAAAGAAGAAAGACATCGTTGATGTCAGCATGTTACAATTAATTTGCTGTTTAGTTATTAGCAAACTACATCCAGTTTTTAGTTTTTAGGTTTTTTTTTTTCTTTTTTCTTTTTTGAAACAGGTTCTTGTTCTGTCATCCAGGCTGGAGTGCAGTCGTTATCCAAGCTCACTGCAGCCTTAAACTCCTGGGCTCCGTGGATCCTCCCACCTCAGCCTCCCAGGAAGCTGGGACTACAGGTGCACGCCACCATGGCCAGCTAATTTTTCTTATTTTTTTGTAGAGATGAGGTCTTGCTGTATTGCCCAGGCTGCTCTTGAGCTCCTGGCTTCAAGCCATCCTCCTGTCTTGGTTTCCCAAAGTGCTGGGACTATAGGTGTGACTCACCATGCCTGGCCTACATCCAGTTTAATTTATACTACAGTGTGGGTTTAGTCCTCAAACATGTTTTTGTTTTACATATAAAAATTTGAGGTAAAAGAACATTTTTACATTGGTCAATAATGGTACATTTAAACAATGGACGACTATATCCATTAAAATCATGTTGTGGAAGAATATTCAGTGACATGGAAAGATTGACTCAAGGGCAAGTGAAACGTGTCAAGAGTCTGTTAGGTACTAGACACTGTAAACTGGGTCTTGGCTGTGTTACTTGCTTACATCCTCCATCATGTGATCTTTTAGATAACAAAATCGAGATACATAGGGATTTGGGATCTTGCGCAAAGTCACTCAGGCAGTAGGTAGCAAAGTCAATTCTTACATTCTTTCCCATTGAACACCAAAATCTCAGCTTACCTCAGGGCACTCAACTCTGCTTTCTTGACCCACACCCAGGTAGACCCAATGGACACTTGTAGCTCTTATCCAGCTGGGGTGGTCACCTCATAAAATGGCAACAAGTGGGGCCCTTTCTCGTTCTAGTGAGTCAGACTGTATACCTTAAAGATTTCAGAGCACTTCCTATGTACTGAAATTGCCTCATTACCAGGAAGGACATACTTCCAATTTTCACCACCTCCATTTTGCATCCAAGGAAGATTAGATTTCTTGATCTTCTCAATGAAATCTTGAGAAATGGGTGGGCCGATTGAAGAACAGGACTTGGGCCACACTTCTAGATGCCTGTGACTTTTCTGCACTTATTCAGATATTAGGAATTGATTATGAAATCCATGGTGGTTTGATGCTAATGAACTCTCATCTATCTCTCCAGCATGTGTGTAAAGACTTCCAGAGGTACAGGAAGTTGAGGATGAGCTCTCTTACTTCCATCTGGTCTCCATGTAACAAATCATATAACTGCACAATTATCCAAATGCAAATGAAGGAGTCCCTTGATGTTTGGATAACCATATTCATGCCTTGAGTTTGTTATTTCTTGAAATTGCCCTTTTCCGTCTCC
This sequence comes from Pan paniscus, assembly GCF_029289425.2. NCBI lineage: Eukaryota > Metazoa > Chordata > Mammalia > Primates > Hominidae > Pan > Pan paniscus. Next base: position 162,674,353 of record NC_073256.2, read on the forward strand.
TGTTTACCCATGGACAACACTACTTAAGGGCTGGCACTCTGCAACCCATGGCAGCTTGGCTTTGGGGTTCCTTCCAGTGTTTTGTTTTTGTTTTTAACCGAGAAGACAGGAAACAGGCATCTTTGTGTATATGGCTTGCCACAGCCCTTCATAGATGGACATGGTGGAGGTTGTGTGGTCCTGGAGAACACTTCCTCTGTGAAGCATCAGGGAAGTTTCTGTTCATTGTGTCTTCACTCTCTCCAATTCACTTGGGGAGTGATAGGGATTATAACACAGTGAGCAGAGGATATTGGGGAATGTCATGCTTAATTTTCTTTTCTTTTTTTTTTCTTAAATGACATTTAAAGCTAAAAGAGAATCACAAAGGGTAAGTCTGATTTAAGACATTTCACACATGAAGGAAATCCTGCTTTCATGCGTGTTATGTCACAGGAAAAACTCATTTAGAGTCAACATTCTGCACCTACTCCGAAATTTTAGCCTGAGGGTTTAAATATTACCTCGCTGCTCTCTAGGACTTTAATTTGAGCTAATTAGAAATGGAACTCATACTAAAACTAATTTAGGAAAGAAGCTGTTGATGTTCTGAAGAAAAACAGCTGTCAGAAATAAGATCATTAGAAAACCATAGTTGTATATGGGACAAAATGTAAAGGAATAGAAATGCTGGGAGAAAGCTTTTATAGAATAACATTTTATCTTTCTTTGGACACTGGTCTAAGGCATGTGAAAGGGCATATTGATTCCCTTGGCACCTGGTATGCTCATTTATGGATGAAAAAGCCCAATGACATAATTTAGGTGAGGTTTAAGGCTTGATGGGAGGCATTGGTGCCATTAGAAGGATGGACACAAAGAGTTCTTAAGTAACGGCATCATGGGAAATGATAATTGCACACTCCTTTCTACTATGTCTTGGTTTCCCCAAGCATTTAGAAGTCACGGCTGGGTAGGAACAAATTTATCATGAGTCTGTCTGTGTGTTTGGGAATGCATATGCCTCACAGATGTGTCTGCAGGGGTCTGTGTGATAATGTTCATATATGTGATAGGTGTGGACCCTGGGATCTGTATCTGTGTGGACCCTGGGATCTGTACATGTGTGTGAGTGACAGGCTAGGCTAGGCTGAATTTGAGTGTCCTCATTCAAAAGGACATATTTAATTGAGGACTGTTATGTGCCTGGTTCTCCATCAGGAAGTGTGATTCAGGTTGGCCAACACAGAGTGGTCCAGGTCCCACTGACTAAAGGACTGTGGGTCCTGCTGCGCCAACTAGGTGCATGGACTGCTTCTATTTCAGATTCCACAAATCATAAAATGAGAATATGCTCTTTGTCAGGCTGCACATCAAGTATTCATGTTTGAGTTATTTCATTCAGTCTGAACCCATTTTAAATATAATAGGAAGTCTTGTTTCAAAATATATCCCTACTCAGGCTTACCGCCATGCTCCCCACCTTCATCCTGCCCACCGTTTTCTCTCACTTGGAAACTGGAGCAGCTCTGAAGGGATGACCCATGGCAGCCTATTTTCCAAAAATGAACCAAAGCTGAACTCTTTCTGGCCTCAGGACCATTGCACTAGCTGCGCCCTGTGCCTGGAATCCTTGGCCCACAGGCACTTGCACTTCTCAAATGCTGTCTCCTAAGAGAAACCTTCCCTGACAATCCCCTGCAACACTCTACTCTCACCTCACACTGACCCCCAGGTCTCACACTGACCTCAGGTCTCACACTGACCCCCAGGTCTCACACTGACCTCAGCTCTCACACTGATCCAAGGTCTCACACTGATCCCAGGTATTCTTTCTGGATTCATTTTCTTCAAAGCACTAATCGCCGTCTGATATTACACATATGTCTGTGTGTATTCATATGGTTCCCTAATTCACAAGTCATCTGTTCAAGAGCAGTTTTTTTGATTGTCTTGATCAGTCTGTATTTACACTTCCTGCAACATCGTCTGGCACAGAGTAGGAATTCACATGACAGCTAATTGAGATAATGAATGAATGAATAACAACATATGCATATCATTAAGAAATATCAAGGAAATACCAGAAGAAACTACCTTGTTGGGAGAGCTGGTAGGTGTTTGAGAACTTGATTTTTGTCTTTAAGTCTTTGAGCACTGTGTGCTGTTATATACTTTGTGCCTGAAGTACTTTGAATATAAAATCGGAACAAAGATTTAAAAATATAAAAACTGTTCCAAAGAGGCAAAGGCACATAACATGAATCTTTAATTTTGGAGCCACTGATGTAAAATTTTACTGACTTTAGACGGCGTTTTAGTCTACTTAAGTGTTCAATCATGAAAATTCTCTAGGATAATTCTTTCTTTCCTGTCCTTTTAAAAGAGTAATAGTGATGCCTACCTCTCCCTGCCATGAGCTCTTTCTTCCACTTGATGCCCCACTTGATGCCCAGTTCCTGGCCATACTCATCCCCATACCAGACCAGCAGTTCACAGCCTGGCCTAATGACTCGGCAGGTTCTATAGAAGATCTGATGCCCAGTTCCTGGCCATACTTATCCCCAGACCAGACCAGCAGTTCACAGCCTGGCCTAATGACTCGGCAGGTTCTATAGAAGCTCTGCCTGTGGTACTGGAAGGCCACCAGGTTCTGCTCTTCATCATCCCGGGCACAGTTCTCATACCTGGGGTCAAGGCAGGCAAAGGGAAAGAAAAGAGGCAGTGAGTTCCCTCTAGGCAGGATGACTACAGTGCTCATCCTGCCTAGAATGCTTCCCTGCTGTGCCTAATCAGCCATTTTTTCAAAGCCCAACTCCAGACTTACCTCCACCTTGATTGGCCATAAAACACATTGACCTCTAGCTTCTCTAAACTCTAAATTAATTCGTTTTATACCACAGAACTTGGTGCTTGATCACGTGCTCTGCTTCTAGATTAGCTCACATCATTCTACACTCAGCTCAAGTCCATCTTTCTTTGACAGGCCTTCCTCTAATCACCCTACAGTTCACTCAGCTGCCATTCACCTGACTTCTTCAGATTCCTAGAGAAACTCAGAAGCCTCTTTCTCTTGGCCCAATAACATAGAACAGTAATAGTTGATTCATTTTTCTATTCTCTGATAGAACGACAGCCCATTGTGGAAAGGGGCTGGGTCATCCTGCAGCTCACTTCTGTTCAAGTAGTGAACTTCACTTCCTAACCTGGAACATACTAAGTGTTTAACAAATGTGGATTACATAAATTAAAGCATGAATTAACCTTGTCAAGGTTTATCTTGGTGCCTCAATTTTGTCTAGCATACATATTTGTGTTTTGATACCAATAAATCATAATATCTATATTTTTATTTTTTATTTCTAAAAGTTGATGGTATAAAACAGCACTGTATGGAGAAAAATAGAAATAGGGGATGTGAAAATCATTGAGGGAGGCATAATGAGAAGGAAGGAAGTCCGGGTTTGTGAGAGATGGAGGTTCTCTCTGAAACTAAGAGAGCTAGTGGCCTTACCTCATCCAGTTGGCCCAGGATTTATCTTTTCCATCCACATACTCATAGCAGTTTCTCCCCTTGGTGATCTGAGTTTCAAAAAATAAGGTAAAGACTTTTTAGAGGGTAAAAATCTGAAGAATTATTTTACTCCACGGTCATCAATGGCCTTTGGACCTTCAGAGCTTCAACTGCCAACTGAGACCACATGGCATGCACCTTAGTCATCATCTACACATCTGAGTTGGTTTGTCCAATCAGAGCAGAAGCTCCAAAAGGGAGGATGCACTTCTTTGTCTTTGTACCACTCTGCTCCCACGTACCCTGTGATCTCTAAATAGGAGTTCCATGTTCATGCAAAGACCCTTGAGTACACAGAGCTAACCATGTTATCCCTACCTATATCCTAACATGTAGAAGGTGATGTCCCACCAAAGGCACAGAAGGGATGTGGGAAGACAGAACAGGGGAAACAGCAGGCTCTTCTTACTAGCCAGGAATATCCACTGTTGGCTGCCTCTTCGTCTTCTGTAATTCGGCCCTCACAGGGGCCAGAGTGCAGACCCAGTGGCAGATCAGATGCCTCGTTCCATACTCCAAGCCCAGCCTGAGGGATGCCTGATGGCCCAATTCTCAGCCCTGGGGGCAGACTGAGGGCTGAACGGTTGGGATGCCCCTTGTCCACTGCACTGTCCTTTACAAATGTAGGGGGCCCATGAGCAGCACAGCTGTCAATGAAGAAGTTCTGACACATCTCACAATCTGGAAGTGAGGGAAGCAGGGATTAGGAAAGTTGTAATGCATGTTCCTTGATATAAGAGCTTCAGAAAGAGCTTGGCACTCACATTATTTAGCCCCAATCCTGTACTTTAATTCATTCGAGTAAGGGAATGATTTGTGGGCCAAATGATGAAATTATTGTACCAGGACATAACAGCAAGCTGTGTGAGTGGCTGAAAGGGTCACTCACAGAGGTAGTCATCATCCTGTGGCTCGCTGATCTCTTTGTATGCATGACCCTTTCTTTCTCGCAGGCTATACATCTTTCCTACGGTCTCCTTCCTCCTGAGTTCTAGGTTGGAGAAGAGTAGATGGGTAAAATTGGGAGTCTGGGGTGTTTGTCCTTGTTTCATAAGAAAATGTGAAATCTCCTACCATCAAATTAGCATCTACCTTTCTACATACTCTAGTCTCCCCCTCTTTACTGCTTCAGAGAGACTTAGACCCCACACCCACACTGACTGTAGATGCCTATTCAATTTTAGTTTCTAGCTGTTCTCATTATCCCATTAACCTCCCAGCCTTTCTGCTTACAAAATGGTTCATTCATGCATTTATTTATTCAGAAAATATTTTTTGAGAGTTCATTACATCTTAGGCATTGAACAAAGGCCTGGACATACAACACTAAGAAAGTATAGTCTCTATAGGGGATCTTCTATGTACTAGTTGACATGTGATGGAAAAGGAAATGTAGAAACGCACAAAAGAATATATATTATCAGAGAGGTACTTATTGGACACCTCACATGTATCAATTCATTTATATTTAATTTAATGATTTCAAACAATACATGAGCTCTGTATACTTGGTCTCATTTTACAGATTACCATTCAGGAGCCCATGGAATTTATAAGATTTGCCCAAGGCCCCAATGCTTCTGTGTGGATTATAACCCAAGTGAGTGACTTCAAAGTTAATGTTCTTACATGCTATTCAATACTGTATCCAAGGCTAGGCATGGTGGCTCAAGCCTGTAATCCCAGCATTTCGGGAGGCTGAGCTGAGCAGATCACTTGAGGCCAGGAGTTTGAGACCGGCCTGGTCAACATGGTGAAACTCTGTCTCTACTAAAAATCAGCCAGGCACGGTGGTGCACACCTATAATCCCAGCTACTCGGGTGACTGAGGCATGAAAATCGCTATTTTCGTGGAGGCAGAGGTTGCAGTGAACCGAGATCTCACCATTGCACTCCAGCCTGGGTGACAGAGTAAGACTCTGTCTCAGTGAACAAATAAATAAATAATTTTAACAAAATACTGCATCTAACTTCTGGTCTCACAGTTGAGTCCAGCTTAAGCCCAGGCCTATCCAAAGTCCACCCCACATAGGTAGACCATACTCACCAACCTTTCTAGAGGGCATAGCGGGACTAAATTCCCCTCAAATTTTTTCTTACCCAGTTTTAGTCTAGAGTGCTGTCCAGAGGTACTTGCTTCTCCAGGAGGGGACACTGGTTTCTGAGCCTGCTCTGAGCCATTTGTATTCAGTAAATTTGGCGTTCCTGACAATTCTTTCAAACTAGATTCATTATTGAATGACGCCTTGGGCATTCCCTTTAATGTGAGAATCACATATTAAAAGACAACGTGCATTTATTTAGTTCTTTACGGCTTGCAACATGTTTTCATATGACTGTAGTTAATGTTCAAACCTTGGAAATACCTAGAGTGTCTAAATACTAGAGGGAAAAGACAAGGTCTAAGTGGGTAGTGAATCTGGGACTCTAACCCATGTCTTAAGGCTCTTTCCTTCAACTTTCTCTCAAAACGTTCTATGTAAGTTAAAGGGAAGGAGGAAGAATACTTGGGAAGACTAGCTGGAGAATCAGCAAGATCTGTGAAAGAAGGGGATAAGGGCTTACAGAGAGAAGGAGGAAATCTTCCATAAACTAGTAGACTTTTGATGGAAGGGGAAATGTAGAAAAGCACAGAGGGACAAAGCACATCTGGAAAATGAGGTAATAGGGCAGTAAGGTTCGGAACAGAACAAAGAGATGATTGGCAAAAATATATCTAGACAACTAAGAAAGTGAAGTCAAAGTTGCATGTTGCCATATCCTGGAAAGAATATTTGGCTTTTGAATTAGATTAGTTAGTTCCTGTACCAATTCTGCTTGTCTGCTTGAATAAGGGTGTATTGTTAGCTAATTTCTCTTTAGTTTCCCGATCCAGAAGTTGGCATACATGGTTTTTTTGTTTTGTTTTGTTTTGAAAAGGAGTCTTGCTCTGTTGCCTAGGCTAGAATGCAGTGGCATGATTTCAGCTCACTGCAGCCTTCACCTCCCAGGTTCAAGAGATTTTCCTACCTCAGCCTCCCAAGAAGCTAGGATTACAGGCACGTGCCACCACACCCAGCTAATTTTTGTATATTTATTAGAGACGGGGTTTCGCTAGGTTGGCCAGGCTGGTCTAGAACTCCTCACCTCAAGTGATCTACCCACCTCAGCCTCCCAAAGTGCAGAGATTATATGTAAGAGCCCCCGCACCCAGCCCATGCTAATTCTTTTTTTTTTTTTTGAGAGGGAGTCTCACTCTGTTGCCTAAGCTAGAGTGCAGTGGCATGATCTCAGCTAACTGCAGCCTCCATCTCCCAGGTTCAAGCGATTCTCCTGCTTCAGCCTCCCGAGTAGTTGGGATTACAGGTGTCCATCACCATGCCCAGCTGATTTTTGTAGTTTTAGTAGAGATGGGGTTTCACCATGTTGGCCAAGCTGGTCTCGAACTCCTGACCTCAGGTAATCTGCCCACCTCTGGCTCTCAAAGTGCTGGGATTACAGGTGTGAGCCACTGCCCCCGGCACTAATTCTTAATATTGTAGTGAACATGAAAGATAATAATGTTCACCAAAGTGTTTTTTGAGGTACTTAATACAGTATGAATGTGAGATTAATAATTATTCTCGCCAGGCACAGTGGTTCACACCTGTAATCCCAGCACTTTGGGAGGCCAAGGCAGGCAGATCACCGGAGGTCAGGAATTTGAGACCAGTCTGGCCAACCCTGTCTCTACAAAAAATACAAAAAACTAGCCGGGTGTGGTGGCGGGCACCTGTAATCCCAGCTACTCAGGAGGCTGAGGCAGGAGAACAACTTGAACCCAGGAGGTGGAGGTTGCAGTGAGCCGAGATTGCGCCACTGCACTCCAGCCTGGGTAACAAGAGTGAAACTGTCTGAAAAAAAAAAAAAAAAGAAAGAAAGAAAAGAAAAGAAAAAAATAATTTTTTTCACAGACTGGGTGCGGTGGCTCACATCTGTAATCCCAGCACTTTGGGAGGCCAAGGTAGTAGGATGGCTTGAGCCCAGGAGTTCAAGACCAGCCTGAGCTACATGGCAAAACCCTGCCTGTACAAAACACATAAAAATTAGCCGGGCATGGTGGTGCATGCCTGTGGTCCCAGCTACTCAGGAGGCTGAGGCAGGAGGATCACACTAACCTAGGAGATGGAGGCTGCAGTAAGCCGAGATTGAGCCGTTGTACTCCAGCCTTGGCGCAAGAGCCAGACTCTGTCTCAAACCACCCCCTGCCCCTGTAGAAAAATAACAAACAAAAATTATCTCATAGTCCTGATATATCTCTACAGTTGAAATCTAACTCAAAGATATTTTCAGCATTCCTTGACCCTGTTACTTATAGTTTAATTCATAAGCTTGGAATCAATCATTCAGAAAACACTCAGGAGGCTCTCAGAGGCCCTGAGCTGGGCTTGGGAGTTCTGAGAAGAATCAGGAAGGGACTAGACTCCTGAAGAGCTCACAATGAAGAGGCAGCAGGCAGGCTAAACAAATAATTCCAAATAACATGAGAGTTCCCTAATTGGAGCCCAGAGGAAGGAGCCGTTACTGCCTTCTACAGGAATGAGCATTTGAAATTGGTTCCAGAAGAATATATTTTTACTTAATAGGGTGTAACCTATATGAAGTCCTAAACCATTTTCTTATTTGTTGTTTCTCAATCTTCGAACCTGAAACTCCTCAGGGCTGGAAGCTGCTTCCTCTGATCAGAATGGGTCCCTTATGAGGGTAGGGACCCTATCTTCTTCTGGTACCATCCACAGTATGAATTGTCTATTTACTTGGAAGCTTCCCTTAATCAGAGTGTTTTAGTGCAAATCTGACTTTACTACAACAGAGAAAAACTGAGGTTGAAAAATCAATTGGACGAATGATGTAAAGACATATGGGTAAGACAGCATAAACTTTATAAAACTATGAAACTTTTAATGATCTTGTAAGTGCTTTAGAGAAGGAGTTTTGGATTAGACTGCACCAACACTGAATGTGATCCCAGGGATATAACTGAACATTTTTATACCTCAGTTTCCTAACCTGTAAAATGGCTATAGTTATAGTACCTACTTAATAGGTACTATATGTGAAGTTGAATAGGTACTATACGTAAAGTTTATTCATGTAAAATGCTTAAAATAAAGTCTGAAAATACTGAGAAAATAACCCATGGTAGCGATTATTGTTGCTGTTCTTATTAACTCTTAAAATAATGATGATGTCAGACACTGCGCTAAAGAGATCAGGAGAGGAAGGCAGTAGTTCCTAGGATAGTCTGTACATTCTCCTTCTCTTACCTGTATTTGGATCTATGAGGAAGTTTTCTTGTCAACAGGATTTGGGAGATACTTACCTTCTGGTGTTTACTCTGTTCTCCTCTGAAGGCCATCCAAGGAGGTTTGACTAAAAGGTGATGAGAAATCAGTGGTTTGGTTGGTAAATGTTTCCAAACTCTAGAGATTTTTTTTTTCTTTTTGATATGGAGTCTCCCTCTGTCGCCCAGGCTGGAGTGCAGTGGCACAATCTCCCCTCACTGCAATCTCCGCCTCCCAGATTCAAGCAATTCTCCTGCCTCAGCCTTGTGAGTTGTTGGGAACTACAGGTGTGCACCACCACACCCAGCTAATTTTTGCATTTTTAGTAGAGATAGGGTTTCTCCATGTTGGCGATGCTGGTCTCGAACTCCTGACCTTAGGTGATCCACCTGCCTCGGACTCCCAAAGTGCTGAGATTACAGGCATGAGCCACTATGCTCGGCCTAACTCTGGAGTTTCTCATTAGAGACAGAGAATTCTGAATCAGAGAGTGGTGATTCCAAGTATTATCCAAGGGCAATTTGGAAATGTTTTCTGAAGTATCATTAAGGCCTATGCTTCTATTGGGGGCATTGCTAATTTTCTTAAGATTAAAAAAAATAGATAAAACTTCATCTTTGTTCCAGCCTATCTGTAAAGGTATACCTAATAAGGTGTTTATTACATTAATTTTTAAAATGTAAATTGACCTTTCATGACAAACACACTGAACAAACTAGGAATAGAAGGAAATCACCTCAATGTAAAAAGGTCATATAAGAAAAGCCCTTTTTTTTTTTTTTTTTTTTTTGAGATGGAGTCTCGCTCTGTCACCCAGGCTGGAGTGAAGGGGCGCGAGGTCGGCTCACTGCAAGCTCTCCCTCCTGGGTTCAGGCCATTCTCCTGCCTTAGCCTCCCGAGTAGCTGGGACTGCAGGTGCCTGCCACCACGCCCAGCTAATTTTTTGTATTTTTAGTAGAGATGGGGTTTCACCATGTTAGCCAGGATGGTCTCGGTCTCCTGACCTTGTGATCCTCCCACCTCGGCCTCCCAAAGTGCTGGGATTACAGGCATGAGCCACCGCGCCCAGCCAAAAAGCCCATTTTTTAACATCATAGTCGATGATGAAAAACTGAAAGCCTTCCTTCTAAGGTCATAAACAAGGTAAGGATTTCCAGTCTTGCTACTTCTATTCAACATAGTCCTGTAAGTCGTAGCCTGAGCAATTAGGCCAGTAAAATAAATAAAAGGCATCCAAATGGAAAGGAAGAAGTAAAATAATCTCTGTTTGCAGATGACATGATCTTACATGCAGAAAACTATAATGATTCATTAGCTGAGCATGGTGGCGGGCACCTATAGTCCCAGCTACTCGGGAGGCTGAGGCAGGAGAATCACTTGAATCTGGGAGGCAGAGGTTGCAGTGAACCGAGATCATGCCACTGCACTCCAGCTTGGGCGACAGAGCGAGACTCCATCTAAAAAAATAAATAAAAATAAAACTATAAAGATTTTACCAAAAAATTGTTAGAAGTAATACACGAATTTGGGCTGGGCATGGTGGCTCAAGCCTATAATCCCCGCACTTTAGGAGGCCGAGGTGGGGGGATCACGAGGTCAGGAGATCGAGACCATCCTGGCTAACATGGTGAAACCCCATCTCTACTAAAAATACAAAAAATTAGCTGGGCGTGGTGACGGGCAACTGTAGTCCCAGCTACTCAGGAGGCCGAGGCAGGAGAATGGCATGAACCTTGGAAGTGGAGCTTGTAGTGAGCCGATATCATGCCACTGCATCCCAGCCTGGATGACAGAGCGAGACTCCGTCTCAAAAAAAAAAAAAAAAAAAAAAAAGAAGTAATACATGAATTCAGCATACAAAAGCAACACCCCAAATCAGTTGTGTTTCTATTTAGTAAAAATGAGCAATCCAAAAAGGAAATTAAGAAAAAAATCCCAATCACAATAGCATCAAAAAGAATAGAATAATTAGGAATAAACTTAACCAAGGAGGCAAAAACTTGAACACTGAAAACTACAAAACAGTGCCGACAGAAATTTAAGGAGACGCAAATAAATGGAAGGCATCCTGTGTTCGTGGATTTGAAGACTTAATATTGTTAACATGTTCATACTATCAAAATGATCTATAGATTCAATGCCCTGTCTATCAAAATGCCAATGCTATTATTTTCAGAAATGGAAAAATATCCAAAAAATCATGTAGAATCTCTAAGGACCCAGAATAGCTGAAACAATCTTGAAAAAGAAGGATAAAGTTGAAGGCCTCACACTTCCTGATTTCAAAGCATATTACAAAGCTACAGTAATCAGAAAAGTATGGTACTGGTATAAAGACAGACATATAGACCAATGGAACAGAATAGAGAGGCCAGAAATAAACCCTTGTGTATATGGTCAAATGATCTTCAGCAATGATGCCAAGACTACACAATGGAGGAAAGGACAGTCTGCAAGAAATTGTATTGGGAAAACTGGATATACATATGCAAAAGAGAAGACAGACTCTTACCACATATCTCATACAAAAATTAACTCAAAATAGATTAAAGACTGAAATGTAAGGTCTATAAGTACAGAACTTCAAGAAGAAAACACAGAGGAAAAGCTTCATGACATTGAAATGAACAATAACTTCTTGTATATGACACCAAAAGCATAAGCAATAAAAGCAAAAATAGACAAGTACGACTACATCAAACTTAAAGACTTCTGTGTAGCAAAGAAAACAATCAACACAGTGTCAAGGCATCCTACAGAGTGGAAGAAAATATATGCAAACCATGTATCTGATAAAGGGTTAATGTTGCTGAGTGCAGTGGCACATGACTATAGTTCAGCTATTCAGAGGCTGAGGTGGGAGGATCACTTGAACCCAGGAGTTCGAGACCAGCCAGGGCAACATAGTGAGACCTCTGTCTCAAAAAAAAAAGAAGATAAAGAGTTAATATCCAGGCCAGGCACTGTGGCTCATGGGTGTAATCCCAGCACTTTGGGAGGCCGAGGCAGATGGATCACTTGAGGTCAGGAGTTCATGACCAGCCTGGCCAACATGGTGAAACCCTGTCTCTACTAAAAATACAGAAGATTAGCTGGGCGTGGTGGTGTGTGCCTGTAATCCCAGCTACTCGGGAGGCTGAGGCAGAATAATCGCTGGAACCTGGGAGGGGGAGGTTGCAGTGAGCTGAGATCGCGCCATTGCACTCCAGCCGGGGTGACAAGAGCGAAACTCTGTCTAAAAAAAAAAAAAAAAAAACCGAAGAAAGAGTTAATATCTAGAATATATGAAGAATTCCTATAATACAACAACAAAACAAATAATTAAATAATGGGTGCTATGGGCTGAATTTTGTTTCCCCCAAATTCATATGCTGAAGCATATTTAATACCTCAATATGATGGTATTTAAAGATGGAGCCACTGGTAGGTAATTAGGGCTAGGTGATGTCATGAGGGTGGGACCCTTAGGATGACATTAGTGCTTTTGGTCAGGTGCGGTGTCTCATGCCTGTAATCCCAGCACTTTGGGAGGCTGAGGTGGGCAGATCACTTGAAGCCAGGAGTTTGAGACCAGCCTGGTCAACATGGTAAAACCCCATCTCTACTGAAAATACAAAAATTAGCTGACGTGCCCCTGTAGTCCCAGCTACGTGGGGGGCTGAGGCAGGAGAATTGCTTGAACGAGGTGGAGTTTGCAGTGAGCTGAGATTGCACCACTGAACTCCAGCCTGTGGCAACAGAATGAGGCTGTCTAAAAAAAAATCTTCTAGTAGGTATTATTGCTTTTATAAGAAGAAGAAGAGAGAAATTCCTTCTCCTTCCTGCTGTTGGCACACAAATAATTCATGTAAATACACAGTGAGCTGGAGGCTGACTACAAGTCAGGAAGAGAGCCCTCACCGGAACCCAACCATGCTGGCACTCTGATTTTTTACTACCAGACTTCAGAAATGTCAGAAAACAAATTTCTGTTGTTTAAGCCACTCAATGTGTGGTATTTTCTTGTGGCAGCCTGGGCTGACTAATACAATGGGCAAAAAGCTTGAATAGACATTTCTCAAAAGAAGATACATAAATGGCCAAGAAGCATATGAAAATATGCTTAACATCACTAATCATCAGGGAAATGAAAATTAAAACCACAATGAGATATCACCTTATCCTGTTATGATAGCCTCTGTCAAAAAACCAGAAAATAGCAGTATTGGCGAAGATGTGGAGAAATTAGAACACTTGCTTATTGTTGGTGGGTAGCTTAGTCTGTTTTCTGCTGCTTTCCTAGAATGCAAGAGAGTGGGAAATTTATGTGTTTGTTTGTTTTTTTGAGATGGAGTCTCATTCTGTTGCCCAGGCTGGAGTGCAGTGGTGTGATCTCGGCTCATTGCAACCTCTGTCTCCCGGGTTCAAGTGATTCTTCTACCTCAACCTCCCAAGTAGCTGGTAATACAGGTGCATGCCACCATGCCTGGCTAATTTTGTATTTTTAGTAGAGATGGGGTTTTGCCAAGCTGGCGAGGCTGGTCTCGAACTCCTGACCTTGTGATCTGCCTGCCTTGGCCTACCAAAGTGCTTGGATTACAGACATGAGCCACTGTGCCTGGCCCAGAGTGGGTAATTTATAAAGAAAATAATTATTTGGCTTGTGGTTCTGGAGGCTGGGAAGTTGAAGAGCATGGCACTGGCATCTTGCAAGGGTCTTCAAGCTGCATCATGACATGGTAGAAGGGTAAGTGTGCATGTGAGACAGAGAGAAAGACAGGGAAGGGCCCAACTCATCCTTTTCATCAGGAACCCACTCCTGCAATAACTAACCCACTCCTGTGATAATGGCATTAATCCATTCATGAGGTTGGAGCTATCATTACCGAATTACCTCTTAAAGGCTCCACCTCTTAATACTGTTACAATGGCAATTAAGTTTCCAATACATGAACTTCCACACATTCAAACCATAGTAGTGGGAATATAAAATGGTGCAGACACTGTAAAAAAACAGTATGGCGCTTCCACAAAAAATTAAAACCAGAACTACCTTCTGATCCAGAAATTCCACTTCTGGATATATAATATATTAAAAAGAATTAAAGGCTGGGCGCGGTGGCTCATGCCTGTAATCCCAGCACTTCACGAGGCCGAGGCAGGCGGATCATGAGGTCAGGAGATCGAGCCCATGAGGCAGGCGGATCATGAGGTCAGGAGATCGAGACCATCCTGGCTAACATGGTGAAACCCCGTCTCTACTAAAAATACAAAAAAATTAGCCTGGCGTGGTGGCAGGTGCTTGTAGTCCCAGCTACTTGGGATGCTGAGGCGGGAGAATGGCGTGAACCCGGGAGTCAGAGCTTGCAGTGAGCCGAGATTGCGCCACTGCACTCCAGCCTGGGCGACAGAGCGAGACTCCGTCTCAAAAAAAAAAAAAAAAAAGAATTAAAAACGATCTCAAAGAGATATTTGCACACTGATAGTTATTACAGCATTATTCACAATAGACAAGAGGCGAAGCAACCTAATATCCATTGACAAATGAATGGATTTTCAAAATGTGGTATATACATGCAGTAGAATATTATTCAGCCTTAAAAAAGAAGAAAATCTTGTCACATGCTGTGACATGGGTGAATCTTGGGAACATTCTGCTAAGTGATTAAATAAGCCAGTCACAAAAAGACAAATGTTTCATGGCTGATTCCACGTATATGAGGTATCTAAAGTAACCAAATTCATAGAAACAGAATTGCAGTTGCCAGGAGCTGGAGGGAGGAAGCAATGGAGTGTTATTGTTCAATGGGTTAGGGTTTTAGTCATGCAAGATAAAGAGTTCTAGGGATCGATTGCACAACAGTGTGCATATAGTTAATAAAGTTGTATGCTTAAAAATTGTTAGAAGAGTAAATATATGTTGTTTGATTTCCACAATAGAAAATAAATTGATTTAAATTGGGGATTTTAACTGAGTTCAGATAAAGATGTATAGATGTGTGGTAAACCACGGGAGATAGATTCCCTCTAAAGAGACATTCTTTTCCTGTCAAAACATTTGCAGAAAAGCAAACGCTGGCCTTTCATTCCTCTTACATTACATTAAGGTCTTAAGGAATCTCAAATCCACAGATGGGGAAATCGTAGACCCAATCCAAGTTGCTTTCTCCAGTTTGGGCAGATTGACTGTGTTTACTTCTAAACTCTCCTAACCAAGCAGTAGAAGAGGAAATGAGCTTTGCACTTCTATTTTATAATTATGGTACATTATTTTATCTACTTGATGCTGTCTCTGGTCAGTGACGTATGGGAAAGATCAGGGCAACTAAACAGCTCTCTCAAACCCGCTCCAGAATCGAGACAAAGAAGTAGATACATTTTGGTATAAGAGGATCATATAGTATGATTAAATGTACATAAATGATGTATCTTTACTTAATATTATTTCTTCTAAGACATTTAACTCAATAACTATTATGAGATTGGTGTTAGAAAGCTTTTTTGTGGATTTGCAGTTTAATTGTTTTCTTTAATTGTTCTGTGATTTATTAACATTGTTTAGCAAAAACAATGTTTTCTTTTTTTAAAAAAAAGAATGACAATTTTTTTTTTTTTTGAGATGGAGTCTCGCTCTTTCACCCAGGCCGGAGTGCAGTGGTGCTATCTCGGCTCACTGCAAGCTCCACCTCCTGGGTTCATGCCATTCTCCTGCCTCAGCCTCCTGAGTGGCTGGGACTACAGGTGCCCGCCACTGTGCCTGGCTAATTTTTTGTATTTTTAGTAGAGATGGGGTTTCACCGTTTTAGCCAGGATGGTCTTGATCTCCTGACCTCATGATTCGCCCACCTCGGCCTCCCAAAGTGCTGGGATTACATTGTGCTGGTTTGTTGAACATTTATGTTTTTGAGGGAAGACTCTTTTTCCTTTGTTAAATTCTGAAATGAAGCTGAGACCTAAACCGAGGCCGGTTTCAGGAGGTCACTTTTTTTTCCCCCCGAGACGGAGTCTTCTCATTCTGTTGCCCAGGCTGGAGGGTGGTGGCACGATTCCGGCTCACTGCCACCTCCACCTCCTGGGTTCAAGCTATTTCCCAGCTTCAGCCTCCTGAGTAGCTGGGATTATAGGCACCCATCACCATGCCCAGCTATCTTTTTTTGCATTTTTAATAGAGATGGGGTTTCACCATGTTGGCTAGGCTTGTCTCAAACTCCAGATTTCAAGTGACATGGTTGCCTCAGCCTCCCAAAGTGCTGGGATTACAGGTGTGAGGCACCATGCCTGGCCAGGAGGTCACTTCTAAATCTTACTGGGGGCTATGCACGGTGGCTCATGCCTGTAATCCCAGCACTTTGGGAAGCTGAGGTGGGAGGAACACTTGAGCCCATGAGTTTGAGGCTGCAGTGAGTTATGATTGTGCCACTGCACTCCAGCCTGGGTGACAGAGTGAGACCTTGTCTGTAATAATAGTAACAGTCATCATCATCATCATCATCATCATCATCATCATCATCCCAGCATTTTGGGAGGCCAAGGCAGGCAGATCACTTGAGGCCAGGAATTCGAGACCAGCCTGGCCAACACGGTGAAACCCCATCTCTACAAAAAATACAAAAATTAGCTGGGCAAGGTGGTGCACATCTGCAGTCCCAGCTACTTGAGAAGCTGAGGTGGGAGAATTGTTGAACCTGGGAGGTGGAGGCTGCAGTGAGCCGAGATTGTACCACTGTACTCCAGCCTGGATGACAGAGCAAGACTCTGTCTTAAAAAAAATAAAAATAGGCCAGGTGTGGTGGCTCATGGCTGTAATCCCAGCACTTTGGAAGGCCAAGGTGGGTAGATCATCTGAGGTCAGGAGTTCGAGACCAGCCTGACCAACATGGAGAAATCCCATATCTACTAAACAAAATTACAAAAAATTAGCTGAGTGTGGTGGCGCATGCCTGTAATCCCAGTTATTTGGGAGGCTGAGGCACGAGAATCACTTGAACCTGGGAGGCAGAGGTTGCCGTGAGCCAAGATCACTCCATTGCACTCCAGCCTGGGCAACAAGAGCGAAACTCCATCTTTAAAAAAAAAAATCCTCCTTCCCTTCCCTCTTACCTTGCTGCCTAGGTGTCCATTCTTCATCGGAATCTTCTGTGTCATCCACCTGGAGTTTGATGGCCTGCCTTCGGTGACACATGAAAGCTGGTCGAGTGGCTCTGAGACCTGAAAAGAAGCAAAAAATTTTGCTCTGAAATGGAAGAGCTGGGAGGAGGAACAAAGGGCAGTGGCAATGGAAAGCACCACAAAGTCAGTGCTGCTCAGTCTGATGAGCTGGGAGAGTCTTGAACAAGGTCAAGATGTGACCTCTGCATGGTCAGTATCCACACACAACCCTGCACTGACGCAAAAGAACAATATTTCCCTCCAGATTTGTCTCCGTGCAAAAGGGAATTGTGGGCAGATGCCGCCACCTGATAATTAAAATAATATAGGGACCAAAGACCTGTTTTATATCGCCCAGGCTGGTCTGTGCCCAGCACTTCCTGTTACCTATAGTAATCAGTGCATTATAGTTCATTTTCACAACCCTATAGCGAGTTTTCCCCCAGTCTCCCATTTCTGCCCATTCTTCCTTGGTGAAGTATATGGAAATGTCTTTGAAGGCATCTTTGACCTAGAGGAAGTAACAGATTCCATCAGTGATTTACTAATACACATTGAGCTGGTCCTTTTCCTCTACCCTGTGTGTAGGGCATAGCCTGGGGCCTCTGGGAGTCTCTGTGAAACATAAAGACCTTCCCTCCTTCTCCAGATTGTGTCCTGTTTAACTGAGCAGACACTGAGCATTTTCCTAGCTCTCTGCTGACACAGAGCAGTCGCTGATGCTAGTGTTCTTTTCTCCCCCATGTCCTGGCCAGGACCAGCTGCCCCCATTCCATGCACATTCAGACAGAGTCACCCAAGGGTACATGTCAGGAGTCTGCAGCACTCCAGAGATCAGCTTCTGCTGGGAGTCTGGCTTCACCTCCCCGACTTCTCACCATGGGCTTCCGCTCTGTTCTCTCTGTGTCTCCTTCTGGGCTCTCCTCTTGGGACCTTTCAGGGCTCATGGTGCTGGGACTGTCTAGAAGGCCCTGCTCCAATTCTGCGTATGGGAAGGGCCCCTGAGTCTCCCAGCTCCTAGGCCAAAGGCTCCTGTGGAAGGAGAAGGTGCTGAGATGGGGCAACAGCCCTGAGCACTACCCAGAACCAGGCTCTGTCGTCTCCATCTGGCTGGGGTGTTCAGAGCAGGAAGACTGGGTTCCTGGTGAGGTCTCGAGCACCCCAGGGAGGTCTGGGGGTACTGATGGGATGGGAAGGCCTCCACTGGCCATGAGCTGCCACCTAATGTAAGCTGGATTTTGTTCTTTTAGTTCCCCTGCAGCTTGGCTCATTTGGAGAAGGGTGGCACAGGTGCCTGGAGGGTTGTAGCTACCGGTGTTTGAGGGGAGTCCTGAGGTGTGAGAGCCAGAGGAGTCCCAAGGAGACCTTGAGGCCCCCTGACTGCTGGGACTTGGGTCACACTGAGGAGCAGGGTTCTGTTTTAGCGAGGCAAAATGAACATTTTGCATAGACAGGATTTGGGGATCTCTACCTGGGGATTCTAGAAAAATCCAGGAGTAAATCAGTCTGCATCTCTAAGGGGAAGCTATCTCTCTGGTTGGGATTTGGGGTCCCTCAGGCTGAGGGGATTTGAGATGTCTTAGACTGAAGAAATTGGGGTTTCTCAGGTTGAGGGAATTTGGGGTATCTCGAGCTGAGGAGCTTTGGTATCCCTCAGGCTGATAGTATTTGTGGTTTTTCAGGATGAGATTAGGGGTCTTTTAGGCTGAAGAGATTTGGGGTGCTCTAGTTGACAGGATTTGAGATTCATCAGGTTAAGGGGATTTGGGGTTCCTCGGGATGAAAGGATTTGGGATATTTGAGGCTGAGGAAATTCTGGGTCTCGGGTAAAGGAGATTTGGGTCTCTCATTAATGGGTTTTAGGGTGTTTGACACTGAGGTTATTTGGTCCTTGAAGCTGACGGGGTTGAGTTGTCAGGCTATGTAGGTTATCTGTGGTTGGGGAAATTTGGTCTCTCTGAGATATTTAGGGTTCCTCAGGCTGAGGTATTTGGGGTGCCTTAGGGTGAGGGAAATTGTGGCTCCTCAGGCTCAGAATATTTGGGGATCTAAGCATTAGGAGATTCGATGTTCCTCTGGGTGAAGGGATTTGGGGTGTCTGAAGCTGAGGTACTTTGGGGGTTTCATGCTGAGGGGATTTTAAATCCCTCAAGGTGGCAGGATTTGGGGTCTTTTGAGGCTGAGAGGATTTGGAGCTTCTCAGGGTGAGGGGATCTGGGGTCTCCTAGGCTAAAATTTGAAGGTCTTGGGATGAGGGTTTACGAGGGTTTCACACTGCACGACAAAGGCTCCCCATGCTCTTCACAGTCTCCCGTTTTCTCCTGCCGCGGTGTTCACCCTGGCCGGGCGTCTTCTCGGAGCCGCTCAGGAGGTGAGACGCGGTGGGTGCCAGCCTGTAGTGCTGCCAGCCAATCAGCGTTGAGACCAAGGCGAGCCCGCCAATCGGCAGTCAGGAGGTGCTAAAGGGGCGGGGAGTAGGGCGGAGCCTTGCCTGTCAGTCATGGGCACAACCCGGTTTTGGGCTCAGGAGGTCGGGGAGGGGCCTGGCTTTTCCCGCCCCTGGGGAAGGTCCCGCCCCTGGGGAAGGTCCTGCCCCACCCCGCTGGGATTGCGTGCAACCATCTGGAATCCTCCCGCGCACAGGCGCAGTTTCGCGGTTTTATTACTTGGTTTTCCCCAACGCCGGTGTTTGCGACTGAGCCGGGAGTCGGGGCTGCTCCTCACGTCCCTCGTCAGGCCTGGGTCTTCTGAGGGGACACTGTGTCTTTTTGAATTGCCAGAGTTCTTGCACTGACTCTCATCTGGGAGGGTTGGTGTTCCTTTAACTGCGGTGTAAGTTGGGTATTGTCAGCTGGCTTCGTTTCTGGATGCTTCAGAGGGCCAAGGTTCTGTACAGGACCCTTACGGGTGGGTGAATTGTGCTTGGTTTCACAGATGTTGTATTAGCTGGCCAATTTTGGTGTTGTAGTTAGGGCTGTGATCCAATAGATGGTGCTTAAGAGGAACGGCTGCTATCTCCAGCAGCAAAGTTCTTTTGTACTTCGCGTTCGCAGGTGTGCTTTGCATTGAGACGGGAGAGCGATAGCCCCTCATCAGCTCCTGGACCTTGAGGGGAGCCTCCTGTGATCACTGGCGCCTGCCTGCGTTTCTTTTGTTAGGTGTTCTGAGCTGCGGGGCTCCCTAGGGCAGAGGCTGCATAGGTCGCCCCCTTTCTGGACTGGCCCTCTGGAGGGAGGCATGCCTCGCTCCCTCGTTGCCCAGGATCCCACATGTCTCACCTCTCTCAGTGCTCTGAGAGTGGGGGTTCCTCCTCCGTTCGAGTGCTGGCCACAGATCTCCCCCTCGGTATCCCTAGCTACGTGCCACAGCCCTGGGGACACCAGGAAGTCCTGTGGCTTGGGGTTGGGCTCTCGCTGCGCTGGGGAATCCAATGTGCTCCTGGGTCACGGGGAAGGTACTCAGGTGGAGCAATGCACTCAGGCTGGGCTGCAGAGGCTGCACTGTGCACCTACTCTTGCAGAGTGGCTAGGCATGGGCCCTGGGAGGGGCCAGTGGACAGGAGGACTTGCAGAACGGAGGCACCCAAGTCCCACAGGGAAGCTGCCACTGCTGTCTCCTGGCTCAGACGTCAGCTGCTGCCAGAGTCTCCTCCAATTAAAATTGATTTAATTAGCTTATTGTTCTGCGGGCTGTACAGGAAGCATGATGCTGGCACCTGCTTGGCTTCTTGGGAAACTTACACTCATGGCTGAAGGCGAAAGGGGAGTCAGCAATTGACATGGCCAGAGCAGGAGGAAGAGAGAAAGATGGGGAGGTGCTGTACACTTTTAAACAACCAGATCTCACTGTACAGTTCCAAAGACGGATGGTGCTAAACCATTCATAAGAAGTTTGTCCTGTGATCCAATCACCTCCCACCAGGCCCGACCTCCAACACTGGGGATTACATTTCAACTAAGTTTTGGACACAGATCCCAACCAGATCATTCCATTCTATGGAATGCTACCGTGTAATGCATCATCTATTATCATTAATTCAAAATAAATTAAAGACTGAAATGTAAGACCTAAAAGTACAGAACTCCAAGAAGAAAAAAAATAAAATCTTTATAACATTGTAATGAACAATTACTTCCTGGATATGACACCAAAAGTATAAGCAACCAAAGCAAAATTAGATAGATGGGAGTACATCAAACTTAAAAACTTCTGTGTAGCAAAGGAAACAATCAACAGAGTGACAAGGCAACATATATAGAAAGGGAGAAAATATTTGCAAATCATATAACTGGTACGGAGTTAATATCCAGAAACTTATTTTAAAAAGTCTTATAACTCAACAACAAACAATAACTTGACTAAAAAATCAGGTGGGGTGCAGTGGCTTATGCCTGTAATCGCAGCACTTGGGAGGCCAAGGAGGGAGGATTGTTTGAGGCCAGGAGTTTCACGTTAGCCTGAGCAACATTTTGAGGCCCATCTCTACCAAATTATGTTTTTTTAATTAGCTGGGTGTAGTGGTCCATGCCTTAAGTCCAAGTTACATGGGAGGCTGAGGTGGGAGGTTAACTTGAGCCCAGGAGTTCAAGACTAGCCTGGGCAACATAGGGAGATCCCAACTGTACAAAAAAGTTAAAAAATTAGCTGGGTGTGGCGGCACTTGCCTGGAGTCCTAGCTACTTAGGAGGCTGAGGTGGGAGGATTGCTTGAGCCCAGGAGTTTGAGCCTAAAACGAGTTATAGTCACACTTTTCTATAATGTCACAGAAATGGGATCACACATTATGTGATCTTTTCAGAGTGGCTTCTTTCACTTAGCGATGTGCATGTCAGATTCATCAATGTCTTTGCATGGCTTCATAGATCACCCCTGTTTCTCGCTGAATAGCATTCTATTGCATGGATGTACCCAACTTGGTTATTCATTCACCTATTGAAGGTCATCCTGACCCCTTAAAGTATTTGGCCATTATGAAGAGATCAACTGTACATAACAGCATATTGGCTTTTGTTTGGACTTAAGTTTATAAAGTTGTTATCTAAATACCTAGTAGTTGGCCATGCGCAGTGGCTCACACCTGTAATCCTAGCACTTTTGGAAGCTGAGGTGGGTGGATTGCCTGAGCTCAGGAGTTTCAGACCAGCCTGGGCAACACGGTGAAACACCTTCTCTACTAAAATACAAAAAATTAGCCAGGCGTGGTGGTGTGTGCCTGTAGTCTCAGCTACTTGGGAGGCTGAGGCAGGAGAATGGCGTGAACCCAGGAGGTGGAGGTTGCAGTGAGCCAAGGTCGCACCACTGTACTTCAGCCTGGGTGACAGAGCGAGACTCCATCTCCAAAAAACAAAAAACAAAACAAAA
The DNA here is from genome assembly GCF_029289425.2 of Pan paniscus. Classification (NCBI taxonomy): domain Eukaryota; kingdom Metazoa; phylum Chordata; class Mammalia; order Primates; family Hominidae; genus Pan; species Pan paniscus. Next base: position 162,696,697 of record NC_073256.2, read on the forward strand.
ACAAAACCAAATAAACAACAACAACAACAAAAAAAACAAAAAAACCCCCCAAAACCTAGGAGTGCTTCTATGGTGAGAGCATGTTTAACTTTAATATAAACTGCTGTATTGTTTTCTGAAGTTGCTGTATCATTATGCATCCCACTATCATTGAATGAGAGTTCCTGTTGCAACTTATTTTAATTTTATTTATTTATTTGTTTTTTTGAGAGAGAGTCTTGCTCTGTAGCCCAATCTGAGTGCAGTGGCATGAACATTGCTCACTGCTGCCTCTACCTCCCAGGCTCAAGCAATTCTCCCACCTCAGCTGGGATTACAGGCATGTGCCACCAGGGCTGGCTAATTTTTTTTAAATTTTTGTTAAAGATGAGGGTCTCACTATGTTGCCCAGGCTGGTCTTGAACTCCTGGTTTCAGTTGATCCTCCTGACTTTGCTTCCCAAACTGATGGGATTACAGGCATGAGCCACTGTGCCCCGCCTCCTGTTGTAATTTTTATTGCATTAAAAAAAGATTTTAGTCAGTTTAGTAGATGCTCAGTGGTATACCATTGTTGCATTAATTTGCTTTTCCCTCTTGACAAGTGCCATGAGCGTTCTTTTGGATGCTTGTTTGCTGTCTTATATCATTTTTAGTGAGGTGTCAACCTTTTAGTTGTGTTGTTTTCTTGTTGAGCATTAGAATTTCTTTGTATATTTTGCATATAAGTCATTTTCAGGTTTGTTTTATAAATATTTTCTCTCAGTCCGTGGCTTTGTTTTTGATTCTTGTAACAGGATGTTTCACAGAGTAGACATTTCAAATTTTAATAAAGTCCACATTATCAATTTCTTTTTCTTTTATGGACTAGCTTTTGCTATTGTATCTAAAAATTTATCACCAACCCAAATCCATGTAGGTTTTCTTCTATAACTTTTACTATTTTATATTTGGAAATTTAAGTCTATAGATTACCTTGAGTGATTTTTTGGTTGACCCGTGAAGTTTGTGTCTTTGTTCATTCCTTCACTATGGTTTCTGTTGTGCTGTCACCACTTGTGGAACAGACTTTTCTTTCCCCATTGAATTGCGTTTGCCCCATGACAAAATCAGTTAACTGTATTTATTCGGGTCTTTTGGGTTCTCTATTGTGTTCCATTTATCTTTTTGCTTATTCTGTCACCAATATCACTCTTCATTACTTTAGCTTTGTGGTAAAGATAACAATACTAAGTTATTGTTTCTGAACGAGGACTATCTGCATTTATTTATATATTTTTTATTCCTCTCAACCATGATTCAGTTTCCTGAATGCGTATTTGTTTGTCTTTTGTTAGATTTATACTCAATGAATTGAAATTTTAAAGAATATCATTTACAATAGCACACCCAAAATTTAATTCATTAAGTTCAAATTATTCCTATACATTATTGGTGATATAAAAAAAATCAGCTAGGGCTGGGCGCGGAGGTTCTCGCCTGTAATCCCAGCGCTTGGGTGGCTGAGGCGGGAGGATTGCTTGATCCTTGGAGGCGGAGGCTGCAGTGAGCCAAGGTCATGCCACTGCCTCTCCAGCCTGGGCTACAGAGCAAGCCTCCGTCTCTAAAATAAGAAAGAGAAAAAGAAAAAGAAAATCCATTGACCTTTGTCTACTGGCCATCTTCTTTACTTGTTAAAAATCTCCATGCGTTCTGATCAAGGCATGTGATGGTGGGCTCGATTTCAGTTGAAATTTCCAAAATCATGGCCCGGAGTAATCTGGAGGCTGAATTTCAGAGATTCCCGAGGGCTGCCGCGAGGGGGCGCCCAGCCCCTGCTAAACCCGAGCGCTGCGCGCTTGAGCCATATCTGATCCGCAAGGCGGCGTTGCGGGGCGTTTACCGTGAGGACAGAGCTTCCTCCCCTCAGGACGCGGCTGGGAGAGGCTGCGGCCTCGGGAGACATGGGGACACTTGGGGCCGCGTCCACAGTGAGACAAGGAGACGCTGCTGCAGCTTCGGGACACCTGGGGCCGCCCAGGCGAAGATGAGGAAAAAGCTTCCTGTTGCCGTTGAGTGTAGCGGCGGGAGCGCGGCCGTGTTTCCCTGTCCGCCGTTTGTAGCGGGACCTCACTTTATATTAATAAAAGCGTCCCCTCATGAGGGCTTGGGCTGGTCACCCCCAGCGCAGGCCAAGATGCAGGTTATGGATGTGAGTTTGTTTCTGGGGAGAGACCCTGGTACCAGGAGAGGAGACGCGGTCAGGAGGTTGGGGACGGGAAGGCGCCACAGCCTGAGGCCAAGAAAACAGGCGCCCCCGGATCAGTGCTCGTTTTTTTTTGTTTGTTGTGTGTGTGTGTGTGTGTGTGTGTGTGTGTGTGTGTGTGTGTGTGTGTGTGTGTGTTTTGAGACCGAGTTTCGCTCTTGTTGCCCAGGCTGGAGTGCAATGGCGCCATCTCAGCTCACTGCAACCTCCGCCTCCCAGGTTCAAGCGAGTCTACTGCCTCAGCCTCCCGAATAGCTGGAATTACAGGGACCCGCCACCACGCCCAGCTAAGTTTTTGTATTTTTAGTAGAGATGGGGTTTCACTATGTTGGCCAGGCTGGTGTCAAACTCCTGACCTCAAGTGATCCACCTGCCTTGGCTTCCCAAAGTGCTGGGATTGCAGGCAGGCCTGAGCCACCATGCCCGGCTGCTTTTTTTTTTCTAAATTAAAAAAATTTTTAGGCTGTCTTTGCTTTGATAAAATACATAGGAGTATTTTGTGTGAAGTTGCTGTAACTGCTGGGGAATCCAAGAGAAGGGATAAGTTAAACTTTGCTATTGCAATATTCCTAGAAGAAGGAAATTATTGTAAACTATAAACAACCACATTAATACCTTGTCAGTAAAGCAGAGACATCAAACTTCATTATAGAGGCCAAACCAATCCAAATCCAGGTCAGTGGAAGCTGTATACCAAGCGCCCTGCTGTCATGTCAGTATTGCGGCTGTCATATCAGTATTACAGGTGTCATATGAGTCTTAGGGGTGTCATAGTACTCTTGTGGGTGTCATCAGTATTGCGGGTGTCATGTCTGTATCGTGTGCATCATATCACTGTTGCAGGTGTCCCATCAGTCTTATGGGCATCATATCAGCCTTATGGGTGTCATATCATTATTAAGGGTGTCATATGAGTCTTAGGAGTGTCATGAATCTTGCGGGCTTCACATCAGTTTTAAGGGTGCCATAGCAGTCTTGCAGGTATCATCTGCATTGTGAACATCACAGCAGTGTTGTGGGTGGGTATTACGATATGCCATGATATGTTATACCAGTATGACACCTCTTCTGAAAACAGTCATACCTAGACATAGTGCTTTGTTTGTTTGTTTGTTTGTTTTGAGACGGAGTCTCGCTGTGTCGCCCAGGCTGGAGTGCAGTGGTGTGGTGGAGTGGTGTGATCTCTGCTCACTGCAAGCTCCACCTCCCGGGTTCACGCCATTCTCCTGCCTCAGCCTCCTGAGTAGCTGAGACTGTAGTCTCAGCCACCATGCCCGGCTAATTTTTTTTGCATTTTTAGTAGAGACGGGGTTTCACTGTGTGAGCCGGGATTGTCTTGATCTCCTGACCTCATGATCCGCCCGCCTCGGCCTCCCAAAGTGCTGGGATTACAGGCCGGGAGGCGGAGGTTGCAGTGAGCCGAGATTGCACCACTGCACTGCACCCTGGGTGACAGAGCGAGACTCTGTTTTGGGGGGAAAAAATAAACTCATACATAGAAAATTCCAAAACATTGCTGAAATAAATTCAAGAAAACTTTTGGCGGAAATTCACAAGCTGATCCTATCATTTATATGAAATTTCAAGGGATGCAGAATAGCCAACATAGTGTCAAAGAAACCAACTCAGAGGCTCACATTTCCAAATTTCAAATCTTACTAGAAAGCAACATTAACAAAAACAACATGATTTTGGCATCATCAATGGAATAGATCAATGGAACTGAATTCTGAGTCCAGATAAACCCATACTCCTATGAGCAATTGTTTTATTTTTTGAGGCAGGGCCTCACTCTGTCTCCCAGGCTGGAGTGCAGTGGCACAATCATGACTCACTACAACCTCTATTTCCTGGGCTCAAGTGATCCTCCCACCTCAAACCTCCCAAGTAGCTGGGACTAGAGGTGTGCACCACCACAGCTGGCTAATTTTTTTTTATTTTTTTCAGGTAGGGTCTTTCTCTCCTGCCCAGGCTGGCCTCAAACTCCTGGCCTCAAGTGATACTCCTCTCTTTGTCTCCCAAAGCATTGGGATTACAGGTGTTAGCTACCATGTCCAGCCTGCTGATTTTTAAAAATGGAATTTCTTTTTCCTTTCTTTTTTTCTCTGGGCATGGTTTTGCTCTGTTGCCCAGATTGGAGTGCAATGGTGTGAACGCAGCTTATTGCAGCCTCAACCTCCTGGGCTCAAGCAATCCTCCCTCCTCCGTCTCCTGAGTAACTAGGACTACAGACGTGCACCACCACACCTAGCTAATTTTTAAGTTATTTGTAGAGAGAGGGTTTCCCTGTATTGCCCAGACTGGCCTGAAACTCCTGGGTTCAAAAGATCCTCCCACCTCAGCCTCTCAAAGTGCTGGGATTACAGGTGTGAGCCACCACCCCTAGACTGGAATTTTTTTCATAATTACATTCTCACGTTGTTTGTTTCTAGTGTCTAGAAATATAGCAGATTACTGTGTATTGAGATTTTGTGTTGTAACTTTGCTTACTTTACTAGTTTTAATAATATTTTGGGGGTTCTTAATGATTTTCTGTATGTAAGATAGATCATGTGATCTGTGAGTAGACAGTTTTGCTGTCCCCTTTCACATATGAGTGCTCTTTACTTCTGTTTCTCTCCTATTTGTTGTGGATGGAACTTCCCATACAGTGTTGAATACAGTGATGAAAATGAGCATTGATGCCTTGGTGGTGATCTTAGGAGTAAAGCACTGGGCCCTGACAATGGAGATGGTGCTGGAGGCCGATTGTTGTGTTTAGAAAATTCCTATCTCAAGGTCAGGGGTCAGGGTCAGTGTTCAGGGTCAGGGGTCAGGGTCGGGTTAGGGTCAGGGGTCAGGGGTCAGGGTCGGGTCAGGGTCAGGGTCAGGGTTAGGGGTTAGGGTCAGGGTCAGGGTCAGGGTTAGGGTTAGGGTTAGGGTTTAGGGTTAGGGTTAGGGCTTTGAATAAACTTATATGGTAGCCAAGTTGTGGTTACAGTGGGCCTTGGGTGAGACCAAGTTCTATGCCTACTTCAAGTGTGAACCAGCACAGTCTCAGTGGTGATGGCCTCAGGGGTGCTTATGTTACCCCAACTCCAGCTCCACATGCCTCAGCACAGAAAGAGACACTGCTGGTTTCAGAGAAAGAAAGGGAAGAGAACAAGAATCTCTACTTGATAAATCAAGAGAATTTTTCTTAATGTTAATCCAAGGCCACCAAAGCAGTACCTCTACGTGTTTGCTACTGTGTTTTTGGGCTTGGGACCTAAGTGTCTTTGAACACCTGGAAAATGTTCCCAAAACTAATGGGAACAAAGAAGCCCAGACTGTGAAGACTACAATAAAGACTGAACTCTTCAATGCCCAGATATGGATGAACATCTACAAGTATCAAGGCCATCCAGGAAAACATGACCTCACCAAACAAGCTAAATAAGGCACCAGGGGCAAATCCTGGAAAAATAGAGATATGTGACCTTTCATACAGGAAATCCAAAATAGCTGGTTGAGGTAATTCAAAGAAATTCAATATAATGCAGAGAAGGAATTCAAAATTCTATCAGATAAATTTAACAATGAGATTGAAATAAAAAGAATAAAGCAGAAATCCTGAAGTTAAAATGCAATTATCATACTGAAGAATGCATCAGAGTTACTTAGAAAAATTGATCAAGGAGAAGATAGATTTAGTGAACTTGAAGTCAGACTATTTGAAAAGACAAAGTCAGAGGAGACAAAAAAGAATGAAAAATAAAGCATGCCTACAGAATCTAAAAAATAGCCTCAAAATAGGAATCTAAGAGTTATTGACCTTAAAGAGGTGGTAGAAAAAGAGATAAGAGCTAAACATTTATTGGCCCGGTGCAGTGGCTCACGCCTGTAATCCCAGCACTTTGGGAGGCAGAGGCGGGTGGATCACAAGATCAGGAGATCAAGGCCATCCTGGCTAACACGGTGAAACCCCATTTCTACTAAAAATACAAAAAGAAATTAACTGGGCGTGGTGGGGGTGCCTGTAGTCCCAGCTCCTTGGGAGGCTGAGGCAGGAGAATGGCGTGAACCCAGGAGGCGGAGCTTCCAGTGAGCCGAGATCGCGCCATTGCACTCCAGCCTGGGCTACAGAGCGAGACTCTGTCAAAAAAAAAAAAAAATTAAACATTTATTTAAAGAAATAATATTAAAAACAATTCCCCAACATTTGATATCAACATTCAAGTACAAGAAAGTTACAGAACATCAAGCAGATTTAACCCAAAGAAGACCACCTCAAGGCACTTAACTGAACACCCAAAGGTTAAGGATAAAGAAATGATTCTAAAAGCAGCAAGAGAAGAGACACAAATAACATTCAATGGAACTCCAATTCATCTGACAGCAGACTTTTCAGGGGAAAATTTACAGGCTGAGAGAGTGGCATGACATATTAAAAAAGCCGAAGGAAAAAAAAAAGACTTTTACTTTAGAATAATGTATCTGGCAAAAAGTCCTTTAAACTTGACAGAGAAATAAGAACTTTTCCGACAAACAAAAACTGAGGTATTTCATTAACACCAGACCTGTCCTACAAGAAATGCGAAAGGGAGTTCTGAGCCTGAAAGAAAAAAAGTGAGTGAGCAATAAGAAGTCATCTGAAGGTACAGAAATCAGTAGTAATAGCACATGGAAAAACACAGAATATTATAACATGGTAATTATGGTGTGCAAAAATCTCAAATAGAGTAAACAATAAACCAATAAAAAATAACTACAACATATTTCCAAGACATAGACAGTAAAATAGGGAAGGAAGAGAAACAACAAAAAGTTTAAAAGAATGGCAATGGAGTTAAAGTGTAGAGTTTTTATTAGTTGCTTTGCTTGTTTCTTTGTTTATGCAATCAATGTTAAATTGTCCACAGTCTAAAATGATGTGTTATAAGATATTATATTCAAGCCTCATGGTAATTTTAAATCAAAAAGCATACCACAGATGTACAAAAAGTAAAAAGCAATAAATTAGATAATATTAAAAGATAAATCACCTTCACTAAAAGGAAGACAGGAAGAAAGAAAAGAACAATGAGAGGATAAAAATCAATCAGAAAACAAGTAACAAAATGGCAGGAGTAAGTGCTTATCAATAATAACATTGAATGTACATGAACTAAATACTCCAATCAAAAGACAAATAGTGGATGAATGGATAGAGAAGCAAGACAATAATCTATGACCTACAAAAAAATACTTTACCTGTAAAGATACATTTAGACTGAAAATAAAACAATGGAAATAGTTATTCCATGCCGATAGAAACCAAAAAAGAGCAGAAATAGCTTTACTTATACCATACAAAAATAGATTTCAACAAAAGACTGTAGGAAGATATTAAGAAAGTCATTATATAATAATAAAGAGATCAATTCTTCCAGAGGATATAATAAGAAATATATATGCACCCAACACTAAAGCACCTAGATAAATGAAGCAAATATTATAAGAGCTAAAGAAAGAGACCTCAATACAATAATGGCTGGACACTTCAATACCCTACTTTAGTCATTGGATAGACCTTCCAGACAGAAAATCAACAAAGAAACATCAGACTTAATCTGCACTGTATAACAAATGAACCTAATAGATATTTACAGAAAATTTCATTCAACAGCTGCAGAATACACATTGTTCTTCTCTGCACATGGGTTATTTTCAAGGATAGACCATATATTAAGTAACAAGTCTAAAAACATTTTAAAAAATTGAAGTAATATCAAGCATTTTCTCTGACCACCATGGAACAAACTAGAAATCAATTAAAAAATGAATTTCAGAAACTATACAAACACTTGGACATTAAACAATATGCTCTTTAATGATCAGTAGGTCAATAAAAATGTTAAAAAGAAAATGGAAAATTTTCTTGAAACAAATAATAGAAACATAACATAGCAAAACCTGTGGAATATGGTAAAAGAGGTACTATTATAAAAGGAAAATTTATAACTGTAAGTGCCTATATAAAAATCAGAAAAGCTGCAAATAAATAACCTAACAATACATCTTAATTCACTAGAATAAAAAGGCCAAACAAAACTCAAAATTAGAAGAAAAGAAATAATAAAAATTAGAGCAGAAATAAAATGAAGAAAACAGTGCAAAAGATCAATGAAACAAGAAGTTGGTTTTTTGAAAAGTAAAACAATTAATGAATATTTAGACAGCTAGCTAAAAAACAGAGATGATACAAATTAATAAAATCAAAGGTGAAAAAGGAGACATTACAAGTAACATTTCAGAAAATCAAAGGATCATTAGTGGCTACTATAAGTAATTGTATGCCAACAAATTAGAAAACCTAGAGGAAATTAATTCTTAGACACACATAACTTACCAAGAATGAACTAGGAAAAAATCCAAAACCTGAACAGACCAATAATGAGTAACAAAATTAAAGCCATAATAAAAAAATGTCTGTAGGACCAGACTGAAAAATAGAGAAGGAAAGAACATTTCCAAACTCATTCTTTGAGGCTAGTATTACACTGATATCAAAACAAGACAAAGACACATTTAAAAAGAAAACTATGAGCCCATATTTGAGAATATTGATGCAAAAATTTGCAAAAAACCTAGCAAACTCAATTAAACAATACATAAATAGGTAATTCATAATGACCAAGTGGAATTTATCCCAGAGATACAAGGATGGTTCGACATGCAAATCAGTCAATGTGATATATCATATAAATAGAATGAAGGGGCCAGGTGCAGTGGCTCACACCTGTAATCCCAGCACTTTTGGAAGCCGAGATAGGCGGATCTCCTGAGTTCAGGAGTTCAAAACCAGCCTGGCCAACATGGCAAAACCCCATGTCTACTAAAAATACAAAAATTAGCCGAGTGGAGTGGTGGGCACCTGTAATCCCAGTTACTTGGAAGGCTGAGGCAGGAGAATCGCTTGAACCCGGGAGGCAGAGGTTGCAGTGAGCTGAGATCATGCCATTGCACTCCAGCCTGGGTGACAGAGGAAGACGTCATCTCAAAAAAAAAAAAAAAGAATGAAGGATGAAATCCATATAATCATTTCCATTATGCTAAAAAGTATTTGATAAAATTTAATATTCTTTAATAATAAACCCTTTGAAAACTGGGTATGGAATGAACATATCTCAACATAATAAAAGTCATATATGACAGACCCCCAGCTAGTATCATACTAAGTGGGGAAAAACTAAAAGCCTTTCCTGTAAAATCTGGAAGATGACAAGAATATCCACTTTTACCACTGTTATTCAACATAATTCTGAAATTCCTATCTGGAGCAATCAGACAAGAGAAAGCAATAAAAGGCACCCCAATTGGAAAAGAAGTCAAATTATTGTTTTTGCCAGTGATATAATCTTATATTTGGAAAAATGTAAAGACTCCTCTGATAGGGTTTTAATGTGTGTCCCCTCCCAAATTTAATTCTCAATGTTGGAGGTGGGCCAGGTGAAAGGTGATTTAACCATTGGGGTGGATTACTCATAAATGGCTTAGCACCATCCCACTTGGTACTATCTTCATGATAGTGAGTGAGTTCCCATAAGACCTGGTTATTTAAAAGTGTGTAACAACTCGCCCCTCTGTTTTTTTTCTCCTGCTTTTTGCCCTATGATGTGCAAGATTCTGCTTCAACTTTTGCCATGACTGTAAACTTCCAGAGGCCTTCCCAGAAGTGCATACCAGTGCTGTGTCTTCTCTACAGCCTGTAGAATCATGAGCCACTTAAACCTCCTTTCTAAAAAATAAATTACCCAGCCTCAGGTATTTATAGTGATGGGAAAAAAGCTTAATACAGAAAATTGGCACAAAGGAGTGGAAAATTGTTATAAGAATACCTGAAAATGTGGAATCAGCTTTGTAATTGGGTAAACAGGCAGAGGTTGGAAGAGTTTGTAGGATTCAGAAGAAGACAGAAAAATGAGGGAAAGTTGAGATTTTCTTAACTTTGAATGGCTTTGACGAAAATGCTGATAGTGATCTGGATGGTGAAGGCTGAGCTGAGGAGGTCTCAGATGAAAATTAGAAACTTATTAGGATCGAAGCAAAGGTCATTCATGTTGTCTTAGCAAAGTGGTTGGCTGAATTTCTGTCATGCCCTAGGGATATATAAAAGTTTGAATTTGAAAGTGATGATTTAGGGTTTCTGTTGAAAAAATGTCTAAGCACTAAAGCATTGAAGATGTGGCCTGGCTGCTTCTAACAACCTATGCTCACATATTGCAGCAAAAAAAAGTAAGTTGTAATTTATTTTTACTTGCAAGGGAAGCATAGCGTAAAAGCTTAAAAACTTTGCATCCCAGTCATGTGGCAGAAAAATAAAAAGCTTTTACAAGAGAGGAACTCGAGCAGGCTGTGGAGCAATCACTTGTTAGAGATATTTGTATAACTTAAAAAAAAAAAGCAAGTGTTGATAGCCAAGACAATGGGGAAGAGGAATTGAAGGCATTTTAGAAATCTAAAAGGCAGCCCCCCATCACAGACCCTGAGGCCTAAAAGAAGAGAATAGTTTCTGGGATCAGGCCCAGGAAATGCTGCCTTGGGTAGCCTTAGAACATGGCTCCCTGCATTCTGGCCACTGCTCCAGCTCCAGGTGTAGCACAAATTGGCCCAGTTACAACTCCAGTCACTGCTTCAGAGGGTGCAAGCTATAAGCCTTGGTAGCTTTCATATGTTGTTAGGCCTGTGAGTGTACAAAATGCAAGAGCTGAGACTTGGGAGCCTCCACCTTTACTTCAAATAATGTATAAAAAAGCTAGGGTGTGCAGGCAGAAGCATGCTGCAAGGGTGGAGCCCTCATGGAGAACCTCTACTAAAACAATGCAGCAAAGAAATGTAGGGTTACAATCCCCATGTGGGTTCCCCACTGGGGCATGGCCTAGTAGATCTGTGAGGAGAGGATCACTGTCCTCCAGATCCCAGAATGGTAGATCTAGCTACAGCTTGCACTTTGCACCTGGAAAAGCCAGAAGCACACAAAACCAGCCAGAGGCACACAATACCAGCCCATGAGAGCAGCTGTGGGGGCTGAACCATGCAAAGCCACAAGGTCTAAACATCCCAAGGCATTAGTGTGCCCTGGAAATGGGACATAGAATCAAAAATAATTATTTTGGAGCCTTAAAATTCAATAACTCCCCTTCTGGGCTTCAGACTTGTATGGGTCCTGTGGTCTCTTTTTTTTTTTAGCTGATTTCTTCCTTTTAGAATAGGAGTATTTACCCAATGCCTATGCCCCATTTGTATCTTGGAAGCACTTAATTTGTTTTTTATTTTACAGGCTTATAGGAAGAATAAACTAGCTTTGTCTTAGATGAGACTTTTGACTTTTGAGTTAAGGCTGAAATGAGTGAAGACTTTGGGGATTATTGGGATGTCATGATTGTATTTTGAAATATGAGAAGGATATGAGACTTGGAATGGCCAGGGGCAAAATGATATAGTTTAGGTATGTGTTCCCACCAAAATCTTATATTAAAATGTAATCCTCAATGTTGGAAGTGGGCCTAGTCGGGAGGTGATTGAATCATGAGGGCAGGATTTCCATGAACAGTTTGGCATCATTTCCTTGGGTGCCATTCTCACAATAGTAAGTTTTCATGAGAGCTGGTTATCTACAAGTGTGTAGCACTTCCCCCCTGCCCTCACACTTACCATGTGATGTGCAAGCACTGGATTTATTTTTCACCTTGATTGTCAGTTGTCAGAGGCTTGACCAGAAGCAGAAGCCAGTGCTATGCTTTCTGTACAGCCTGTAGAACCATGAGCCAATTAAACCTATTTCCTTTATAAATTAACCAGTCACCGATTGTTTTTACAGCAATGTGAGAATGGCATAATATTTCCATCAAAAAACTATTAGAAGTAATAACGAGTAAATTTGCAGAATACAAAATTAACATATACAAATCAGTAGGATTTCTATATGCCAACAGTCAACAAACTGAAAAAGAATTCAAAAAAGTAATCCTATTTGAAATAGCCACAAATAAAACAAAATGTGTGGGAATTTACCAAAGAAATAAAAGTTCTCAACAGTTAAAAATGTAAAACACTGATAAAAGAAATGAAAGAGAAGACAAAAAAATGGAAAGTTATTTCTATGTTCACAGATTGGAAGAATCAGTATTTTAAAAAATGTCCATATGATCCAAAGCAATCTATACATTTCATGCCATCTCTATCAAAATAACAATGACATTCCTCACAGAAATAGAAAAAAAATCTGAAATATATATGGAACCACAAAACACCATAATAGTCAAAGCTATTCTGAGTATATAAACCAAAACTGTAGGAATCCCATTACATGGTTTTAAATTGTACTATCAAGCTATAGTAATTAAAACAGCATGACACTAGAATAAAAAGACATAAAGACAAATGGAATGAAATAGAGAACTTAGAAACAAACTCATACAGCTAAACTAATTTTCAACAAAAGTGTCAATAACATACAACAAAAAACAAGACAGTTTCAGTAATAAATAGGGCTGGGAAAACTGGCAAGCCATAGGCAGAAGAATGAAACTAGAACCCTATTTCTTGCAAAATACAAAAATCAAATTAAAATGAATTAAGGACTTAAACCTAACACCTCAAACTATCAAAATTTTACAAGAAAACACTGGGGAAACTCTTTAGGGCATTGGTTTGGACAAAAATTTCTTAAATAATTCCCCATAAGCACAGACAACCAAAGCAAACATGGACAAATGGAATTACAGCAAGTCAGAAAGCTTTTTTAAAGTGAAGGAAACAATAAACAAAGTGAAGAGAAAACCCACAGAATGGAAGAAAATATTTGTAAATTACCCATCTGAAAAGCAATTAATAGTTACATGATATGGTTAGGCTTTGTGTCCCCACCCAAATCTCATATTGAATTGTAATCCCCAGGTGTTGAAGGAGAGACCTGGTAGAAGGTGATTGGATCATGGGGTTGGTTTCCCCCAGGCTGTTCTTCTGATAATGAGTGAGTTCTCATGAGATCTGATGGTTTTATAAGGGGCTTTTCCCCCTTTGCTTCACATACATGCTCTCTCGCCTGCCATCATGGAAGAGGTGCCTGCTTCCCATCTGCCATGATTGTAAGTTTCCTGAGGCCTCCCCAGCCATGTGGAACTGTGACTCAGTTAAACCTATTTCCTTTATAAATTACCCAGTCTCGCCAGGCGCAGTGGTGCATGCCTGTAATCCCAGCACTTTGGGAGGCTGCGGCGGGTGGATCACGAGGTCAGGAGTTCAAGACCAGCCTTGCCAAGATGGTGAAACCCCGTCTCTACTAAAAATACAAAACTTAGCTGGGCATGGTGTCAGGTGCCTGTAATCCCGGCTACTCAAGAGGCTGAGGCAGAGAATTGCTTGAACCCAGGAGGTGGAGGTTGCAGTGAACCGAGATCATACCAGTGCACTCCAGCCTGGGCGACAGAGCAAGACTTCATCTGAATACATAAATAGATAAATAACCCAGTCTCAGTTTTTTTATAGCAGTGCAGAAACAGACTAATACACTACAATATATTGAGTTCAAAACATTCTATAGAAAAAATATAATCAATTAAAGAGTGGACAAAAATTTAAATGGACATTTATGAAAAGAAGACATACAAATGGCAAATAGGCAAGTGAAAAGGTGCTCCACATTACTGATCATTATGGAAATGCAAATCAAACCCAAAATGAGATATCATTTCACCTCAGTTAAGGTGGCTTTTATCCAGAAGTCAGTCAAAAACAAATGTTGCTAATAGCCAAGATTTGGAAGAAACCTAAATGTCCATCAACAGATGACTGGATAGAGAAAATGTGGTACATATACACAATGGAGTGCTATTCAGCTATAAGAAAGAATGAGAGTCTGTCATTTGCAGTAACAGAAATGGAACTGAAAGGCTTTATGTTAAGTGAAATAAGTCAGGCACAGAAAGAAAAATGTCACATGTCCTCACTTATTTGTGGGTGCTAAAATTTGAAATAATTGATGTCATAGAGAGTATAAGGGTGTTTACCAGAGGCTGGGAAGGGCAGTGGGGGAACAGGGGGTTAGTGGGGATGTGAAATGGGTACAAAAAATTGTTAGAAAGAATGAATAAGACAGTATTTGATAGCACAACAGGGTGATTATGGTAAAAAAAATTTTAATTATATATTTTATAAAAACTAAAATAGTATAATTGGATTGTTTATAACACAAGCTATAAATGCTTGAGGGGACGGATACCCTGTTTTTTATTATGTATTACTTGTTACATGCCTGTATCAAAGTATGTCATGTACCCCCATAAATATATACACCAACTATGTACCCATAAAAATTAATTAAAAATTACAATTAAAACCAAAGGGAGGAGAGTCTAACGAGGCAGGTGTGACCCATGGCTTGAACTAGCTTTTCAGGGTAACTTTGGAATGTCCTTATCCAAGAAGGGGGGTCCATTTAGTCAATAGGGGCTTAGAAATTAATTTTTAGTTTGTAAGTGGAAAAAAGAGAATTTTTAATCCTGAGCCATAGCTCTCAGTCAGTCAGTCCCTGCAGGGAACCCTGTTCTTTACTCTGGAGATAAACACTATTTTTCTTTTCCACTGAATAACACCACATTTCAAAATGAGGGGAAACATCTTGAAACTAAGAGGTATGGCCTTATTAAATTTGATTTGGTTTCCATTGTAATTAATTTAATCACATGTGTTCTAGAGTTTGTCCTCAGTCTTCTCCTACTTTAGGCTCATGATCTGTTGAATTTGCTCAGCTCCCTGCTCAACAGCAGGAAATCAGAATTATTTAAAAGCCTCATTGTGGCTGGGAGCAGTAGCTCATGCCTGTAATCCCAGCAATTTGGGAGGCCAAGGTGGGCAGATCACTTGTTATCAGGGGTTTGAGACCAGCCTGGCCAACAGAGTGAAACCCCATTTCTACTAAAGATACAAAAATTAGCTGGGTGTGGTGATTCATGCCTGTAATCCCAGCTACTTGGGAGGCTGAGGCAGGAGAATCACTTGAACCTGGGAGGCAGAGGTTTCAGTAAGGCAAGATGGTGCACTGCACTCCAGCCTGGGCAGTAGAGCAAGACTCTGTCTCAAAATAATAATAATAAATAAAAATAAAAATCTCATTGTGTTTCAAACAAAATTTCTTTTGCATATCAACTGTGTCAACTTGCATATTAACTATAATCATTTTGTTTACTTTATATCCAATCTTGAGAAATCTTTGAGGACTAATTTCACTCTTTTCTGCCATTTTGGTAAACATACCAAATGCCACCATACAAAATGCACAAAATTCCTGAGAAATGCATTTTCTCCTTGAGGAGTAGACTTGCTGTGTTAGAGGAACTCATGGTTATCAAGCTTCTAGTTTAATAAACATGACTAGAATTCTCTATCTTAATATGAGTAGCTAGGTACTCACAAGGCATCTAGAAGGTTAATACCTATGGTCTGGAAATAGCCACATTTTTTTACTGGCCACAGATTACAATTGCAGAATATTTATGGCCATACAAGACATCTTCCACCAAGCCTGAAAAATGTATAAATGTCCTAGGAGTGCAGCATTTTTTGTTAAAGATAATATTAACGAGCTAGCTTAGGTTAACGGGTTAATGGTCACTGTTAAAACCAATAGCCCCGACTTTAGTGAGTACATCTGCACCTTCCAAGTGTAATTATAACTCTTTCTCTTTATAGTTAGAGTACAGACACTAACAAAAGACAATGCATTCCTGCTCTTGTTTTCTGAGGATGTCCAAATCTGTAATGGAGTCATTTCTAATAAACTTGCTTCTTTCACTGTGCTCTCTGACTCACCTCAAATTTTTTACTGCACAAGATCTAAGAATCCTACTTTGTGGTCTGTATCAGGAACCTCTTTTCCAGCAAAATCTTTCAGCAACACCATGAAGGGACACCAAGACAAGACCCCCACTCCAAGGAAAACAATCCACATAGAATCATTCAGCTGGCAAGTGGGCTGTCTTTTAGAGTCGCGAAGCCATTCAGGTTGGCAAGAATGATTACCCACTATTACTTAAGTGAGAGGCCCTAGGGTATAATATTAGGGTGAGAGACTCAGCCCAAAGTTAGAGACCTGGGGGTGTCATACTCAGATTAGAGGCCAAGCCCACAGGGTTAGAGGCCCTGGGGAATATTGAGAAGAATGGATTTGGCTAAACAAGATGTTTGCCACTTTCTGTTTTTGGACTGTCCACCTTGTGCTTTGTCCCTCACCTGAGTGCTCTGCATATTGTTGCCTTTCTGCCCACCGCCTCCGTTTTGCAGTAGTCTGGAGGCTGCCCCAGGAAAGAGGCCCCAAACAGTTTAGCTTTTACTTTCCTTAGTGATCCTCTGACTTTTAGCCTTGATGTCTTAGAGCTATTGCTGCTACCACTTTTCTAGTTGGCAAAGCTAATAAACTAACATTAGAACAGCACCTACAGGTTTTTGACCCCACAACAAGGGAAGGTGGTCCTAGAAGCTAAAGGGCACCAGTGGATAATAGGAGAATATTTATGAAAGTGTGAGGCCTTATTGCTAGACCGACCCTCCAGACATAACCCTTAAAGCCTGGCAAACCATAAACCCAGCTACTTACCTGTCAGAGTCCACAGGTGCTCCCAGCCTTTCTGGCATACAGGTTGTATTAGTCTGTTCTCACGCTGCTAATAAAGACATATCTGAGGCTGGGTAATTTATTAAAAAAGAGGTTTAATTGACTCACAGTTGCACGTGGTTGGAGAGGCCTCACACTCATGGCAGAAGGCAGGTGAGGAACAAAGTCACATCTCTTACATGGCAGCAGGCAAAAGAGCTTGTGTAGGGAAACTCCCCTTTATAAAACCATCAGCTGTAATCCCAGCACTTTGGGAGTCCAAGGCAGTGGATGACCTGAGGTGAGGAGATCGAGGCCAGCCTGGCCAACATGGTGAAACTCCGTCTATACTAAAAGTACAAAAATTAGACAGGCATGGTGGTGGGCACCTGTAATCCCAGCTACTCGGGAGGCTGAGACAGGAGAATCGCTTGAACCCGGGAATCAGAGGTTGCTGTGAGCCAAGATCACGATAATGCACTCCAGCCTGAGCAACAGAGCAAGACTCTGTCTCAAAAATAAATAAATAAATAAACCACCAGATCTCATGAGGCTTATTCACTGTCACGAGAACAGCATGGGAAAGACCCATCCCCCGATTCAATTACCTCCCACTGGGCCCCTCCCACGATATGTAGGAATTATGGGAGCTATAATTCAAGATAAGATTTGACTGGGGACACAGCCAAAGCATGTCACAGGTTATGAAACAAATTTATTCTAGCAGGCCAGACGTAGGAGAGATGAGCCCCTTGACCATCCCAAGGAAGAGTGGTTAACAGATGCAAGTTTTTTTATGCATCAGGAAAACAGGAGGGCTAGATATGCTATTAGTAGTCAGCACAAGAGAATCAAGGCACAAGCCTTGCTGGCCTCGACCTCAGCTCAAAAAGCTGAGTTAATTGAACTTACTAGGCCCCTGCAGTTGGAAAGGATTTAAAAGTTAACATTTACACTGATTCCAAGTCTGATTTTTTAGTGCTTCATGCTTATGCTGCAATTTGGAATGGGTGGGGACTCCTGACCCCAAAGGGCTTTTCCATACAACATCATTCAGATTTTGAGCTTGTTAGAATGCTGCTTTGCTGCCAAAAAGTGACTATAATTAATTGCAGAGGAGATCAAAAGAGAGACTGACCATGTAAAAGGAAATGCCCTTGTAGATGCCACAGCCAAGGCCCCTGCACTGAAAGGGCCAATGAAGCTTGTGGGCGTGCTGGTCAGCATACATAGAACTGGGCCGGAATACCCTGAAGAAGAACAAAAATGGTCCAGGGATTGCATTTCAGTCCAGGGCCCCTCGGGCTGAATGATGGTAATAAATTACTAATGCCAAGTACCAAACACAGGAGTATAACTCAGCACTTTCATGATTCTTTTCACCCTAGAAGGGATTCTTTGTTTCTGTTAATGTCTCATTTGTTTATAGGGGTAAATCTTTTCAAGACACTAAAACAGGTGACTTAGCCCTGTGAGCTCTGTGCCTGACATGACCCAAACGGCCAGCAATTTTCTCCTTCTCCAGTTAAACCTGTCCAAAATTGAGGAACCTATCTACATGAGAACTGGCAACTCTAATTTACCCTGAAGCCTTTCTGCAGGAGATTCAAATATTTGCTAATGCTTACTGATACCTTCACTGGTTAGATCGAGGCATTCCCCACCCCATCTGAAAAATGTTTACCAGAAGAAATAACTCCTCAGTTTGGGTAATCCAAAAGCCTGCAAAGTGACAATGGCCCATCTTTCACAGCAGGCGTAACCCAACACCTATCGTCAGCTTTAAGAATCCAATATTACCTTCACTCTGCTGGAGACCGCAGTCCTCTGGAAAGGTGAAAGGGCTAATCCTAAAGAAGACTAGCTAAATCAGAGGCCTGACTATCTCTAACACCCATAGCTTACTGCGGGTTTGAACTGCTCCAAAGTAAAACGTATAATTAAGTCCTGTTGAGTTAACATGTGGAAGGCCTTTCCTAACCACAGATCTCCTAATAGATGAAAAGACTCATCGGTTACAAAAATATGTCATCAATCTGGGACAGGTGCAAAGGCACTCTGTGAATATGGAAACAAGAGTCTTCCCCTCCCACATGGGAGGAAAAATCAGTTTCAGCTCAGCTAGGAATTTAGTCTTACTAAAGACGTGGGAGGAAGTTCTTCAGCTGAGCAGCTTTCCCCAACGTGGAAGGGACCATAGCAAGGATACCTGAGTTCTCCAACAGACGTTCAACGCCAAGGGATTCACAGGTGGGTGCACCTGTGTGGAAGTAAAGCTGTTGCTTATTCTGGGAGCCCAATCGGAGGCTGAGGGAGGTGGACGCGGGGCTATTTAAGCGTTAGCGGAGGGCGGGCTGGGTCGCTGCGCCTCTGCTCCTCCTTCTCGCGCTTCTGTTGCCGCCCTAATCCTGCCTTAGCCATGAGGGAGATTGTGCTTACGCAGATCGGGCAGTACGGGAACCAGATCGGGGCCAAGGTTGGCAGCCGGGGCTCTGAGGGCCCAGCCCGGGCCTACCGGGTGGCCGGGGAAGATGTTGGCAGTGGCGGGAGCGGTGCCCCTGCATTGCGGCCCCTGGGCTCCCTGTCGGGGACGGTGGAACTGGGCGGCTGGTGAGGCGGCTGGGGTGGACCCCAGGGACAGGGCGGCCTAGGGATGGGGGTGTGGATGAGGGTGGGGGTGGGAGAGGGGCCGGGGCGCCTCCGTGACTCAGCCCCGGCCTGTCTGGCCCCTCCTGTCTGTTGCAGTTCTGGGAGGTGATCTCTGATGAACATGCCATCGACTCCGCTGGCACCTACCATGGGGACAGCCACCTGCAGCTGGAGCGCATCAACGTGTACTACAACGAGGCCAGCGGTGAGACCCTCGTCCTTCCCCCACCGCCCTCCTGGGAACGTAGCTCTCCCCTCGCTCATGCCCTCCCTCCCCACGCAGGTAGCAGGTACGTGCCCCGCGCTGTGCTCGTGGATCTGGAGCCAGGCACCATGGACTCTGTGCGCTCGGGGCCCTTCGGGCAGGTCTTCAGGCCAGACAACTTCATTTCCGGTGAGCTGCGGGCGAGGACTGGGGTGCGGCTCCTTAGCCAGGGCAGCTCAAAATCTAGGAACACCCCAAGGTCATCCTGTGGGAACTGTGGCGCCAGGGCCCCTGAACACCCTCCTATCCGCCGAGTCGAGTCGCTCAATCTGCCTGTCCTAAACGGGCTTCGGGAGGAAGGCCCGGGTGTCTCCTCAAGGTGAGGAGCTACTGATGTCCTTGTCGGGAGCTGAGCTGGGGTCGTGGCTACTGCCTTTCCTGAGAATGGGCAGGAGCCACCTGCAGCGAGGTCTGTGAGCCCGTCTCAGGTTTGACTCCTGTCTTAATTTCTAACAGGGGAAGCTGCTGTCCTGTAACTCTGGGGGAGCGGGTTTCATTTGCTCCACCTGCAGGGCGAATGGTGCTTTCACCTCACATGTGACACTTGGCCCTTTCTGCATTATGGTGGTGACCACTGATGACCGTATACCTGGCCGTCGAGTGACTGGCTGTACTGTCTTACAGGTCAGTGTGGGGCCAGAAACAACTGGGCCAAGGGACACTACACCGAAGGCGCGGAGCTGATGGAGTCAGTGATGGACGTTGTCAGGAGGCTGAGAGCTGTGACTGCCTGCAGGGTTTCCAGCTGACCCACTCCCTGGGTGGGGGGACTGGGTCTGGGATGGGTACCCTTCTCATCAGTAAGATCCGGGAGGAGTACCCAGACAGGATCATAAACACATTGAGCATCCTGCCCTCGCCCAAGGTGTCAGACACCGTGGTGGAGCCCTACAACGCCACCCTCTCAGTCCACCAGCTCATGGAAAACATGGATGAGACCTTCTGTATAGATAACGAAGCGCTATATGACATATGTTCCAAGGCCCTAAAACTGCCCACACCCACCTATGGTGACCTGAACCACCTGGTGTCTGCTACCATGAGTGGGGTCACCATGTGCCTGCACTTCCCGGGCCAGCTGAATGCTGACCTGCGGAAGATGGCCGTGAACATGGTTCCGTTTCCCCGGCTGCATTTCTTCATGCCCGGCTTTGCCCCACTGACCAGCCGGGGCAGCCAGCAGTACTGGGCCTTGACTGTGGCTGAGCTCACCCAGCAGATGTTTGATGCTAAGAACATGATGGCTGCCTGTGACCCCCATCACGGCCACTACCTAACGGCGGCTGCCATTTTCAGGGGTCGCATGCCCATGAGGGAGGTGGATGAACAGATGTTCAACATTCAAGATAAGAACAGCAGCTACTTTGCTGACTGGCTCCCCAACAACGTAAAAACAGCCGTCTGTGACATCCCACCCCGGGGGCTAAAAATGTCAGCCACCTTCATTGGGAATAATACGGCCATCCAGGAACTCTTCACATGTGTCTCAGAGCAGTTTACAGCAATGTTCAGGCGCAAGGCCTTCCTCCACTGGTACACAGGCGAGGGCATGGATGAGATGGAATTCACCGAGGCCGAGAGCAACATGAACGACCTGGTGCCTGAATATCAGCAATATCAGGATGCCACGGCGGAGGAGGAGGAGGATGAGGAGTGTGCTGAGGAGGAGGTGGCCTAGAACTCTCCTTTTCTAGGTAAAGGGGGGAAGCAGTGTGGATTCTTTCCTGTGTTCTGACAGCCATGTGTCACTATGCGCTTGTTCATTTGTGTCTTCACATCTCCTGCTGCATTTTAAAGCATTTGTATAGTATGCGGTTTTGCCTAATAAAGTGTTCTCACAGCATCTGGTTTCACCTCCATCTTCCATGGGCCCTCTGGCTACTGCTGCCAGATGCACACAGTTGTCCTGCAAGGCGGAAGCTGTCTGGGCTTATCACATGCCCAGGAACAAGCATTCCAGTGGCTCCAGGAGGGCTCAGCATGGGCTGTGGACATGGCAGGCAGGCTTCACGCAAACTTGGGGATGCCCTGGGCCTTGGGCAGCAACGTGGTGGAAAACCTGTTCCTGAAGAAAAGCCTTGGCTTATCCCATGTACCAAACTTCTAGGGGACCAGCTGGCCATGTTTTGGAACTTTGTCCACCAGGGTCGCTGACCCCTTTTAATGTCCCCAAAGTCCCATCTTGGAGTAGGAATGTGGTCAGACAGCTGGCTCTGAACCAGCAATGAAGGGTGTGCAAGTTGGACCCCAGCCACTCCATCACCACGATGGCCTGGGTGTGATTGTGTGGCCTCATTCTCTTAATGAGGTTGGCATGGGATATCTGGCAGGGACTAGGCAGGAATCGAGCCCAGTGTTTGCTAACATGCACTGAACCCTATGTAGAAGGGGATTAGGTCCTGGGGGCTGCAGATGTGGTTGCTGGGCCTGTGACATGCACTGAACCCTATGTAGAACCCTATGCAGCCCCTTGAAACTTCCCAGGATGGCTGGTTTTTGGGGTTTATCACCTTATTTTTCTCCCTCTGGTTTTAGCCACTGTAGGCCAGTTTGTTCACAGTTTGTTCACCAACTTTGGCTCATTTCATTACCTTATCAGAGGTGGGAATTCTGAGGTCCCTAAGCCAGAGGCTTTCAGGGATGTGGCTCCCTCTGCCGCCCTGGCAGGGAGGGCGCAGGGGTCCCAGGTGGAGCCTCTGACCTAGAGCCTTTGGCTCTAGAGCCTGGAGCCTTACCGCAAGGCTGCCTGTGGGTTTGGCGTCGGGAAACAACCCAGCCTGGAGCCCAGGCTGCTGGTTATCTGGAGACAGCCTCCCCGTAAGATTTCTCTGAGACAAGAAACAATTATGCAAATTATCCTAATTCTGTTTGAAAGAATAGAGAGATTGATTGCAGAGACAAACCATTTAGGCAGGCAATGTAGAAGGTGTTTCCACGGCTAATCTGCCTTCAAAGGAGAGGGATTTTGTTTGTAAACTTCAGACCCAGAAAATTGATTGTTCTGTCAACTTTAGATAATTATCTGTCCTCCCTGAGGCCCTAAGCTTAGCAGAAATGTTCTTTCTCTGAATCAGTACTCAGCTTTGGATCTCTGTTGGGTTCCCTGTGGAGTGCTAAATCAGAGATTCCCCCAAAGCAGTGGATCAGGAGCCTTCCTCCAGCCACAGTGCCCATCCTGCCTGCAGAAGAATGGACAGAGGGATGGGAGGGCTGCAGAGCTGGCACTGTGTCCCTGGAGGGGCTGGTGGGGACTCACTGTTCGGGGGACAGGGGAGGCAGAGTCCACACTCAACTGCTGCGTGGAGATGGGCATGAAGGGCAGGCAGGTCTGGCCTTGGCCTTGCGGTTTGTTTCCATTAAAGACCTTCAAGACCAGAAGGAACCAATAGGGCCGGACTATGCAGGGAGAGAAGAGGTTCTAGGGAACTGAGTTCCGAAGTCTTCGTCTTCTCACTGTGCAATGGGGTTCACCTATAAAGCAGGCTGCTTGTCCTCGGGAGAGCTCATTGTGGAGAAACATCACTGGACAGAGCCCCTCCTTATCTGCATCAGACTCCTCTGGTCTCCCCGGTTGCCTTTTTCTCTGCCCCTAAGGGCACCTGTCCCTGGAGAGGCTCTCAGGACAGTATCCTGGACACCCCCTGCCTGGACACCCCTTGCCTGGCACCCTTCCTCTCCACAATGTCGTCAGAGAGCTCCACCTGCCCTTCTAGCCCCCTGGTCCAGCACTGCTGGTCATGAGGTTTGGGCCCTGTGACCTGCCCAGATCCAAGCTGTGGGGAAAGTTTGCTGAGACCAGTTTGGGGAACAGAGGGGCCTTGTTGTACCATTTGTTCTGGGCACAGGGGACCTCCTGCATCGTCTATCTCCTCCATGAGATGCTAGTTTCAGGGATTCCTTGGGGACACTGGAGAGCAGGGCTGGCTCAGGCAGGGGCCTGACCATAGTCCAGACAGTGCAGACCCTACCTGAGGTGCCACACGGGCCCTCATCAGTCTTCTCTTCACACAATGGAGTCACTCCTGTGCCTCCCCTGTCTGCACTCCATTGAGCCGGGAAAGGCCTGCAGTAGCCAATGCCCACATTTGAGTTTCAAATGTGAATATACCCAGGGATTGCAATTTACCAAAAGATGAAGGAAAAGGCC
This sequence comes from Pan paniscus, assembly GCF_029289425.2. NCBI lineage: Eukaryota > Metazoa > Chordata > Mammalia > Primates > Hominidae > Pan > Pan paniscus. The sequence goes on from NC_073256.2 coordinate 162,720,574, forward strand.
TCTCCCAGTACTTGGTCAACATTATTCTGTGGTATTTTTCAGATGAAATTAGCATTTAAGCCAGTATACTTTTAGTAAAGCAGATTATGCTCCATAATGTGGGTGGGTCTCATCCAATCAGTTGAAGGCCTTAAAGGAAGAAATACTGACCTCCCAGGGGAAGAGGGAATTCTGCCCCTGGACTCAAGCCACTCTTCCTTGGATTCTAGCCTCTGTAATTACACGAGACAATTCTGGACATCTCCTCCTCTCTTTTCTGTTTCTCTGGAAAACCCTGACTAATGCAATTCTTGTTAAGCTGCTTTTAAGAAGTGTGAAGAAAATATTAAAAAGATGTAACTAAGAATTTTGAGTGGACGATCTAATTATTTCACACTGGCTGAGATCTCCCTGATGTTGACATTGCAATGACACTGTGCACTTCTTGGGGTAAGAAAAAGTGCAGTCTCAGTATCCCTCCCACTAAATAGGAAGGCAAATTGCCATTTCCCGAAAAGTCCAGAATAGTAAGTAGGTTGACGAGTAACTCTTGAAGTTACATAAGACAAATCAGTTGCAACAGAGGATCATAAACCCCTCGTGTACGGAAGGAAAACAAGTTTGTCAATGTGCAAACTGTAAGTCTAAGTTCCTACTTCTGTAAAAAGTAGAGTTTCCTCTTCAAAGACTTTCCTTCCCATCTCATTAGAAATAAATAGTAACTTCTCTTAGAAGCAAAATTTATTCAAAGACCTGTGCTAACATTCTTAAATATCTGCTAGCCCTAATAAAGAAATCAATGTACTTTATGTTCTTAGCTCCCACAATTTAGCCTAAATATTTGCCCTGGCATGCTTATACTAGTCCAAGCAAGCTTTAGGTCATTGCCTGTTCCTCTTCTTTATTCGAAGGTGTTTTTACTTTTTTCAGCATTCCACAAGTTACTTCCTCCTTCCTTTGTTCTCCTCTGCCTTTTCCTCTCTAAAAAAGTTCTAAGTTGCTAGCCAATCGGAACAAATACAGAATGTGAGGTCCCGTTCCAGCCGCTGGAAACTGGACACAGCAGTAGGGTGGATGCGTCAGGTTATAAATGACCCTGTCTCCTTTGCTCAGTATACTCTTGTGGCAAAACTGCTGGTGAGTGTACCCTTTCTGCAGAAATTAAAAAAAAAAATAAAAATGGCCTTGCTGAGGAAATTAAATTTACATTCAAGTGCTATTTCTTTACCGCACTGGGAACAAGCATGTCAAACAATTTCAACCCTGCTGGACCTCATCAAGTGAGGGCCGGGATGGAAAAGTGGCCGTGCCGAGGTGCCCCGGAAGCAGCCTCCGGAGTGTGCGTCAGAGTTTCTGGCCATTTCAGCTAAGACTTTTCTTCTGACAGACTAGAAGTGAAAAAAAGAATTATTTACTTTGTTGGGAAATGTGACAAAAGGTTAAAATTCTACTAGTTCATAAAATATTTGAAGCTAACTTTGTTTTTATAAATAAAATTGTATTTACAATTTAAGTTTTAGTTCTCATCCTTGCTGTTATAAAAGTTATTCTAAGTTATGTCAGTCTTTGAGGGTAAATGTAGAGTATTTAAAATAGCCTATATTTGGAAAACTGAACAGTGTTTGTTGTCATGATTTTACTTTGTTCTTGACCACATTGGTCCCAGAGAAAGTCAAGGTCTTCACCCACGGATTCAAGATTCTTGTGGCAGCTGCTGAATTCTTTTCCAACAATGCTTGGGCCTCATCAGCGTCATGTTTGTGCACTACCCCAGCCCCAACCACAGACATGGGCAGGAGGAACAGAGCTCTACTGTGTAGCGTCACTGCCAGTAAGAGTCTGGCTCTCCCATGAAGCATTACTCTTCCTCTGCATGTATCTTAGAATTTCAAAAGCCATTTGGCCTCCATTTCTTTAGATTGTGGATAAGATCCATAAACTTGTACTGGGGTCACTGTTCCTCCAGCCTCTTTAGCACGTATCTGCAGTCTCATTTCCAGGCTGTTTCCTCTATGGGCCACTGCCTGCAGAATTCCCAGATGAATCCATTGCCCATTCCCTGTAGCCACATCTCCAAATCCACAGCCGTTCTCAGCAGCTGCCTGTACACTCACATCCCAGAGGTCAAGTTGCCACAGCTGGTGTGTGTTTCCAGCCACTAGGCAACCCCAGGTCTTCATCTGAGCACCCAGGGCCAGAAGTCTCACCCTGTCCCCCATACCATCCCTTCCCAGCCAGCCACAGTTTCCTTCCTTCTGTTGCTCACACAGTGCTCTCAGCCCCAGATGCCCTTCCTGACATTTCCTCCCAAGGAAACCCAAGTCCTCCGTCAGGGTCCACCCAAATGTCCACACTCTCTGGTAGCCTGCCCAGCCCCAGAGGCTCCCTTGAGCTCCCTTCCCCCATTAGAGCCTACAGAGGCAGTGCTGCCCAGCAGACATCTCGGCTGGGAGTCAAACAGAGCAAGGCTATTTTGGTCCCTCTCTCCACTCTATGTGACCCTGAAATGTGCCCTGGCCTTAGGAAACATTCAGCTACATCAGAGAACGTGAGTATGCATGTGGTTTGTATAACACAGGCAAGACATGGTTTTTAGATACGTTCAGAATAGATAGTTACAGAGAACAGGTATGTTACATGTGGGAAGGAAGAGACACAAGGGCCAAGAGATACTTAATATGCATGAGGCTCCTGGGCACTAAATGTTCAATTCACAATGTGCCTTTATACAAGAGACACCTAAACATGCAGAACCATGGGGCCTTCGTTCACCACCATTCCTGGTGCCCATTCTGGTCGCATGCGTCCTCTGCCCAAGAAACACGTAGAACCCATGGCAGTGCGACAGCTGCTTCTTGGCAACTCCACCATGATCAGGCACACTTGTCCCATGTCTGTCCCATTGAGCTGGTGTGTGTCATAAGCCCTTCAGCTGTGAGCACTCTTGCCCAGACCTCAGCTCTGGTCCTCGTGGTCACACCTGAGGGGGTGAGGTTGACTAGCAGAGAAAGAAGAGAACCGATGAATGTTGACAGCACAGGAATCAGGTCATACGGCCCTCCCATCTCCTTCCCTCAGCTTCTTGCTGTGTTTTACGAATGGATTTTATAAACCTGTGATTCGAGCATCCTCAGTTGCTTCTCGAGCCTTTCCGCTCCATGAACTCTGGGACAGCTTGCCTGGTACTGCAGCTGGAGGACATCACTGCATCCAGAGAGCTTCCCACATGACAGTCTGTGAGCAAGGGACTTCGCCTCCCTGGATGGTGGTTTTCTTTTATGTAAAAGATGTGATCGTAGTCTGTATTTCTCAAGGGTGCTGTGAGAAACACACAGAATAAGTCACGTGAAACTGTGTGGCAGGTAGCGGATGCTCAGTAAAGTGAAGCCTGCCCTTCCCGTAGCCTTTCTCTTCCTCCACTGGGTCTAGACTTCACATTGTCCCATGGTTCGAGATCCTTGGTTCATCCCGAGTCTTATCATCATACCAGAAGCTTGGAGGGAGCTCCTGGGGAAATCCAGCTTCACGGTCCCACACTGATCACTTCCCCTGGGCATGGCCTGGTAAATGCAGCTCAGATCCGCTCCCCAGGCAAGTCAAGGAAGTTGCTGCCCAGAAACCAAGTGAGGACATTTACAAGAACCGGCAGCAGCAGCAGCAGCAGAAGAAGAAGAAGAAGAAGAAGAAGAAGAAGAAGAAGAAGAAGAAGAAGAGAAGAAGAAGAAACTGGATTTGCTTTTTCACCAGAGGATCCAGATTTCCCTGTGGCCTCGCAAACAAAAAGAAGGAAGACGGAGCAGCACAGTCATCCCTTTGTGAAAAAGGCATTCAGGTAACTGAGTGACTCAGCAAGCCTGGGTCTTGGGGAAATTACGAATACCTGGTTGAAGGGCAGTCCTCAGGCAGAGCCCCTGAGACCTGTTGAACTCTAGAGTGTGGGAGCAGAGGAGATTCAGGGCCTGCCCAGGGGCAGTGTCCACAGGGGCAGAGTGCCCCCAGGACTCGCCCTGGCTCAGTTAAGGACTCCCCTCAGGATCTGCAGAGGTGCAAGGCAGGGTGCAGCTCTGCCTGGACTGAGCTGGAAATGCAGCCGTGTGGCTGAAGTGGCCACTTCCTGCTTTCTGTAAAGCAGCCACAGGGACCTGTGAACAGGTAAGACCCTTACTCTTGATTACTGAAGAACTAGAACCCAGGCTCCCTTGACCTTCTCTCTGAAAACCCAGATGACATGAGGACCCTCTGCCAGCTGAAGGGGCAGATTCACGCTTTAGAGTGTGGGGAGTCAGCATGGGGGCACGTGAGTGTTTAGCTTAGGTGTGGGCCTCACAAAAGAGTCAAAACAAGTCAGCCAGGACTCCAGCAGCCTTCATTGTGTGAGAGATGCCAGCACTGTGGCCACAGCCTGACAGCTGCGCAGGCCACATAATGTGTGGGGCTGAGTGGAAAACGTGGGGTTTTTTTTGTTGTTGTTGTTCAAAATCATGAGCTTCCAGGGGCGGCAGCAGAACTTTAAACTACTCTGGGGCCCTTCTGAGCACAGGACTTGGTATGACTGCACAGGGATACCTGGCAGGCCAGGTGCAGGGACAGAGCGGTCTGCCCAGAGGCCAGCAGGTCCCCAGTCAGTGTCTGGCACCAGCTCCCTTCATGACCTGGGCTGGCTCAGTTCCACGGGACTCCCAAGGCTGGAGGCTTCCCCGGAACATCATCCTCAGGGATTTTCCAACAGGAGCAGCCTCTGGCTTCAGATCTGTCCTTGTTTGACTCATAAATTATCACTCAGACTGAGAAAATTAACACTCAGTGATTCCTGAAAGGGTGCCCAGTGCAATAGATAATTTTCAAAGTGAGTTCATCGGGGGATTTAATAGCCAGGCAATGTCCATTAAAACAGCGACAAACATGGGGAGAAAAGGAAAAGTTCCAACTGGAAACTCATGCTGGCTTGACAGTTGTTCTCAGGGAGCAGAACAGAAGTGGGCATTTTCATTCTGGTTACACCATCAGCGATACCTCCACGGAGCCTCTCAGCTGGTTCCTCCTGGGTCTGGGCCACAGGCCTCCCAGTATTGCCGGTCTCGGAAGACATCTGTGGGCAGGTTCTGTAGAGGGAATCTGAGGCTGTGTGGGATGAGCTGCAGGACCCCATGTGGGGAAAGGCAGGAGGCAGCACCAGCTCCTTCACCAGGACCTGAGGGTACTGTGGCTCATCGGGGGCCATCGAGGACATGGAGACCCTGCACAGTGTTTGAGGAGTCCTGCTACATCAGTTTATTCTGGTTTAGGTGGTTGAGGGGAGACTCAGTGAAGTCTTGGGGGTTCAGGGCTACACTGCCAGCCTCTGGGACAGCAGCCCCAGTGTCCCCCGACCCAGGCCTTGCTCCTCCCTGCTGATGAATGCCCACTCTGCTCCCAGATGCACACCTGTCCTGAAGACACCCGGTTCTCATGCTCTTCTCTGCAGCACCTGAATTGGGCATTCCTGGGTAAAGTAGTTTAAGTTACTTTCACTTTTATCCACCTTGTTTCCGTTATTTCAACCATGCATGTCCCTTGTGTATGTAGGATAAAGGTGTCTAAGAATAAAGGTCCATGATTTAAAGTTTTTTCCTCTTCTTTCCCTGTCCTGACCACCTGATCATAAACTTGTAGAAATAAAGTGGATCTCATGTTGTGTATCTTTCGATGCATCTAGAGAGATGGTTATATTCATATAAATAAACGGGCACATCCAGCACACTATTTCTAGTTGTCGTCTGCTAATAAGTTTACATCTAGTAAATGCCAGTGTTTCATCAAATGGCTGCATTGCACATGAGTCAATCTGTGTGACAAAGAATATGGCAGGCTTTGTACAGCCTTTGTAAAGACATTCTTCAATGCTGCCTTTTAAAATAGAAATGTTAAATCCTGTAACTAATCAACCTATGCCTTGTTAGAGGGCTGACATTTTCAATAATTCCTTTACAAAGGGTAGTGAGATGCATCAGATCCCCCAGTGGCCCCCAAGTAGGGACAGTGACAGTCAGCAGTTCTTTACGGACCTCTGCTCCATGGCAGGTTCTCCGCTGGCCCTGGCTGCGGGCGGCCGTCATCTAACAAGATGCTTCGGTCCATGGGTGGAGGACAAAGGCCTATGGGCTTGGGGAGCGAGTTCTTTCATCTCCTACATGACCTTCATCTGCTCGCGTTTCCCACGAAGTGCATCTGGGTTGGAAGGAGATGGTGGTTTCCCACAGAAGTCTGGTCCCTAAGTGACGCCTCTGCTGCCTACATCAGAATCTCCCAGGCTTGCTCCACAATGGTCCCGTCACGTGGTGCAGACTCAGGCGCGGTCTTGTGTGTGAAGAGGCAGGCTTGGTCTTGTGTGCTCTTGATCATGCACCTAGTCACATCTGTTCTACAGTGTTGCATTCTTCTAATTTCCATGCACATCTTTGCATAGGCGTGTTCCCATTGTTCCCATGCCAATAAGTGGTGTGCAAGGTTCCAGAGTGCACCAGTATTTCTTTAGTCGGTGTCATGCTGTTGGATACTCAGGTTTTTTAACCTAGTGTAAATAACATTCACATTTCTAAAAACCAGAAGAGTGTTTGTGATTAAGATATCATCTTAGTGGATATTAAATTGCTGCATCTGATTTCATTTCTCTTTCCCAAATAAAGAGTCAGTTGTGTGAGCTAGTCTCACTCTGAAACTGCACACTCCCATCCCAGAGGTAGAAAGCGAGATCTCCTGCCTGCATTTCACGGAGCATGTGATTATGGAGGTGTCCAGTCCCAGCAAACAGACCCTACATTCTTTTCCTTCAGTGACTCAGACGCAATATGTGGACAGTCCCAGACAGTATCGCTCCCTCACGTTCATTAACCTCCAGAGATTAAACATCACCTGATACACAGAACTGTGGGCTCCCCATTTGGCTAAGCATCAGGTGCAGCCAGGTTCTTACCTAGGTGCACTTGACAAGGTGCTGCCAGATGCCACCAGCGCAGACAGTCAGCGAGCCCACCTCATGAGAGGGCACATGAGATCCCCAAATGAGAAAGAACTCTAAGGAGCCAAAATCTGCCAAGATGGGTACATTAAAGCTTGCAACTTTGCACGTGAGTGCACCCTCAGACTCAGCCAGTTTATTCTCCTTTGCAGTCCGTTCTGAAAAGTCCAGCCAGATGATGGCTAAAGAGTAGAGAATGGAAGGTGGAAGGCGGTTGCTGCTTGCAGAAGAGGCACGCTGGCAGCATTGGCAGGGAGGAAGAGACTGGAAACTGAGTAGCAGATCCGAGAAACCAAAATGTTCAGCAAATGAGGGCAGGTGGCATGGAGCTACTTCCCTGGGTCCAAGAGCCTAATTACGTTATTGTTCCATAAGTTCATGGCCTGCGGTCATCAGGGAAAATAAAACACTGACTGGGGGTCGGTCTTTTCTGTTTAGAGGAGGCTCCATGAAACCTCCCCCTCCCGGGTTCAAGCGATTCTCCTGCCTCAGCCTCCCGAGTAACTGGAACTATAGGCGCCCGCCACCACTCCCGGCTAATTTTTTATTTATTTATTTTTTTGTAGAGACGGGGTTTCACCGTGTTAGCCAGGATGGTCTCGATCTGCTGACCTCGCGATCCGCCCGCCTCGACCTCCCAAAGTGCTGGGATTACAGGCGTGAGCCACCGCGCCCGGCCTCAGCTGGTTTTTCAAAAGTCATGGCAAGTAATTGTCAGAACAGTGAACTTCGGAGATTCACCGGAGGGGCGAGGCCACAGCTCGACCGCGAGCACCTGAGCATCCTGCACCGCCTGCGACGGCCGTCAGGGGGCGCGATGCCGCCTCACAGAACCTCAAGAGGCGCCCGGGTTCCGGCACAGACGCCCTGCGGCTCCAGGGGGCGGAGCCGAGCCGCCTCCTCAGGACCTACGCAGGAGACGCCTCCATCCCTACAGGGACACCTGAGAGGACCCAGCCTCCTCCTCCTCAGGACCCACTCGGGAGACGCCGCTGGCTCTATAGGAACACCTGGGGACCGTGGCCAGGGACGACCCAGCCTCCTTCTCCTCAGCTCCTCAGGAACGACTGGGGAAGCTGTGGCTTCATGGTCCCCGAGGCTGCCCGAGGAAAGGTGAGGAAAAAGCTTTCTGTCCCGGCTCAGCGTTGAGGAGGCCGCGCTGCCTCGCGCTCCACTTTCTCAAGTTGTATTTATTTTATTTTACAAAGTGGCCCATCATTAAGTGGCTTTGTTATTCATTATTATAGCATAACTGAGTTGTTTCATTTTTTAATTTTTGACCAATTTGGGTTTGTTTGGGGTGGATCCGGGACAGAGAAGGGAGAAACCCTGAGGGCAACATGGAGAGCCCCAGGGAGACGCGCACCCCACGATTTGCTTTTATTTGCGCTCCAGTGGCTCGTTTTTCTTAGAGTGTTAAAGTACTTGAAAAATATTGAAGAGCAGATGTAGATGTGAGTTTTCACAACCGTATTTTCAGTGTAAATACTGGACTTTGTCTGTTAAAAGGATTTTAGGTAAAATAAATTTAAGCGGAGTTTATTTCAGCAAAGGAATGGTTCATGAATCACGCAGGAAGCACCAGAACGGAAATCGGCTTGGGGCTTTGAGCTCTTAGGGTGGCCCCTAAGTGAGGCTCCTCAGTGGCTCCAGCTAGGCGACCGCCTGTTGTGGGGATGGTTCCCTCAGCGTCCCTAGTCATACAGCCAACTGGCTGCTGAGCTTTTTGGCATTGACTGTGGTTGGTTTGTTAATTTTTTTAAGTCAGTTCAAATGCCTCCAAGTTCGGTTTCTGTTTGCTTAGGGAAGGCCTCAGGCTAACCCCCGCCTTATTTGCTTTAACATGTCAAAACCATAATTTATTTTTCATTTTACTTTCCTGGCATTAATAGAAGTAAATTCACATTTGTGTGTTATTCAGAAAGTCGGTTTAATTGGCAACCTATTTGTGATGGTGCATAAAATAATGTTTTTTAATCATTGGCATCTTAGATTAGATGAACTATGTTAACTCTCTTAAGCTTTGTTATTAACCCATAACAAGAGTTAAGTTTCTTTTTTTCTCCTAGGCTTTGACCATTTAAAGTACACTCAGGCATCTCGTAACGATGTTATACTTTCTGAGAAATCTATCCTTAGGTGATTTCATCTTTGTGTGAACACTGTAGAGTGTCCTTATAAAACTTAAATGGTGTAGCCCACTCCACACCTAAGTTACATAGTATAGCCTATTGCTCCCAGGCTACGAACCTGTACAGCATGTCTCTGTACTGAATGCTGCAGTCAACTATAACACCATGGTGATTGTAGATTGTGATCCCAGAATATCTGAGACAGGTCTCAGTCAATTTAGAAAGCTTATTTTGCCAAGATTAAGGACACACCCTTGACACAGCCTCAGGAGGTCCTGACGACATGTGTCCAAGGTGGCCAGGGTAGAGCTTGCTTTTGTACATTTTAGGAATAGATGAGACGTGTAAGATATACAGTCATTTGGCCCAGTAAGGCGGGACAACTGGAAGCAGGAAGTGGGGGTGCTTCCAGGTCAGAAGTAGGTTGGAGACAAAAGGTTGCATTCTTTTGAATCCTTGATCAGCCTTCCACTGAATACACAATTTAGTCTGGCTCAATGAATCTGCATTTTTACATAAATAATAGGGCAGAGGAAGCAATCAGATATGCATCTGTCTCAGGTGAGGGATGACTTTGAGTGCTGTCTGTCCTTTGTCCAAAAGGAAATTCTTCGTGGGCAAATTGTGAGTGAGGTATGTAGCTTTTTATCTTTGTAGCTATCTTAGTTAGGAATAGAATGAGGGCAGGTTTGCCTGACCGAGCTCCCAGCTTGACTTTTCCCTTGGCTTAGTGATTTGGGGGTCCTGAGATTTATTTTCCTTTCATGGTATCAAAACAGAGAAAAGGTAATGCTTTGAGCCATGAGCTTATGACAAGATGGCCAGGAAGGAATTTTTCAGCTCCATTTTTATCTCATTGGACCACCATCATATGTATGCAATGCATGAGTGTAAAATCACATTTAGTTAAGTCAGCTTACACTAAGCTATGGACCCAGATGGTCCTGGGGCCTTTTTCCACTGGGAGATCTTTAAGGACCTTTCTTAGCTTTTCTATGCTAATTGGTATATTCATAGTTGCCTTATTTCAGTGCCCATTTTGTTAATGTGTATTTTTACTAGGAAATCACCCATTTTTTCTAGGTTTCCAGTTTGATGCAATTATTTGACTTTTAATTTCTCCTCTGTTTTTAGTTTTGTACATAATTTTCCTATCTACTTTTGCACTCTTTTTTCCATCAACAATATTTTTAAAAAATACTTTTTAGCTTTTTTTGAAGAATTGTTATGTTTGACAATTTTTTATGACCTAATCATGACCGTAAATGATTTTTGATTAATTTCAGCTTAATGTCTTTTGTAGGGCACAACTGTTAAAATACAAAATTACAACAAATGTGCGTTTGCAGATCTTAATTGGCTTTTTTTTTGTGGTTCTAGAATCAGGCAGCAGTCCAGACCAAAAATGGTTCAGAATGATCTGCCACACAATATGTGCAGGTTAAATTTATAGCCAGAGAAAAAAAGTGACATACAGAAAACAGAAGTGAGGTATAGAGGTGGCTGGATTGGTTACAGACCTGGTTACAGCCCGGATTTGCCTTCTTGGAACTTGTTTTGAACAGCTGGCTGCCGGCCATTGACTGACACTCGGCTGATGTGATTGGCTGAACCGCCGCTATTTGTAACAATGATACATTCCCAAGTCAGGTTTTCAGTTTGTTTCTATAGTAAAGTAGGTTGCGATTCTTCTTCTTCTTCTTTTTTTTTTTTTTAGGCGGAGTCTCGCTCTGGAGTGCAGTGGCGCGATCTCAGCTCACAGCAAGCTCCGCCTCCCGGGTTCATGCCATTCTCCTGTCCCGGCCTCCCGAGTAGCTGGGACTGCAGGCTGCCGCCACCAAGTCCCGCTAATTTTTTTGTATTTTTTTTTTTAGTAGAGACTGGGTTTCACCTTGTAAGCCATGATGGTCTCGATTTCCTGCCTCATGAGCCACCCGTCTCGGCCTCCCAAAGTGCCGGGATTACAGGCGTGAGCCACGGTGCCCGGCCGCGACTCTTTACAAGGACTCATTGGGAGGCTTCTAAAGCCCAAATGTTGTTTGATGTAAGAATTCCTCCCTTTTGGTCAGCCTCTCAATTTTGAGATATTGATCAAAACTTTGGGCATTGGTGTCACTCTTTGTTATCGTTGTAAGTTGAGTTATTAGGACTTATTTGCTTTCAGTGTGGCATTTTCAAGTTTTATTTGGTCTCAGTGCCCTCTGGGCAATAGCAGAACACTGTGTTGTGTAAGGCGGAAATAGAGCAATAGAAAATAACAACTGATTTGTTAATATCAGATTACTTCAAGTTACTTGTTTTGGTAAGAATTAAAGCAGAGGGGACTTCTTTATGCTGACTCAGGTAGACTGGAATCTCTTCAAGGAAAAAGGGAGCTCTTTTGGGATCTATCTACTTCCTTAAAGTTTCAGCTTCGTTGTGTGTCATTCAGCGTGAGTGTCTCCATTCTGGTTTTGCCTGCTCAGTGTGGCCTAATGCAGGAGTTGTGACCAAAACAATGACCTCCCGTAATTTGTTCAACAGTTCTCCCCTTTTGGTTAGGTTCCTACCTAGGTGAGGGTGTGACTAAAAACTTAGGGCTTTAGCACTATTCTCAGTAACTATCATTTTAGGTTTCCGGTCTCAACACATCATTTAAGAAGTCAGTAAAGCTTTCTTCTATTGTGACAGCATATTTAATACTGAGAAGGAAAAGAAAATTTTTATCTTGCAAATGTGAGCTTCCTCTAAATTATCAGGTCCAGAGAGGCGTGGGAATGAGGCAGCAGTCACGTCCCATTTCCCGCTTAGCTAAATAATCATATCTTGAAGCTGCTTGCTATGTAGACTAGACTGACTGTCATCAGCTATAGATTAACCTAAGAGTGTCTTTGAATATTTTTTCCAGTGGCAAATATTTGCTTCTGTTGTATCGTAGCTGAAAGAAATGCTGGGAAACAAAATAAAGGCAAGCATTCATTAGAATAAGTGATCCAGTCACAAGGAATCAATTTGAACTTTTTTTTTTTTCACAAAGTCATACTTTGAAAGCATCCAGCCGTAAATTGAAATAGTCTCCAAAATGTGAATTTTTTTCCCTGGTTCTAAGATGACCAGCTTTCTTAGAGAGTGAACTACACCATAAGAAAAATGATACGACCATGTTTACACATATATGTTATCTTAACATAAAACATGTAAAAGGGGGCATTTCTTTGAAAGTATGTATTAGTCTGTATAATTTACTTTGCAGTATCATGAATGCTCTTATTTTTAAAAGTAGGAGTAGTTACTGCCAATTACTAATTTTTAGTAGAAATAATTTAGCAGATATCTGAAAAAATTACAATTTTTAAATAGAGGTTTTATTTTAAATTAGTTTTAGATTCACACAGAAATTGGGAAGAAAATGCAGATTTCCCATGTAGACGCAACCTAGTTTCCCCTCTTTTTAACATATCAACATGTATCAGATAGGTTTAACATCTTTTTTTTTTTTTTTTTTTTTCTTTCAGACAGAGTCTCAACCAGGCTGGAGTGCAGTGGCATGATCTCGGCTCACTGCAACCTCCGCCTCCCAGGTTCAAGCAATTCTCCTGCCTCAGCCTCCTGAGTAGCTGGTATTACAGGCACCTGCCATCACACCCGGCTAATTTTTGTATTTTTAGTAGAGATGAGGTTTCACCACGTTGGCCAGGCTGGTCTTGAACTCCTGATCTTAGGTGATCTGCCCGCCTCAGCCTCCCAAAGTGCTGGGATTACAGGCCTGAGCCACCACTCCTGACCAACATCTTATATCATTTCTTGTCATAGTTAATGACTGGATATTACTATATTATTAAATAAGCTCACATCTTATTTGGTTTCCCTTAGTTCTGCCTTTTTCTCTCCCAGGATCCTATCTAAGATCCCATAGGACATTTAGTCATCATGTCAGGCTCTTCTTGGCTGTGGCAGTCTCTCAGACTTTACTTCTGAGGACCTGAAACAGTGTTAGGAGGATTGGTGAGGTATTGTGTAGAATGTCCTCCATTGTGGTTTACTTGGGGTTTTTCTCATAATCAGCCTGGGTTTAGGGGTTTGGGGGAAGCAGAGCAGATGTGTAGTGTGTCCGCAAAAAGAGTCAAAGACTGTAAAATATTTGAAGAGATGTATTCTGAGCCAAATATGAGTGACCATTGCCCATGACACAGCCCTCAGGAGACCCTGAGAACATGTGCCCGAGGTTGTTGGGGTGCAGGTTGGTTCTATACATTTTAGGGAGATAGGAGACATCAATCAAGTGTATTTAAGATATATATTGGTTCGGTCCAGAAAGGTGGGACAACCCAAAGGATTAGGGTGGGGTGGGGCTTCCAGGTTATAGGTACATTTAAAATTTTTCTGATTGGCAGTTTGTTGAAAGACTTACTATCAATAGAAAGGAGTGTCTGGGTTATGATAAGGGGTTATGGAGACCAAGGTTTTATCATGGAGATGAAGCTTCCAGGTAGCAGGCTTCAGAGAGAATAGATTGTAAATGTTTCTTATCAGATTTAAGGTCGTGTTGATGTTAAATGCTGATTGGCTTTTCCTGAATTCCAAAAGGGAGGAGGGCATACTGAGGAATGTCTGACCACCTCTTTCCCATCATAGCCTGAACCAGTCTTCCAGGTTAACTTTGGTGTCCCCTGGTGGAGAGGTGGTTGTGGGAAAGATCTTTGAATTTTATTTTTGGTTTGCAAGTGCTAGTCTAGTCACTTCATGCTCTCAAGATGCGTTATCACCATTAATGTTAACTTTTATCACTTGGTTGAGGCAGTGTTTTCAGGTTTTTCACCGTGAAGTTACTTTTTTCCCATGTCTATATTGTATGTATGCTTTTGGAGGAAGTCATCATGCAGAGCTCATACTTAAGGAATGGGGAGTTAGCCCCACCTCCTTGATGGCTGAGTGTCTATATCAGGTATTTGGAATTCTTCTGTATAAGAGATTTCTATTCAGCCCATTTGCATATCTGTTTAATCATTTATTTATACCAGTATGGATCCACAGATAGTTACTTTAATCTTTTGGTTGTTATCTAATTCTACAGTATTTTGTTGCTCTTTGTTCATACCTGTGGCCATTGGTAGCTCTTTCCACTGGCTCCTTTTACATAATTTCATGTTTTTTTTATAATGTATTTCTGTTACTTCAAAAGTACCCTGGCTCATATATTTTCTGTCCCAGTCCTAGTTTCAGCTATTTCTTCTAATAGCCCTGATTTCTTTTGTTAGAGAATGGTATGAAAAACTTACATCTGGACACTAAATGTGGTCATTGCATCATGACACTTACAGCTGACAGTGCAAAGAAATATATGTGTGTCTTCTAACTTATATGTACCCACTTAATTATAAAGGTTTCTATGTGGAACCATCTGTGTATATGTTAAGCTAAATGTGAGTTTATACTTATGTTGTATATATATATTCTGACTCATGACAGAGATCATTCTAGGCTTCCCTATTTTTTATCTGTAACTTCTCACTGTAATAGTGAGGAACCTGGCTCCTACTATCTATCTGCCATTTATTTCATCCCTTGTACCATTGGGAACAAGGAATTCATTCTTGATCAAGATTCCAGGTTGGGACTTAATAAGAAATATATGTTTGGTCTGTGTCTGCAGTTCCTGGTACAGAGCTCCTAAAACTATTACAATTTCCTGAACAGTAGGAGCATCTTGTGTTCTAATATTTGGTCTTTGGCCCTGGTTCCTGACGCAGAGTTCCTAAATCTCTTGGAATCTCCTGGATAATAGGAATGGCTTCTGTTCTAATAAGGACACTCTGTGGGTTCCTGGATGGTTTCAGGATGGGGATGGTCACCAGGAAGACCAAGCCATGATAAGAAGGTTGTAACTTTTAGCTTAACATGCAATCCTTTGAGGGTGTGAAGGGACTGGAAATTGAGTTAATAATCTGTCATGTCTACATGATGAAGCTTCCATAAAAATTCCTAAAATATGGAATTTGGAAAGTTCCAGATAAAGGCTGACAGATTTGATGCCTAGTGAGGGCTCATCTATCATAGATAGTGCCTTCTAGCATGTCGTGACATGGCAGAATGGGGAAACGGGCTCCTAGACGCTTTTATAAGGGCACTGGTTTCATTCATGAGGACAGCACCCTCATGATCCGATCACCTCTCGGTTACCTCTGAATACCATCCCTTTGGGGATTACATTTCAAAATAGGAATTTGGGGTGGGGGTGTACACACATTGAGACCATAATAACTGGTAAACATAAGTAAGTATTTCCTAGTTCCATAAGCCATCATAGCAAATTGTCAAACCTGAAGAGGGGGTGTAGGAATGCCTAGTTTCTAGCCAAGTCATATAGAAGTTTGGGTAAACTGGGGATTCATTACTTGTGATTGGCATCTGAGGTTGTGGACAGTCTGGTGTTACTAAGCCCTTAACCTGTAGGGTGTATACTAACTCCAGGTAATCAGTGTCACAGTTGAATTACAGGATACCCAATTGTTTTCCAGAGAGTTGGAAAATTGGTTGGTGTGGGAAACACCCACCCCCCCCACAATTTGCTGTTAAAAGTGGAATGTTCATAGTATAGAGGAAAATCATGGTTATTTTTCTTTTTACAGATATAGTGGTTTCAAAATTAACTATTATCCCTATGGGAAATAACTTTATAAAATAGAGTCCACTGTTCATGTATATAGTACATTTTGTTTTTAGTCTATGGATTCTACTCATTTCCAGCTCAGCACCTTTGGCCCACCACTTGCAACATACATTGGTAATACAGTTAGATTCTTGGTTGCACTCTGTATTTTGTCCTTAGATACTTCCACATCCTAAATAATTTAATTTGTGTAGATTGTGATTTGTTCTTTGTGCATTAAAATTCTGTGGGTTTTATCAAATGCATACTGTCAGATATCCACTACTGAAGTAGCATACAGAATACTTCAGATCCCCACCCCAGACAGTCACTGATCTGACTATCATCTCTTTGGTTGTGCTTTTTCCAGAATGTCATATGAATGGAGTCATATAATGTATAGCATCTTCATAATGCCACCCTTTACTTAGCAACATAGATGCAAGATTCATTCATTTCTTTTCATGGATTGACAGTTCATTCCTTTCTGTTGGTGAATGGCATTCCATTGCATGGTTGTACTTCAAATTGATTATGCATTCAGCTATTGAAGAATGTTCTGATTACTTCAAGTTTTGGCCATGATGAGTAGAGTGGCTCGTATATAATTACATGCTAGTTTTTGTTTGAACATAATTTTTCAAAGCAGCTGTCTAAACATACATAATTTAGGGGTGCATTTGTTGGATTGTAAGGTAAGACTTGTTTATCTTTGGGAAAAACTGTCAAACTATTTCCCAAAGTGGCTGTACCCATTCATGCATTCTGCCAGTAATGAATGGCCGTACCTATTGTTCTTCAACCTCCAATTGTTACTGTTGAGCTTTTTTAAGAGTCCCACAGTTGTACTAGGTGTGCAGTGATATCTCAGCATTATTTTAATTTCCAGTCTCCTAATGAGATATATTGAGCATCCTTTTGTGTGATTATGTGCTATCTGTATATTTTCTTTTTTTTCTTCTTTTTTTTTTATTGAGATAGAGTCTCGTTCTGTCACTCAGGCTGGAGTGCAGTGGCGTGATCTTGGCTCACTGCAACCTCCACCTCCGATGTTCAAGCAATTCTCTTGCATCAGCCTCCCAAGTAGCTGGGATTACAGGCACCCACCAGCATGCCTGGCTAATTTTTTTGTATTTTTAGTAGAGAGGGGGTATCACTGTGTTGGCCGGGCTGATCTCAAATTCCTGACCTCAGGTGACTCACCCGCCTCAGCCTCCCAAAGTGCTGGGGTTATAGGCATGAGCCAACACACCTGGCCTGCTATCTATATATTTTATTTGGCTGGATGTCTGTTCAGATATTTACCCAGTTTTATTTGGGCCTTTAGTTTTCTTAGTGTTCGTTTGAAGAGTTGTTTGTGTATTTTCAATACAGTTTTTAAAATCACATTTGTATTTTGTAAATATCTTCTCACAGTGTGTCTTGTCTTTTTGTTCTCTGAATAGGGTTTTTCATAGTAGAAAATTTAGTTTTATAAAGTCTGTTCTCAGTATTTTCACGAATTGGCACTTGATGCTGTGTGTTAAAACTCAACACCAAATCCAATGTCTCTTAGGTTTTCTTTTAGATTATTTATAGTTTTGCATTTCAAGTTGGAGTCTCTGGACTATTTTGAGTAGGTTTTTGTGTTTTAATTTGTGTATAGAGTCACTTCATTCTATATGGCTTCCAAATAATTCTTCCATCACCATTTATGGGAAAGGTATGGATATAGTGGCCTTTATTTCGGTTTGAATTTCCAAAATTATGACACTGAATAAACTGAATATTGAATTTTATAGGTATTTCAGGACAGCCAGGAGGGGGCGCACATCCGCCGAGAAACTGTGAGCAAGAGCGTCTGTGATGAACCATCGCTCCACCAGAGGGCGCGCGATCCCGCCCCAACCAACTTCCCGCTGAGGTGCCAGAAGCAGCGAGGAGCTTCAACTTCCTCAGGGCAGCACGAGGGTCAAGTTAATTTGGTGTTCTTCATTGGTGAGTAAAAAGCTGCCGTCCACGGCCCTGAGTGCCAAGGAGTGAGTCTTTAGAGTACTCAGCAGAGGAAGAAATTAATCTAGAAAAATAAAACCCCCAAATCTCACTGTTTGGAGTATACCCTAGTATCATGGTCAACGTCCAAGACACAGTGGCTGCTAATATATATTCTTACAGTGGCCTCTAATATAATAATCACACTGTGCTATACATTACTATGATATCCACACCGTGCCCTAACACCCATATAATATTCGCACCATGCCCTAAAACTGATGTAATCCACACCATCGCTTCCAATACTAATGTAATAATATCCACACCATGCCCTATCACTGATCTAGTCCACATCATCGCTTCCAATACTAATGTGATAATATCCACACCATGCCCTATCACTGATCTAATCCACACCATCCCTTCCAATACTAATGTAATAATATCCACACCATGCCCTATCACTGATCTAATCCACACCATCACTTCCAATACTAATGTAGTAATATCCACACCATGCCCTATCACTGATCTAGTCCACACCATCGCTTCCAATACCAATGTAATAATATCCACACCATGCCCTATCACTGATCTAATCCACACCATCACTTCCAATACTAATGTAATAATATCCACACCATGCCCTACCACTCATCTAATCCACACCATCCCTTCTAATACTAATGTAATAATATCCACAACATGCCCTGTCACTGATCTAATGCACACCATCGCTTCTAATACTAATGTAAAAATATCCACATCATGCCCTACCACTAATCTAACGCACAGCATCGCTTCTAATACTAATGTAATAATATCCGCACCATGCCCTAACACTCATCTAATCCACACCATCGCTTCTAATACTAATGTAATAATATCCACACCATGCCCTAACAGTCATCTAATCCACACCATCCCTTCTAATACTAATGTAATAATATCCACACCATGCCCTATCACTGATCTAATGCACACCATCGCTTCTAATACTAATGTAATAATATCCACACCATGCCCTAACATTGATCTAATCCACACCATCGCTTCTAATACTAATGTAGTAATATCCACACCATGCCCTACCACTCATCTAATCCACACCATCCCTTCTAATACTAATGTAATAATATCCACACCATGACCTATCACTGATCTAATGCACACCATCGCTTCTAATACTAATGTAATAATATCCACACCATGCCATAACACTCATCTAATCCACACCATCGCTTCTAATACTAATGTAACAACATCCAGAGCATGCCCTATCACTGATCTAATGCACACCATCGCTTCTAATACTAATGTAATAATATCCACACCATGCCCTATCACTGATCTAATCAACAACATCGCTTCCAATACTAATGTAATAATATCCACACCATGCCCTAACACTCATCGAATCCACACCATCGCTTCCAATACTAATGTAATCATATCCACACCATGCCCTATCACTGATCTTATCCACACCATCACTTCCAATAGTAATGTAATAATATCCACACCATGCCCTACAACTCATCTAATCCACACCATCCCTTCTAATACTAATGTAATAATATCCACACCATGCCCTATCACTGATCTAATCCACACCATCACTTCCAATACTAATGTAATAATATCCACACCTTGCGCTATCACTGATCTAATCAACACCATCGCTTCCAATACTAATATAATAATATCCACAGCATGCCCTAACACTCATCTAATCCACACCATCGCTTCCAATACTAATGTAATAATATCCACGCCATGCCCTATCACTGATCTAGTCCACACCATCGCTTCCAATACTAATGTAGCAATATCCACATCATGCACTATCACTGATCTAGTCCACACCATCGCTTCCAATACTAATGTAATCATATCCACAACATGCCCTATCACTGATCTTATCCACACAATCACTTCCAATAGTAATGTAATAATATCCACACCATGCCCTACAACTCATCTAATGCACACCATCCCTTCTAATACTAATGTAATAATATCCACACCATGCCCTATCACTGATCCAATGCACAACATCGCTTCTAATACTAATGTAATAATATCCACATCATGCCCTATCACTGATCTAATGCACACCATCGCTTCTAATACTAATGTAATAATATCCACACCATGCCGTAACACTCATCTAATCCACACCATCGCTTCCAATACTAATGTAATAATATCCACACCATGCCCTAACACTCATCTAATCCATACCATCGCTTCCAATACTAATGTAATCATATCCACAACATGCCCTATCACTGATCTTATCCACACCATCACTTCCAATAGTAATGTAATAATATCCACACCATGCCCTACAACTCATCTAATCCACACCATCCCTTCTAATACTAATGTAATAATATCCACACCATGCCCTATCACTGATCTAATCCAAACCATCACTTCCAATACTAATGTAATAATGTCCACACCTTGCGCTATCACTGATCTAATCAACACCATCGCTTCCAATACTAATATAATAATATCCACAGCATGCCCTAACACTCATCTAATCCACACCATCGCTTCCAATACTAATGTAATAATATCCACGCCATGCCCTATCACTGATCTAGTCCACACCATCGCTTCCAATACTAAAGTAATAATATCCACACCATGCCCTATCACTGATCTAGTCCATACCATCGTATCTAATACTAATGTAATAATATACACAGCATGCCATAACACTCATCTAATCCACACCATCGCTTCTAATACTAATGTAATAATATCCACACCATGCCCTATCACTGATCTAATGCACACCATCGATTCTAATACTAACGTAATAATATCCACATCATGCACTATCACTGATCTAATGCACACCATCGCTTCTAATACTAATGTAATAAAATCCACACCGTGCCCTAACACTCATCTAATCCACACCATCTCTTCCAATACTAATGTAATAATATGCACACCATGCCCTAACAGTCATCTAATCCACACCATCGCTTCTAATACTAATGTAATAACATCCACACCATGCCCTATCACTGATCTAATGCACACCATCGCTTCTAATACTAATGTAATAATATCCACACCATGCCCTAACACTGATCTAATCCACACCATCGCTTCTAATACTAATGAAGTAATATCCACACCATGCACTCCCACTCATCTAATCCACACCATCCCTTCTAATACTAATGTAATAATATCCAAACCATGACCTATCACTGATCTAATGCACACCATCGCTTCTAATACTAATGTAATAATATCCACACCATGCCCTATCGCTGATCTAATCCACACCATCACTTCCAATACTAATGTAATAATATCCACACCTTGCGCTATCACTGATCTAATCAACACCAATGCTTCCAATACTAATGTAATAATATCCAAACCATGCACTAACACTCATCTAATCCACACCATCGCTTCCAATACTAATGTAATAATATCCACACCATGCCTTATCACTGATCTACTCCACACCATTGTTTCTAATACTAATGTAATAATATCC
Source organism: Pan paniscus (assembly GCF_029289425.2). Classification (NCBI taxonomy): domain Eukaryota; kingdom Metazoa; phylum Chordata; class Mammalia; order Primates; family Hominidae; genus Pan; species Pan paniscus. Next base: position 162,741,819 of record NC_073256.2, read on the forward strand.
ACAGCATGCCCTAACACTCATCGACTCCACACCATCACTTCTAATACTAACGTAATAATATCCACACCATGCCCTAACACTGATCTAATCCATACCATCGCTTCCAATACTAATGTAATAATATCCACACCATGCCCTATCACTGATGTAATCAACACCATCGCTTCCAATACTAATGTAATAATATCCACACCATGCCCTAACACTCATCTAATCCATACCATCGCTTCCAATACTAATGTAATAATATCCACATCATGCCCTATCACTGATCTGGACCACACCATCGCTTCCAATACTAATGAAATAATATCCACAGCATGCCCTATCACTGATCTAGTCCACACCATCGCTTGTAATACTAACGTAATAATATCCACAGCATGCCCTATCTGATCTAGTCCACACCATGGCTTCTAATACAAATGTAATAATATCTACACCATGCCCTATCACTGATCTAGTCCACACCATCGCTTCCAATACTAATGTAATAATATCCAAACCATGCCCTATCACTGATCAAATCCACATCATCGCTTCCAATACTAATGTGGTAATATCCACATCATGCCCTATCACTGATCTAGTCCACACCATCGCTTCCAATACTAATGTAATAATATCCACATCATGCCCTATCACTGATCTAATCCACACCATCACTTCCAATACTAATGTAATGATATCCACACCATGCCCTACCACTCATCTAATCCACACCATCCCTTCTACTACTAATGTAATAATGTCCACACCATGCCCTACCACTGATCTAATGCACACCATCGCTTCTAATACTAATGTAATAATATCCACACCATGACCTATCACTGAACTAATGCACACCATCGCTTCTAATAGTAATGTAATAATATCTAAAACCATGCACTATCACTGATCTAATCCACACCATCGCTTCCAATACTAATGTAATAATATCCACACCTTGCGCTATCACTGATCTAATCAACACCATCGCTTCCAATACTAATGTAATAATATCCACACCATGCCCTAACACTCATCTAATCCACACCATCGCTTCCAATACTAATGTAATAATGTACACACCATGCCCTATCACTGATCTAGTCCACACCATCGCTTCCAATACTACTGTAGTAATACCCGCATCATGTCCTATCACTGATCTAGTCTACAACATCGCTTCCAATACTAATAATATCCACACCATGCCCTATCAATTGTCTAGTCCACACCATCGCTTCTAATACTAATGTAATAATATCCACACCATGCCCTATCACTGATCTAGTCCACACCATCGTTTCTAATACTAATGTAATAATATCCACAGCATGCCCTAACACTCATCTAATCCACACCATCGCTTCTAATACTAACGTAATAATATACACATTATGCCCTAACACTGATCTAATCCACACCATCGCTTCCAATACTAATGTAATAATATCCACACCATGCCCTATCACTGATCTAATCAACAACTTCGCTTCCAATACTAATGTAATAATATCCACATCATGCCCTATCACTGATCTAGTCCACACCATCGCTTCAAATACTAATGAAATAATATCCACACGATGCCCTATCACTAATCTAATGCACACCATCGCTTCCAATACCAATGTAATAATATCCACACCATGCCCTAACACTCATCTAATCCACACCATCCCTTCTAATACTAATGTAATAATATCCACATCATTCCCTATCACTGATCTAATGCACACCATCGCTTCCAATACGAATGTAATAATATCCACACCATGCCCTACCACTCATCTAATCCACCCCATCCCTTCTAATACTAATGTAATAATGTCCGCACCATGCCCTACCACTGATCTAATGCACACCATCGCTTCTAATACTAACGTAATAATATCCACACCATGCCCTAACACTGATCTAATCCACACCATCGCCTCTAATACTAATGTACTAATATCCACACCATGCCCTACCACTCATCTAATCCACACCATCCCTTCTAATACTAATGTAATGATATCCACACCATGACCTATCACTGATCTAATGCACACCATCGCTTCTAATAGTAATGTAATAATATCCACACCATGCCCTATCACTGATCTAATCCACACCATCACTTCCAATGCTAATGTAATAATATCCACACCTTGCGCTATCACTGATTTAATCAACACCATCGCTTCCAATACTAATGTAATAATATCCACACCATGCCCTACCACTCATCTAATCCACACCATCGCTTCCAATACTAATGTAATAATGTACACACCATGCCCTATCACTGATCTAGTCCACACCATCGCTTCCAATACTAATGTAGTAATATCCGCATCATGTCCTATCACTGATTTAGTCCACAACATCGCTTCCAATACTAATAATATCCACACCGTGCCCTATCAATTGTCTAGTCCACACCATCGCTTCTAATAGTAATGTAATAATATCCACACCATGCCTTATCACTGATCTAGTCCACACCATCGTTTCTAATACTAATGTAATAATATCCACAGCATGCCCTAACACATCTAATCCACACCATCGCTTCCAATACTAATGTAATAATATCCACACCATGCCCTATCACTGATCTAATCAACAACATCGCTTCCAATACTAATGTAATAATATCCACATCATGCCCTATCACTGATCTAATGCACACCATCGCTTCTAATACTAATGTAATAATATCCACACCATGCCGTAACACTCATCTAATCCACACCATCGCTTCCAATACTAATGTAATAATATCCACACCATGCCCTAACACTCATCTAATCCATACCATCGCTTCCAATACTAATGTAATCATATCCACAACATGCCCTATCACTGATCTTATCCACACCATCACTTCCAATAGTAATGTAATAATATCCACACCATGCCCTACAACTCATCTAATCCACACCATCCCTTCTAATACTAATGTAATAATATCCACACCATGCCCTATCACTGATCTAATCCAAACCATCACTTCCAATACTAATGTAATAATGTCCACACCTTGCGCTATCACTGATCTAATCAACACCATCGCTTCCAATACTAATATAATAATATCCACAGCATGCCCTAACACTCATCTAATCCACACCATCGCTTCCAATACTAATGTAATAATATCCACGCCATGCCCTATCACTGATCTAGTCCACACCATCGCTTCCAATACTAAAGTAATAATATCCACACCATGCCCTATCACTGATCTCGTCCATAGCATCGTATCTAATACTAATGTAATAATATACACAGCATGCCATAACACTCATCTAATCCACACCATCGCTTCTAATACTAATGTAATAATATCCACACCATGCCCTATCACTGATCTAATGCACACCATCGATTCTAATACTAACGTAATAATATCCACATCATGCACTGTCACTGATCTAATGCACAACATCGCTTCTAATACTAATGTAATAAAATCCACACCGTGCCCTAACACTCATCTAATCCACACCATCTCTTCCAATACTAATGTAATAATATGCACACCATGCCCTAACAGTCATCTAATCCACACCATCGCTTCTAATACTAATGTAATAATATCCACACCATGCCCTATCACTGATCTAATGCACACCATCGCTTCTAATACTAATGTAATAATATCCACACCATGCCCTAACACTGATCTAATCCACACCATCGCTTCTAATACTAATGAAGTAATATCCACACCATGCACTCCCACTCATCTAATCCACACCATCCCTTCTAATACTAATGTAATAATATCCAAACCATGACCTATCACTGATCTAATGCACACCATCGCTTCTAATACTAATGTAATAATATCCAAACCATGCCCTATCGCTGATCTAATCCACACCATCACTTCCAATACTAATGTAATAATATCCACACCTTGCGCTATCACTGATCTAATCAACACCAATGCTTCCAATACTAATGTAATAATATCCAAACCATGCACTAACACTCATCTAATCCACACCATCGCTTCCAATACTAATGTAATAATACCCACACCATGCCCTATCACTGATCTAGTCCACACCATAGCTTCCAATACTAATGTAATAATATCCACACCATGCCTTATCACTGATCTACTCCACACCATTGTTTCTAATACTAATGTAATAATATCCACAGCATGCCCTAACACTCATCGACTCCACACCATCCCTTCTAATACTAACGTAATAATATCCACACCATGCCCTAACACTGATCTAATCCATACCATCGCTTCCAATACTAATGTAATAATATCCACACCATGCCCTATCACTGATCTAATCAACACCATCGCTTCCAATACTAATGTAATAATATCCACACCATGCCCTAACACTCATCTAATCCATACCATCGCTTCCAATACTAATGTAATAATATCCACATCATGCCCTATCACTGATCTGGACCACACCATCGCTTCCAATACTAATGAAATAATATCCACAGCATGCCCTATCACTGATCTAGTCCACACCATCGCTTGTAATACTAACGTAATAATATCCACAGCATGCCCTATCTGATCTAGTCCACACCATCGCTTCTAATACAAATGTAATAATATCTACACCATGCCCTATCACTGATCTAGTCCACCCATCGCTTCCAATACTAATGTAATAATATCCACACCATGCCCTATCACTGATCTAGTCCACACCATCGCTTCCAATACTAATGTAATAATATCCAAACCATGCCTTATCACTGATCAAATCCACATCATCGCTTCCAATACTAATGTGGTAATATCCACATCATGCCCTATCACTGATCTAGTCCACACCATCGCTTCCAATACTAATGTAATAATATCCACATCATGCCCTATCACTGATCTAATCCACACCATCACTTCCAATACTAATGTAATAATATCCACACCATGCCCTACCACTCATCTAATCCACACCATCCCTTCTAATACTAATGTAATAATATCCACACCATGCCCTATCACTGATCTAATGCACACCATCACTTCTAATACTAATGTAATAATATCCACACCATGCCCTATCACTGATCTAATGCACAACATCGCTTCCAATACTAATGTAATAATATCCACACCATGCCCTACCACTCATGTAATCCACACCATCCCTTCTACTACTAATGTAATAATGTCCACACCATGCCCTACCACTGATCTAATGCACACCATCGCTTCTAATACTAATGTAATAATATCCACACCATGACCTATCACTGAACTAATGCACACCATCGCTTCTAATAGTAATGTAATAATATCTAAAACCATGCACTATCACTGATCTAATCCACACCATCGCTTCCAATACTAATGTAATAATATCCACACCTTGCGCTATCACTGATCTAATCAACACCATCGCTTCCAATACTAATGTAATAATATCCACACCATGCCCTAACACTCATCTAATCCACACCATCGCTTCCAATACTAATGTAATAATGTACACACCATGCCCTATCACTGATCTAGTCCACACCATCGCTTCCAATACTACTGTAGTAATACCCGCATCATGTCCTATCACTGATCTAGTCTACAACATCGCTTCCAATACTAATAATATCCACACCATGCCCTATCAATTGTCTAGTCCACACCATCGCTTCTAATACTAATGTAATAATATCCACACCATGCCCTATCACTGATCTAGTCCACACCATCGTTTCTAATACTAATGTAATAATATCCACAGCATGCCCTAACACTCATCTAATCCACACCATCGCTTCTAATACTAACGTAATAATATACACATCATGCCCTAACACTGATCTAATCCACACCATCGCTTCCAATACTAATGTAATAATATCCACACCATGCCCTATCACTGATCTAATCAACAACATCGCTTCCAATACTAATGTAATAATATCCACATCATGCCCTATCACTGATCTAGTCCACACCATCGCTTCAAATACTAATGAAATAATATCCACACGATGCCCTATCACTAATCTAATGCACACCATCGCTTCCAATACCAATGTAATAATATCCACACCATGCCCTAACACTCATCTAATCCACACCATCCCTTCTAATACTAATGTAATAATATCCACATCATTCCCTATCACTGATCTAATGCACACCATCGCTTCCAATACGAATGTAATAATATCCACACCATGCCCTACCACTCATCTAATCCACCCCATCCCTTCTAATACTAATGTAATAATGTCCGCACCATGCCCTACCACTGATCTAATGCACACCATCGCTTCTAATACTAACGTAATAATATCCACACCATGCCCTAACACTGATCTAATCCACACCATCGCCTCTAATACTAATGTACTAATATCCACACCATGCCCTACCACTCATCTAATCCACACCATCCCTTCTAATACTAATGTAATGATATCCACACCATGACCTATCACAAATCTAATGCACACCATCGCTTCTAATAGTAATGTAATAATATCCACACCATTCCCTATCACTGATCTAATCCACACCATCACATCCAATGCTAATGTAATAATATCCACACCTTGCGCTATCACTGATTTAATCAACACCATCGCTTCCAATACTAATGTAATAATATCCACACCATGCCCTACCACTCATCTAATCCACACCATCGCTTCCAATACTAATGTAATAATGTACACACCATGCCCTATCACTGATCTAGTCCACACCATCGCTTCCAATACTAATGTAGTAATATCCGCATCATGTCCTATCACTGATTTAGTCCACAACATCGCTTCCAATACTAATAATATCCACACCGTGCCCTATCAATTGTCTAGTCCACACCATCGCTTCTAATAGTAATGTAATAATATCCACACCATGCCTTATCACTGATCTAGTCCACACCATCGTTTCTAATACTAATGTAATAATATCCACAGCATGCCCTAACACATCTAATCCACACCATCGCTTCCAATACTAATGTAATAATATCCACACCATGCCCTATCACTGATCTAATCAACAACATCGCTTCCAATACTAATGTAATAATATCCACAGCATGCCCTATCACTGATCTAGTCCAAACCATCGCTTGTAATACTAATGTAATAATATCCACAGCATGCCCTATCACTGATCTAGTCCACACCATCGCTTCTAATACTAATGTAATAATATGTACACCATGCCCTATCACTGATCTAGTCCACACCATCGCTTCCAATACTAATGTAATAATATCCACACCATGCCCTGTCACTGATCTAGTCCACAGCATCACTTCCAATACTCATGTAATAATATGCACATCATGACCTAACACTGATCTAACCCACACCATCGCTTCCAATACTAATGTAATAATATCCACATCATGCCCTATCACTGATCTAATCAACACCATCGCTTCCAATACTAATGTGATAATATCCACATCATGCCCTATCACTGATCTAGTCCACACCATCGCTTCCAATACTAATGCAATAATATCCACACCATGCCCTAACACTGATCTAATCCACACCATCACTTCCAATACTAATGTAATAATATCCACACCATGCCCTACCACTCATCTAATCAACAGCATCCCTTCTAATACTAATGTAATAATATCCACACCATGCCCTGTCACTGATCTAATGCACACCATCGCTTCCAATACTAATGTAATAATATCCACATCATGCCCTACCACTAATGTAACGCACAGCATCGCTTCTAATACTAATGTAATAATATCCGCACCATGCCCTAACACTCATCTAATCCACAACATCGCTTCTAATACTAATGTAATAATATCCACACCATGCCCTACCACTCATCTAATCCACCCCATCCCTTCTAATGATAATGTAATAATATCCACACCATGCCCTATCACTGATCTAATGCACACCATGGCTTCTAATACTAATGTAATAATATCCACACCATGCCCTAACACTGATCTAATCCACACCATCGCTTCTATTACTAAGGTAGTAATATCCCCACCATGCCCTACCATTCATCTAATCCACACCATCCCTTCAAATACTAATGTAATAATATCCACACCATGACCTATCACTGATCTAATGCACACCATCGCTTCTAATACTAATGTAATAATATCCACACCATGCCCTATCACTGATCTAATCCACACCATCGCTTCCAATACTAATGTAATCATATAGACAACCTGCCCTATCACTGATCTAATCCACACCATCACTTCCAATACTAATGTAGTAATATCCACACCTTGCGCTATCACTGATCTAATCAACACCATCGCTTCCAATACTAATGTAATAATATCCACACCATGCCCTAACACTCATCTAATCCACACCATCGCTTCTAATACTAACGTAATAATATACACACCATGCCCTAACACTGATGTAATCCACTCCATCGCTTCCAATACTAATGTAATAATATCCACACCATGCCCTATCACTGATCTAATCAACACCATCGCTTCCAATACTAATGTAATAATATCCACACCATGCCCTAACACTCATCTAATCCACACCATCGCTTCCAATACTAATGTAATAATATCCACATCATGCCCTATCACTGATCTAGTCCACACCATCGCTTCCAATACTAATGTAATCATATCCACAACCTGCCCTATCACTGATCTAATCCACAGCATCACTTCCAATAGTAATGTAATAATATCCACACCATGCCCTACCACTCATCTAATCCACACCATCCCTTCCAATACTAATGTAATAATATCCACACCATGCCCTATCACTGATCTAATGCACACCATCTCTTCCAATACTAACGTAATAATATCCGCATCATGCCCTATCACTGATCTAATGCACACCATCGCTTCTAATACTAATGTAATAATATCCACACCATGCCCTAACACTCATCTAATCCACACCATCGCTTCCAATACTAATGTAATAATATCCACACCATGCGCTAACACTCATCTAATCCACACCATCGCTTCATATACTAATGTAATAATATCCACACCATGCCCTATCACTGATCTAATGCACAGCATGGCTTCTAATAGTAATGTAATAATATCCACACCATGCCCTAACACTGATCTAATGCACACCATCGCTTCTAATACTAATGTAGTGATATCCACACCATGGCTTACCACTCATCTAATCCACACCATCCGTTCTAATACTGATGTAATAATATCCACACCATGACCTATCACTGATCTAATCCACACCATCACTTCCAATACTAATGTAATAATATCCACACCTTGCACTATCACTGATCTAATCAACACCATCGTTTCCAATACTGATGTAATAATATCCACACCGTGTCCTACCACTCATCTAATCCACACCATCGCTTCCAATACTAATGTAATAATATCCACGCCATACCCTATCACTGATCTAGTCCACAGCATCGCTTCCAATACTAATGTAGTAATATCCACATCATGCCCTATCACTGATCTAGTCCCCACCATTGCTTCTAATACTAAAGTAATAATATCCACACCATGCCCTATCACTGATCTAGTCCATACCATCGTTTTTAATACTAATGTAATAATATCCACAGCATGCCCTACCACTCATCTAATCCACACCATCCATTCTAATACTAATGTAATAATATCCACAACATGACCTATCACTGATCTAATGCACACCATCGCTTCTAATACTAATGTAATAATATCCACACCATGCCCTATCGGTGATCTAATCCACACCATCACTTTCAGTACTAATGTAGTAATATCCACATAATGCCCTATCACTGATCTAGTCCACACCATCGCTTCCAATACTAATGTAATAATATCCACACCATGCCCTACCACTCATCTAATCCACACCATCCCTTCTAATACTAATGTAATAATATCCACACCATGCCCTATCACTGATCTAATGCACACCATCCCTTCTAATACTATTGTAATAATATCCACATCATGCCCTACCACTAATGTAACGCACAGCATCGCTTCTAATACTAATGTAATAATATCCACGCCATGCCCTAACACTCATCTAATCCACAGCATCGCTTCTAATACTAATGTAATAATATCCACACCATGCCCTACCACGCATCTAATCCACCCCATCCCTTTTAATAATAATGTAATAATATCCACACCATGCCCTATCACTGATCTAATGCACACCATGGCTTCTAATACTAATGTAATAATATCCACACCATGCCCTAACACTGATCTAATCCACACCATCGCTTCTAATACTAAGGTAGTAATATCCCCACCATGCCCTACCACTCATCTAATCCACACCATCCCTTCTAATACTAATGTAATAATATCCACACCATGACCTGTCACTGATCTAACGCACACCATCGCTTCCAATACTAATGTAATAATATCCACACCATGCCCTACCACTCATCTAATCCACACCATGCCTTCTTATACTAACGTAATAATATCCACACCATGCCCTAACACTGATGTAATCCACACCATCGCTTCCAATACTAATGTAATAATATCCACACCATGCCCTATCACTGATCTAATCAACACCATCGCTTCCAGTACTAATGTAATAATATCCACACCATGCCCTAACACTCATCTAATCCACACCATCGCTTCCAATACTAATGTAATAATATCCACATCATGCCCTATCACTGATCTAGTCCACACCATCGCTTCCAATACTAATGTAATCATATCCACAACCCGCCCTATCACTGATCTAATCCACACCATCACTTCCAAAAGTAATGTAATAATATCCACACCATGCCCTACCACTCATCTAATCCACACCATCCCTTCTAATACTAATGTAATAATATCCACACCATGCCCTATCACTGATCTTATGCACACCATCGCTTCCAATACTAACGTAATAATATCCGCATCATGCCCTATCACTGATCTAATGCACACCATCGCTTCTAATACTAATGTAATAATATCCACACCATGCCCTAACACTCATCTAGTCCACACCATCGCTTCCAATACTAATGTAATAATATCCACACCGTGCGCTAACACTCATGTAATCCACACCATCGCTTCTAATACTAATGTAATAATATCCACACCATGCCCTATCACTGATCTAATGCACACAATCGCTTCTAATACTAATGTAATAATATCCACACCATGCCCTAACACTGATCTAATCCACACCATCGCTTCTAATACTAATGTAATGATATCCACACCATGCCCTACCACTCATGTAATCCACACCATCCCTTCTAATGCTGATGTAATAATATCCACACCATGACCTATCACTGATCTAATGCACACCATCGCTTCTAATACTAATGTAATAATATCCACACCATGACCTATCACTGATCTAATCCACACCATCACTTCCAATACTAATGTAATAATATCCACACCTTGCACTATCACTGATCTAATCAACACCATCGCTTCCAATACTGATGTAATAATATCCACACCATGCCCTACCACTCATCTAATCCACACCATCGCTTCCAATACTAATGTAATAATATCCACGCCATGCCCTATCACTGATCTAGTCCACACCATCGCTTCCAATACTAATGTAGTAATATCCACATCATGCCCTATCACTGATCTAGTCCACACCATCGCTTCTAATACTAATATAGTAATATCCACACCATTCCCTCTCACTGATCTAGTCCCCACCATTGCTTGTAATACTAAAGTAATAATACCCACACCATGCCCTGTCACTGATCTAGTCGACACCATCGCTTCCAATACTAATGTAATAATATCCACACCATGCCTTATCACTGATCTAGTCCACACCATTGTTTCTAATACTAATGTAATAATATCCACAGCATGCCCTAACACTCATCTAATTCACACCATCACTTCTAATACTAACGTAATAATATCCACACCATGCCCTAACTCTGATCTAATCCACACCATCGCTTCCAATACTAATGTAATAATATCCACACTATGCCCTATCACTGATCTAATCAACACCATCGCTTCCAATACTAATGTAATAATATCCACACCATGCCATAACACTCATCTAATCCACACCATCGCTTCCAATACTAATGTAATAATATCCACATCATGTCCTATCACTGATCTATTCCACACCATCGCTTCCAATAGTAGTGTAATAATATCCACAGCATGCCCTATCACTGATCTAGTCCACACCATCGCTTGTAATACTAATGTAATAATATCCACAGCATGCCCTATCACTGATCTAGTCCACACCATCGCTTCTAATACTAATGTAATAATATCTACACCGTGCCCTATCACTGATCTAGTCCACACCATCGCTTCCAATACTAATGTAATAATATCCACACCATGCCCTATCAGTGATCTAGTCCACACCATCGTTTCCAATACTAATGTAATAATATCCACATCGTGCCCTATCACTGATCTAGTCCACACCATCTCTTCTAATACTAATGTAATAATATGCACACCATGCCCTATCAGTGATGTAATCCACACCATCGTTTCCACTACTAATGTAATAATATCCACACCATGCCCTAACACTCATCTAATCCACACCATCCCTTCTAATACTAATGTAATAATATCCACACCATGCCCTATCACTGATCTAATCCACACCATCGCTTCCAATACTAATGTAATAATATCCATACCATGCCCTATCACTGACCTAATCCACACTACCACTTCCAATACCAATGTAATATCCACATCATGCTCTATCACTGATGTAGTCCACACCATCGCTTCCAATACTAATGTAATAATATCCACACCATGCCCTATCACTGATCTAATCCACACCATCACTTCCAATACTAATGTAATAATATCCACACCATGCCCTACCACTCATCTAATCCACACCAACCCTTCTCATACTAATGTAATAATGTCCACACCATGCCCTACCACTGATCTAATGCACATCATCGCTTCTAATATTAATGTAATAATATCCACACCATGACCTATCACTGATCTATTGCACAGCATTGCTTCTAATACTTATTTAACAATATCCACACCATGCCCTATCACTGATCTAATCCACACCATCACTTCCAATACTTTTGTAATAATATCCACACCTTGCGCTATCACTGATCTAATCAACACCATCGCTTCCAATACTAATGTAATAATATCCACACCACGCCCTAACACTCATCTAATCCACACCATCACTTCCAATACTAATGTAATAATATACACACCATGCCCTATCACTGATCTAGTCCACACCATCGCTTCCAATACTAATAATATCCACACCATGCCCTATTACTGATCTAGTCCCCACCATCGCTTCTAATACTAATGTAATAATATCCACACCATGCCCTATCACTGATCTAATCCACACCATCGCTTGCAATACTAATGTTATAGTATCCATATCATGCCCTAACACTCATCTAATCCACACCATCGCTTCCAATACTATTGTAATAATATACACATCATGCCCTATCACTTATCTAGTCCACACCATCGCTTCCAAAGCTAATGTAATGATATCCACACCATGCCCTATCACTTATCTTGTCCACCCCATCACTTCTAATACTAATGTAATAATATCCACAGCATGCCCTAACACTCATCTAATCCACACCATCGCTTGTGATACTAATGTAATAATATCCACATCATGCCCTATCACTGATCTAGTCCACACCATCGCTTCCAATACTAATGTAATAATATCCACATCATTCCCTATCACTGATCTAGTCCACACCATCGCTTCTAATACTAATGTAATAATATCCACACCATGCCCTATCACTGATCTAGTCCACACCATCACTTCTAATACTAATGGAATAATATCCACACCATGCCCTATCACTGATTTAATCCACACCATCGCTTCCAATACTAATGTAATAATATCCACACCATGTCCTATCACTGATCTAATCCACGCCATCGCTTCCAATACCAATGTAGTAATATCCACATCATGCCCTATCACTGATCTAGTCCACACCATCGCTTCCAATACTAGTGTAATAATATCCACACCATGCCCTATCACTGATCTAATCCATACCATCACTTCCAATACTAATGTAATAATATCCACACCATGCCCTGCCACTCATCAAATCCACACCATCCCTTCTGATACTAATGTAATAATATGCACTCCATGCCCTGTCACTGATCTAATCCACACCATCGCTTCCAATACTAATGTAATAATATCCACACCATGCCCTATCACTGATCTAATCCACACCATCGCTTCCAATACTAATGTAGTAATATCTACATCATGCCCTATCACTGATCTAGTCCACACCATCGCTTCCAATGCTAATGTAATAATATCCACACCATGCCCTATCGCTGATCTAATCCACACCATCACTTCCAATAGCAATGTAATAATATCCACACCATGCCCTACCACTCATCTAATCCACACCATCCCTTCTAATACTAATGTAATAATAACCACACCTGCCCTATCACTGATCTAATCACACCATCGCTTCTAATACTAATGTAATAATATCCACATCATGCCCTATCACTGATCTAATGCACACCATCGCTTCCAATAGTAATGTAATAATATCCACACCATGCCCTACCACTCATCTAATCCACACCATCCCTTCTAATACTAATGTAATAATGTCCACACCATGCCCTATCACTGATCTAATGCACACCATCGCTTCTAATACTAATGTAATAATATCCACAGCATGCCCTAACACTGATCTAATCCACACCATGGCTTCTAATACTAATGTAGTAATATCCACACCATGCCCTACCACTCATCTAATCCACACCATCCATTCTAATACTAATGTAATAATATCCACACCATGACCTATCACTGATCTAATGCACACGATCGCTTCTAATACTAATGTAATAGTATCCACACCATGCCCTATCGGTGATCTAATCCACACCATCACTTCCAGTACTAATTTAGTAATATCCACATCATGCCCTATCACTGATCTAGTCCACACCATCGCTTCCAATACTAATGTAATAATATCCACACCATGCCCTACCACTCATCTAATCCACACCATCCCTTCTAATACTAATGTAATAATATCCACACCATGCCCTAACACTGATCTAATCCACACCATCCCTTCCAATACTAATGTAATAATATCCACACCATGCCCTAACAGTAATGTAATATCTGCACCATTTCCCAACACCAATACAATATCCACACCATTCCCTAACACTAATCTAAATGTCCATACCATGCCCTAACACTAATATATTGACACAATTGCCTCTAATACTAATATATAGAATAATATCTAGTAAGTGGACCCTGTTGACATTGAGGCTTTTTTAAGGGTTTTACAGCTTTGGCTGAACTATAGCCTCTGTAATGGATTTTGATGATGTGTCTGCTTTGCTGGCATGGTATTGACATGGTTGTTTTAAAAAGTAACTTACTTTCCAATAATGTCATATTTCTAAGCAACTTCCCGTAGTAGTACAAAATACAACTTTTTCTTCCCTTAGATTCCCCAACAGTTATTGCCGTACCAGATTTGCAGTGTCGCACAAAATACTCTGGTATATTGCACTGAAAGCATGGACACTCTCCCAGGTAACTACCACATAACCCCTAGATCAGGAAATCAGCGTTGTTCCTACATGATAATTCGGTCCACAAACTCACTTCACTTTTACCTCGTGCCACACTTGGGAGTATAATGTGTTTTTTTTTTTTTTCATTCGGATCCAGTTTTCTTTTCCTGGAACTGTTCCCCAGACTTTCCTTCATATTTATGACCTTGACACATTTAAAGAGCACACAGGTTTTTGTTTGAACAGCTGTTTTCAGGTCTTTGGGGTATATACCTAGGAATGGAATCATTGAGTCATATGGTAAATCTATTTGTAACTTTATGAAGAAACATCAAATTATTTTACACGTAGGCTGCACCATTTTGTCACTTATTGTCACATATTGTCACAAGCAGTGTTTAAGAGTTCAAGTTTCTGCACATCTTTGTCAACACTTGTTATTTTTTAGTATAACTATTCTTGTGTGAGTTAAGGGTTATCTCTTCATGGTTTTAATTATGGTAATGATGTTAAGCATCTTTTCATGTGCTTGTTGGTGAAGTGTGTATTAAAGTCTTTTGTCAATTTTTAGATTGGGTTGTCTTTGCTGTGGAGTTGTAAAAGTTCTTTATACATTCTGGATAACAGACACTGATGAAGTATCTAATGTGCCGACATTTTCTTCCATTTTATAGGTTGTTGGAACGTAATAAGAGTTAATGTGTGGTCTCTGCTGCAGTGTCCTGAAACAGAGCGCTAAGCCTCGGGAATGTACGAAGTAATGTGTCTTTCGTATGCTAATGAAATGATTGATGGCTGGGGGCACCTGGATAGCCTCAGTGGGGCTGGCTGCCAAGGGAAGCAACCTTGTCATTAGAGGATTTGAAATTTCTTCCCCCGTCCCGTCTCTGTGAAGGGGAGAGGTGCTGATGGTTGAGTTGATCACCTATGGCCACAGACGTAACCAATTTGCCTGTGTAATAAAGGACAGGGTTGGGAGAGCATCTGTGTTGCTCTCCCAACACAGGAGATACTGGGAGGATCATGTCTGGTGAGGGCATGGGAGGCCTGCATTCCTTCCACATACCTCACCTTGTGCATCTCTTTTTCTGGCTTTTCATTTGTAGCGTTTAAAAGATCCTTGGTAATAAGTCAGGAATAGTAAGTACACTGCGTTCATGGGTTGTGCAATGTGATGTAGCAAATTGCTGAACCCAATAAGGGTGTTGTGGGAGCCTCCAATCTGTAGCAAAGTCAGACAGAAGGTAACCTGGGAACCTACTGTTTGTGGTTGGCACCTTAAGTGGTTACAGTCTTGTAACGGAGTACCCATATTTTCTTACAGAAGAAATGAATTAGTTTTACCATTTTGCTGTTCCTGCACTTAGCTCTTTAGGAATGCAATTATAAGCTTTACTGTCTCTCCACCAGACACTTCCTATACTGCAAACTTTTCCAACTGTGTGATAACTTAAAAGTTCCAGGGACCAAACCTTGAAACAAACTGGCACTTCCATATCTCTCCCCCACCAGGAGATTGGCAGCAGACAACAGTCAATTTACAACCTGGCTCTGCCCATGGTGGTGCTAGCAAGATCACCTAATGGAGAAAACATCAGAGCATGTCCCATAGACCCTGCACCTCCTCACCTCATCCCCTGCATGCCATTCTGGCAAGTCCGAAAGCCCTGCTTTCTGCCCAGAAAGTGGAAGCGCTTCCCTTAAGGCAAGAGCCTGTATGTTCCCTTCAGCTAAGCTCTGGCATAAAGTCACTTTCTTTTTACCATCCTTGTGTTTGTCATTTAAATTTGCAAGCAACAAGGGGCATGACGTGTATTCCTAGGACTGAGTCCTTAGCCTGTGGGGTCTGATGCTTTCTCCATTTACTGTCACAATTGGGTTGCACTGTAGGACACCCAGCTGGTACCCAAGATTTGGTCTGTGTGGGGAAAAAACCGATGTATCTGGTAACAGAAGTGTTCTGTGTTGAGTGTTGAGAGTATACTATAAGACAGTTGTTTTTCCTATTATAACATTTTGTCTTTCAACTTTTTTCTTCATGTCTTCTGAGACGTAAAAGTTGTAAATTTTGAGGAAATAAATTGATTTATTTTTCCTTTTGTGGTCTGTGCTTTTGGTGTCAGATGTAAGAAACTATTGCTACATGTAAGGTCATGAATGCTTAACTGTATGTTTTCTTCCAGAGTTTTTAGTTTTCACCTATTTTGGTCTTTGAGCCATTGTAGTTTAATTTTTTATGTGGTATGAGGTAAGGATACAATTTCATTTCCCTTTATGTGGATAGCAAGTTGCCTTACATCACTTGTTGAGGACAGGATTCTTTCCCCAATTTACTGGTAATGGACCTTGTCTAAAATCAGTTGAGCATAGAGGTATTGTTTTCTGTCTGGACTCCCAATTCAATTCAGTTGATCTTTCTGTTTATTCCTGTGCGAGGATCCCACTGTTTTTATTACTGTTCCTTTGTAATAAAATTTGAAATTGGGATGTGATCAGGATCAGCTTATCCACTTCTGTCCCAAGGCCTTTGGGATTTTTGTAGGAATAACATTGAATCCACGGATTGCTTCGTGTACTTTGGGAAACTTAACAATGTGGTCTACAAATCCACAAATAAGATAAGTTTTTACATTTATTGGGAATTTAATTTCCTTAAGTAATGTCTTATAATTTCCCTCATCTAAGTCTTGTCATTTCATTCCATTTATTCCTAAGTATAATATTGCTATTGGTATTTTTTAAGGTAGAATTTTCATAATTTGGTTTAGAGATTATTCATTCCTAGCATATGCATATAAAATGGAATGTTTGGCCAGGCACCGGGGCTCATACCTGTAACCCAAGCAGGTTGAGAGGCTGAGGAAGAGTTAGGGTTAGGGTTGGGGTTGGGGTTGGGGTTGGGGTTGGGGTTAGGCTTACGGCTTAGGGCTTAGGGATTAGGGCTAGGGCTCGGGCTAGGGTTAGGGTTACGGTTAGGGTTGGGTTAGGGTTGGGTTAGGGTAGGGTTAGGGTTAGGGGTTAGGGGTTCGGGTTCGGGTTTGGGTTTAGAGTCCATGTGTTCTTTTGGAGCAAGTCACTATGCAGAGCCCACAGTTATGGAGTGAGGAGTTGGCTCCACCTTCTTGGTGGCTGAGTGTCTACATCAATTATTTGGAATTCTTTTGCAAAGGAGATTTCTATGCAACTCCATTTGCTTATTCACCTAGGGATACAAATACAGACACCTAGATAATGACTTTAAGCTTTAGTTATTATTCAACACTACAGTATTATGTTGCACAATTCATTCCTGTGTTGGCCATCAGTAGCTGTTTTTATTGGCTCTTATTTTTCTTTGATATATTTTAAATTTTTTAGTACTTACTTACTTTCTGATACTTCCAGATTATCCTGGCTCCTATATTTACTGTCCCAGTTCTAGTATCAGACATTTCTTCAAAGAGCCTGATTCCTTTCAGAATGGTAGGAAAACTTACATCTGGCTGCTGAATGAGCACATTGTATCTTGTCCCTCATTGGCAATGCTAGGAAGTATATGTGTGTGTCTAACCTACCTATACACACCTAATTATAAAGTTTTCTATGTAGAACTGTGTGTATCTTTATTAAACTAAACATAAGTTTACGTTGATGTCTCCACCTCTGATCTACTATCACATGAATCATTCTAGCCTTCTTGCCTTGCTAATTTGTAATCTCCCACTTCAACAGTGAGAAACCTGGTTCCCACCATCTGTGACTTATGTAAGTCATTGTTTTATTCCAGATACAGACACTGTGGTTTTACAATTGTTCACAATTGCTTTTGTTGGAAAGAACTTTATAAAGTGGAATCCAATGATGAAGTATAGTTCATGTGCCTTCAGCCTACAGATTCTGTTCCTTTTCAAAGTGACTTAGGTCAACACCATTTTCCCTACACCTTCAGTGAGTTTTTACCTACATTTGTGTCTTAGTCCATTTCGTGGTTCTGTAACAGAATACCTGAGGCTGCGTAATTTATAAGTAAAAAAGGTTCATTTGGTTCACAATACTGGTGGCTGGAATGTCTGAGATTGGGCAGTTGCATCTGGCAGGGCCTCAGTCTTTTTCACCTCATGGTGGAAAGTGGAAGGGGAGCAAGGGGTGCCCCAGAGATCACATAGCAGAAGTGAAAGCAAGAGGGAAGCCAAGGAAGCCAGACTCTTTTTAATTACCTACTCCTGCAGAAATTATCTATTCCTGTGAGAACAGAACTCACTCACCCCCATGGAGGACATTAATGTATTCATGAGGGATCCATCCCCACGACCCAAACACCATCCACTAGGCCCCACCACCCCACACTGACACAGTGGGAGTCAAATTTCAACATGAGTTTTTGTGGGGACAAACCACATCCAAACCATAGTAATTTGTAGCATAAATTCTTTTTCACATGATGTATTCTGTCCTGGGATACTCCACATCCTGAGTAATTGTATTTAATTTGAATAGAGTTTGCTTTAACCATTTGGCTGTAAAATTCTGCATATTTCGACAAATGCATTGTGGCAGATATCCCACTATTAAAGTATCATATGGAATGCTTCAAACCCCCACCCCATGGAGCCAATGGCTTCCCATCTGTATAGTTTGCCTTCTCCAGTGTCTCATTAAATGAGATCACATTGTGTGTATCCTCCTCAGACTGTCTTCTTCCATTTAGCAATGTGCATGCAAGATTCACTCATGTCTTTGTGTCAGTTGATAGCTTGTTCCTTTCTATGGCTAAATAGTATTCCATTACATGAATGTACCACAATTTGGTTATGCATTTTGGGGAGCAGAACCTTCCTCTTCTAACTTTGTTCCAGGGTTGGAGACCTTCAAATTAACTGACAATGGATACATTAGTAGGAGAGACAATACTTGGCTTCTTGTTCCCCAAGTATCATTGTGGGACAAAATTCATCAGATGGCAGGATCCAGTTTACAAAGGGGTAAAAATAGCCCAGAAACAAGAAACAAGACTAGAATCTGATAAGCTATAATGGCTATAGTTTTCCTTTAAAATTTTTTTTGAGACAGGGTCTGGCTCTGTCATCCAGGCTGCAGTGCAAAGGTGCAATCTCAGCTCATGGCAACCTCTACCTCCTGGGTGCAAACGATCCTCCCTCCTCAGCCTCCTGATTACCTGGGACTACAGGCAGATGCCGTCATGCCCATCTAATTTTTGTATTTTTGGTAGAGACGGGGTTTCATGGTAGCTTTTGATTGGAAATAACATCAAAGTAGTTGTCAAAATACTTAGGAATGTTATTTTTGGATTGTAAGGTGAGACTTGTTTAGCTTTGGAAAAAATGCCCAATTTGTAATAGGGGAGGAAAAATAATTTTTTGTTTTCGGAATTCTTAGATGGGATGCTCTGTAAAAACTGACAGATTAAAATGAGCAAAACAGAAAAGTTTAAAAACATGTATACCTTATGGTTACATGGGAGATACTCAGGGAAAAATGAGTAAATCTCCAACAGGTGGCTTTCAGTTCAAGCATAAATACTGTCTTCAACTTAAAGAAAGAAGATTTGAGGTGCATTAGTGGGGAGTTAACTAGCAAAAGCACATTAGACAAGGGTAAGTTTCGTTATACAGACTTAAGTCCATGCATTCTCCATTGATAAGACTCTTTAGTGATTTAGTTATCGTTCTCTTCTTGGTGTCAAGAGAGGTAGCTCAAAAACCTGCAGACAAATGTTTATAGTAGCCAAAGGGGATCAGACTATGTCAGCCCAAAATATGCCACTTCAGCATAAGTATTCATGGCAACCTCTACCTCCTGGGTGCAAACGATCCTCCCTCCTCAGCCTCCTGATTACCTGGGACTACAGGCAGATGCCGTCATGCCCATCTAATTTTTGTATTTTTGGTAGAGACGGGGTTTCATGGTAGGTTTTGATTGGAAATAACATCAAAGTAGTTGTCAAAATACTTAGGAATGTTATTTTTGGATTGTAAGGTTATTACAATGGTTTATTACAAAGGTTATTACAAAGGTTATTAAATGGTTATTTCCTTTATAGATGTAAATTTTCCTTACACAAGTAATTTCTACTGTGTTTTCACAACTTCCTTTGTTAGCTTTTTTTTTTTCAAAATAATTAGCTTGGAATAATTCTTAAGCCAAAGGGACATATTTTGGGGTTGCATATTCTGGTTTCCTACCATTATATTTTGGGGTGGCATATTTTGGTCTTATATTTGGTCTTATATATAGACCAGCTGTGCTTTTTATGGTTTTCAGGTCTCTAGTATGTTGAGCATCTTTCTGTAAGTGTACTTGCCATCTGTAGATCTTCTTTGTTGAGGTGTCTGTTCAGATCTGTGTGCATTTTTAATTGAGCTGTTTAACTTATTGTTTAGTTTTAACAATTTTTAATATATTTTGAATACAAATTCTCAGATCTGTATTTTGCAAATATTTTCTTCCATATGTGGCTTGTCTTTTGGTTCTCTTAACAAGGTCTCTTCCAGAGTATAAACTGTAAATATTAAGAAATCCACCTTGTCATTTCTTCTGTGTATATCAACCTTGTGTGTCATTTGTTAAAATTCATTACCAGACGCAAAGGCACATAGCTTTTCTTCTGTAGTTTCTTCTAGAAATTGTATAGTTTTGCATTTTTAGTGTAAGGATGATTTTGAGTGATTATTTGTGTAAGTTGTAAAGTTTTCATCTACATGCATATCATTTCTTATGGTTTCCAATTAATCATTCCCTGACTATTTTTGGGAAAGACACAGGATAGTGGGCTCTGTTAGAGTAGATAGCTAGACATGAACAGGAGGGGAAGCTCCTGGAAAAGGGGAAGTCTGTGAAGCCTCACCTGGAGGGACCCCCAAAAATGCACATATTAGTAGCATCTCTAGTGCTAGAGTGGATGGGCACTTGTCAATTGTGGTTAGGAAGGAGAAGAGGTACCTATGCAGAAACACCCTAGAACTTCTCTTAAGATGCCCCAATCATCATTCACTCTGCAATAAAAATGTCAGAATATTGCTAGCTACATGCTGATAAGAAGGACAAAGGGGACATTCTTAAGAGAAACCTGGCACCATAAGTACAGATTAGGGCAGAGAAAGACATTCAAAAGAGGAAGGTGCAGTAGATACAAACGTGACCGCTGTCAGCCTGCCTGGGATGGCGGGAAGGAGGCTGGTGCCAGTGTGGATTCGGATTGATCACCACACATGTACCTCAATCAACAGTAAGGAGGTCCCACAAGCCTAAGTGGGGCAAGTTGGGGACCTAAGGCAGTAGCAGGAGAACCAAAGAAAACAGGCGGAGACTTGAGACAGAGGCAGGAATGTGAAGTCCAAAATAAAATTCCCCGCACAGGACTCTTAGGGTGTTTTCATGCACTATCAGCCCACTCCTCTCTATTTTTCTACAATAAGCTCTTTACACTGTATTTCTTTTGAATGAAGTTGTCTTCCATCTTTGCACTGCCTCTTGGTGAAAATCTTTCTTCCAAGTTAACTGGGACATCAGCTCTTCCCAGTAATAGCTCCTTTTCAGTTTTAATTTACAGAACTGATGGGGATTAATAACTGGCGCTCTGACTTTAAGTGGTGCAGGAGGCGGCCAGTAGGGGATGGCAGCCATCACACCGGGAGCAAGAGGGCCCTGCCTAGTCCCCATCTGCCTGCAGGTGGCTTGCAGCCACGACAATGCCAGCAAGAGGGCCTGGCAGTGTCACTGGCTGCCAGCAGGGGGCGAACGACGACTACACTGTGAGCAAGAGGGCCCTGCAGTGTCCTTAGCTGCCAGGAGGTGGCGTAGGGGCACCACACCATAAGCAAGAGGACCGTGCAGTGCCCTGGTTGCCAGCAGGGGGCGTGCTGCCACTACACTGTGAGCAAGAGGATCCTGTAGTGCCCCCAGCGGTCAGAAGAGGGCGTCCCCTGACTACACTGCAAGGAAGAGGGCCCGGCAGTGTCCCCAGCTGCCAGCAGGGGAGCCAGCCGCCACTACACTTGGAGCAAGAGGGCCCGGCAGTGTCCCCAGCTGCCAGCAGGCGGGTGTGCTGCCACTACAATGTGAGCAAGAGGGCCCTGCAATGTCCCTAGCTGCCAGCAGGCGGCGTGCCGCCACTATACTGCAAGCAAGAGGGCCCTGCAGTTGCCCTAGTCGCCAGCAGGGGGCGCAATGGCACAGCACCGTGGGCAAGCGGGTCCTGTACTGCCCGGGTGCAAGCAGGAGGGGGCCCGAACCGGGCTGTTCAGATTACTCAGGTTCCACCCGTCTCTGCGCCGCGCCGCCGGGGACGTGTCTCTGCGCCTGCACCGCGCCACCCCCGCGCTCCCCGCCCGGCGGCGTGCGACTGTGCGCCTGCAACACGCCCCGCCACCGTCAGCTCAGCGACGTGCGTCTCTGCGCCTGCGCCTGCGCCGCGCCTCACTCCCGCTCGCCCAGCGACCTCTCCCCTCCGGGGACGCGCCGGCGTGCCTCTATGCCCTGCGCCGCGTTTCCCCAACAGCGCCGCGCCGCCCCTCTCTGCGCCTGCGCGGGCCCGCCGCGCCGCCCCGCCCCTCTCTGCGCCTGCGCGGGCCCGCCGCGCCGCCCCGCCCCTCTCTGCGCCTGCGCCGGCCCGCCGCGCCGCCCCTCTCTGCGCCTGCGCCGGCCCGCCGCCCCGCCCCTCTCTGCGCCTGCGCCGGCCCGCCGCGCCGCCCCTCTCTGCGCCTGCGCCGGCCCGCCGCGCCGCCCCTCTCTGCGCCTGCGCGGGCGCGCCGCGCCGCCCCTCTCTGCCCCTGCGCGGGCCCGCCGCGCCGCCCCTCTCTGCCCCTGCGCGGGCCCGCCGCGCCGCCCCTCTCTGCGCCTGCGCCGGCGCGCCACGCCTCTTTGCGAGGGCGCATTTGCGTTCTCCTCAGCACAGACCCGGAGAGCATCGCCAGGGGGCGGAGCTGCGTTCTCCTCTGCACAGACTTCGGGAGTACTGCGAAGGCGGAGCAGAGTTCTTCTCAGGTCAGACGCGGGTGGGCGGAGGGCACTGCGAGGGTGGAGCTGTGTTCTGCTCAGCAGAGACCTGGGGGGCACCGTAAAGGCGGAGCAGCATTCTCAGCAGAGATGTTGGTGGCACTGCCTGGCTTTGGGACAACTTGGGGCCGCATGGACGGTGAATAAAATCTTTCACGGTCGCAGCCCTGAATAATCAAGGTCAGAGACCAGTTAGAACGGTTCAGTGTGGAAAACGGGAAATCAAAAGCCTCTCTCAATCCTGCGCACCGAGATTCTCCCGAGGCGGGGGGCTGCATTGCTGGTTCCAACTGCAGCGTCGGAACACAAATGTAGCATTCCTAATGCACACATGACACCCAAAATTACATGAGTAATATGGTTAGGGTTAGGGTTAGATTACAATTTCTAACCTGTTTTATTTTGTTTTTTTTTGAGACAGGGTCTCCCTCTGTTGTCCAAGGCTGGAGTGTAGTAGTGCTATCGCAGCTGACCGCAGCCTCAACCTTCCAGGCTGAAGCGATCCTCCTACCTCAACCTCCCACGTGGCTGAGACTACAGGTGCTTGCCACTATGCCCAACTAATATTTGGAATTTTCGTATACGTGGATTCCAGAGGGGTGACAGCGAAACGTGAGTAAGCATGGATTTTGGTATATGCAGAGATGGGGGGCTGGAACTAATTCTGTATACTGAGGGACGACGACTGTATATGTTTTTACAATTACGCTGTAGGATACATTCTGTTGCATAGCCTTGAAAATAATAATTTTTAATTGAGTGGAATAATAATAATAATATTGCTAAAAGTAGCAGCTGGCCAGGTGTGGTGGCTCACACTGGTAATCGCAACACTTTGGGAGGCTGAGGCAGGAGGATGGCTTGAGGCCAAGAGTTTGCGATAGGCCTTGGAAACGCAGGGGGAGTCACCATCCCTACAGAAAAACACATGAATTAGCCTAGTGTGGTGGCATGTTCCTGTAGTCCCAGCTACTTGGGAGGCTGAGGTGGGAGGATCACTTGAGCCCAGGGAGGCTGAGACTGCAGTGAGTCATGATCAGGCCTCTGCACTCCAGCCTGGGTGACAGAGTGAGACCCTGTCTCAAAACAACAAAAAAGTAGCCGCTAACATCAACTGAACTTTTATACCAGGTGCCTATTGATACCATAGTTTAATTTCTTAGAACTGTTTCTTATTTCACTTACCAACTCTGTCTTCAGTTACTCCCAGATTTTTACTGTGTGTGTCCAGATGACCTTTTGTTTAGATTGAATTGTCTCCCCAGAAGTAAGATTACTGTGAGTCATGGTGAATGGACATTCTCATTACCCTTGATGTAAGTTGACAGGGTTTTGAGTGCCTCCCAGCTATAATCTTAGCACTTTGGGAGGCCAAGAGAGGAGGATTGCTTGAGGCCAAGAGTTGGAGGAGGCAGTATGGCAGTATGGTGAGACCCTGTCTCCACTATTTTAAAAAATTGACAGGCTTTACCCGGGAAGGCTTATACACAATTTAAACACCCCTCATAGTATAAGAAAGTGCCCATTTCACTGCACCTTTGCCAGCACAGGGTATTATAATTTAGTAAGTCATTTTTTGTTTGATTATTTTAAATAGATAAAAGACCTCATGTTACTTTACTTGTCACATTTCAACATCTTTCCTTAGCTTATTAGCTCTATCTCTTTTCTGTCTGTAAATGGTTGTTGTTGTTGTTGTTTTGTTCTTTGAGACAGGGTCTTGCTCTGTCACCAGGCTGGACTGTAGCGGCATAATCATGCCTCGCTGCAGCCTTGACCTCCCAGGCTCAAACTTCAGCATTCCGAGTAGCTGGGACTACAAGTGTGCACCACCACTCCCAGCTAACTTTTTTCTTTTTTTTTTTGGATAGAGACAGGGTCTCACTGTGTTGTCCAGACCGGTCTCTAGCTCCTGGCCTTAAGCAATCTTCCTGCATTAGCTTCTCAAATGGCTGGAATTTCAGGCATGAGCCACCATGCCTGGCCTGGGCTAGTCCCATATTCTCTAGAGTTCTCTTTACTTTGTGCTAGCCAATCTCTCATTGTGCTGTTCACCTGTTATAATGAATAATTCTCCGTATTAAATTTTACCACTTTAAACTTTTGAGTGGTTTATGCTTCCTGATTGGACTCTGACTAATATGTTAGGAAGGGTCCCAGGAGGTAAACCCACACAGATGGGATTTGGGCATAGGTTTGGTTTCCCAGGGGGCAGTGCTGAGCTCTTTGCCAGTGGGAAATGGGATGCTGGTGATTTCCAGTAGGTGACCTCACAGTGACTCAAGCTACCACTTACTGTTGATTGTGACAAAATGCCAGCTGAGGCACATGCCTTGGGAGCTAAGTGGTTTCTGCCCTTGACCACTGTGAAGACTGTTTTGGGAAGGGTCGCTTTGGATGCACTTGAGCAGGGGTCCCCAAGCCCTGAGCCATGGAGTCGTAAGGAGCCACACAGCAGGAGGTGAGTGGTGTCGAGTGAGGGAGGGAGGGAAGCTTCGTCTGTATTTACAGCCACTCCCCTTTGCTCACATTCCCGCCTGAGCTCCGCCTTCTCAGATGAGCAGCAGCATTAGATTCTCATAGGAGAACGCACCCTGCTGTGAACCGTGCATGTGAGGGATCTAGGTTGCGCTGTCCTTATGAGACTCTAATACCTATTGATCTGTCACTTTCTCCCATCACGCTCAGGTGGGACCATCCAGTTTCAGGAAAACAAGCTTAACACGCCCACTGATTTGACATTATGGTGAGTTCTATAATTATTTTATTATATATTACAGTGTAATAATGGAAATAAAGTGTCTAATAAATGTAAATGTGCTTACATCTTTTGGCCCAGCTCCTACCTCCCGGCAGCCTCTCCAGGCCCAGAACTTTCTCCAGTCAGTCTCTACAGACCAAGCTCATGACTCACCATGGCCTATTTAGGCCCATACCCTACATCACGGCAGTCTCCGCAGATGAGGCTACTGCCTCACAACAGCCTCCACAGGCACAGCTCCATCGTTACAATGGCCTCTTTAGACCCAGCTCCTGCCTCCCAGCCTTCTCTCCAGGCCCTGAACTTTCTCCGTAAGT
Source organism: Pan paniscus (assembly GCF_029289425.2). Lineage (NCBI taxonomy): Eukaryota > Metazoa > Chordata > Mammalia > Primates > Hominidae > Pan > Pan paniscus. The sequence goes on from NC_073256.2 coordinate 162,769,472, forward strand.
TGAGGTAGCTGGGACTGTAGGTATACATGATGATACTTGGGTAATTTTTAAATTGTTTTGTAGACATGGGGTCTCACTTTGTTGGCCAGGCTGGTTTCAAACTAATGGCCTCAAGTGACCCTTCCACCCCTGCCTCCCATCCTCGAGGTATTTGCCACCACAAGGAGCACTTGTTCAATTTTCTAAAAAAGAAATTTCTAAAGTAAGGCTGTGGGATGATGGCAGGAAGATAAAAGAAAAACAGAAGCATAAGTTAAAATGACTTATTCACACATATTCTTTTGACAGCAAGAAGAACTTTTAGTATATACATTCCTTACAAACAAACAAAAGGCAGGTAAACAATGTTGTATAGGAACTTCAACACACACTGTACAGTATTCCCACTTTGCTGACATAAGTTATGGAAATTTCGTAGTTTACTTGAGTGTCGCTACCAGTATTTTGCTTCTCTGATGATTTTTATCAACTTCCTCATCTGTTAACTTCTCTCCAAGGTATGTCATGTCACGACATACTGCCGCTGCACGAACATGGCCAGTGTCTTCCTATTCAACATGTAGAATGCTTTCCTAATTTCTCTTTTTACTCTCTGTCTTTGTGTTCTGCATTTTCCTTACTTTTATTGTCAGAAACTCCAGAAAGTCAATCGTACTAATTTATCACGATTTGCTTTATTAATTTATACTTTGCTTATATGGAATTTTGCCCAGCAGACCTCATTACAGTTTCTAACCTGTGTTATTTATTTATTTTTTTTCTGAGACAGGGTCTCCCTCTGTTGTCCAAGGCTGGAGTGTAGTAGCGCTATCGCAGCTGACTGCAGCCTCAACCTTCCAGGCTGAAGCGATCCTCCTACCTCAACCTCCCACGTGGCTGAGACTACAGGTGCTTGCCACTATGCCCAACTAATATTTGGAATTTTCGTATACGTGGATTCCAGAGGGGTGACAGCGAACCGTGAGTAAGCATGGATTTTGGTATATGCAGAGATGGGGGGCTGGAACTGATTCTGTATACTGAGGGACGACGACTGTATATGTTTTTACAATTACGCTGTAGGATACATACTGTTGCATAGCCTTGAAAATAATAATTTTTAATTGAGTGGAATAATAATAATATTGCTAAAAGTAGCAGCTGGCCAGGTGTGGTGGCTCACACTGGTAATCGCAACACTTTGGGAGGCTGAGGCAGGAGGATGGCTTGAGGCCAAGAGTTTGCGATAGGCCTTGGAAACGCAGGGGGAGTCACCATCCCTACAGAAAAACACATGAATTAGCCTAGTGTGGTGGCATGTTCCTGTAGTCCCAGCTACTTGGGAGGCTGAGGTGGGAGGATCACTTGAGCCCAGGGAGGCTGAGACTGCAGTGAGTCATGATCAGGCCTCTGCACTCCAGCCTGGGTGACAGAGTGAGACCCTGTCTCAAAACAACAAAAAAGTAGCCGCTAACATCAACTGAACTTTTATACCAGGTGCCTATTGATACCATAGTTTAATTTCTTAGAACTGTTTCTTATTTCACTTACCAACTCTGTCTTCAGTTACTCCCAGATTTTTACTGTGTGTGTCCAGATGACCTTTTGTTTAGATTGAATTGTCTCCCCAGAAGTAAGATTACTGTGAGTCATGGTGAATGGACATTCTCATTACCCTTGATGTAAGTTGACAGGGTTTTGAGTGCCTCCCAGCTATAATCTTAGCACTTTGGGAGGCCAAGAGAGGAGGATTGCTTGAGGCCAAGAGTTGGAGGAGGCAGTATGGCAGTATGGTGAGACCCTGTCTCCACTATTTTAAAAAATTGACAGGCTTTACCCAGGAAGGCTTATACACAATTTAAACACCCCTCATAGTATAAGAAAGTGCCCATTTCACTGCACCTTTGCCAGCACAGGGTATTATAATTTAGTAAGTCATTTTTTGTTTGATTATTTTAAATAGATAAAAGACCTCATGTTACTTTACTTGTCACATTTCAACATCTTTCCTTAGCTTATTAGCTCTATCTCTTTTCTGTCTGTAAATGGTTGTTGTTGTTGTTGTTTTGTTCTTTGAGACAGGGTCTTGCTCTGTCACCAGGCTGGACTGTAGCGGCATAATCATGCCTCGCTGCAGCCTTGACCTCCCAGGCTCAAACTTCAGCATTCCGAGTAGCTGGGACTACAAGTGTGCACCACCACTCCCAGCTAACTTTTTTCTTTTTTTTTTGGATAGAGACAGGGTCTCACTGTGTTGTCCAGACCGGTCTCTAGCTCCTGGCCTTAAGCAATCTTCCTGCATTAGCTTCTCAAATGGCTGGAATTTCAGGCATGAGCCACCATGCCTGGCCTGGGCTAGTCCCATATTCTCTAGAGTTCTCTTTACTTTGTGCTAGCCAATCTCTCATTGTGCTGTTCACCTGTTATAATGAATAATTCTCCGTATTAAATTTTACCACTTTAAACTTTTGAGTGGTTTATGCTTCCTGATTGGACTCTGACTAATATGTTAGGAAGGGTCCCAGGAGGTAAACCCACACAGATGGGATTTGGGCATAGGTTTGGTTTCCCAGGGGGCAGTGCTGAGCTCTTTGCCAGTGGGAAATGGGATGCTGGTGATTTCCAGTAGGTGACCTCACAGTGACTCAAGCTACCACTTACTGTTGATTGTGACAAAATGCCAGCTGAGGCACATGCCTTGGGAGCTAAGTGGTTGCTGCCCTTGACCACTGTGAAGACTGTTTTGGGAAGGGTCGCTTTGGATGCACTTGAGCAGGGGTCCCCAACCCCTGAGCCATGGAGTCGTAAGGAGCCACACAGCAGGAGGTGAGTGGTGTCGAGTGAGGGAGTGAGGGAAGCTTCGTCTGTATTTACAGCCACTCCCCTTTGCTCACATTCCCGCCTGAGCTCCGCCTTCTCAGATGAGCAGCAGCATTAGATTCTGATAGGAGAACGCACCCTGTTGTGAACCGTGCATGTGAGGGATCTAGGTTGCGCTGTCCTTATGAGAATCTAATACCTATTGATCTGTCACTTTCTCCCATCACGCTCAGGTGGGACCATCCAGTTTCAGGAAAACAAGCTTAACACGCCCACTGATTTGACATTATGGTGAGTTCTATAATTATTTTATTATATATTACAGTGTAATAATGGAAATAAAGTGTCTAATAAATGTAAATGTGCTTACATCTTTTGGCCCAGCTCCTACCTCCCGGCAGCCTCTCCAGGCCCAGAACTTTCTCCAGTCAGTCTCTACAGACCAAGCTCATGACTCACAATGGCCTATTTAGGCCCATACCCTACATCAGGGCAGTCTCCGCAGATGAGGCTACTGCCTCACAACAGCCTCCACAGGCACAGCTCCATCGTTACAATGGCCTCTTTAGACCCAGCTCCTGCCTCCCAGCCTTCTCTCCAGGCCCTGAACTTTCTCCGTAAGTTGAGGTAGCTGGGACTGTAGGTATACATGATGATACTTGGGTAATTTTTAAATTGTTTTGTAGACATGGGGTCTCACTTTGTTGGCCAGGCTGGTTTCAAACTAATGGCCTCAAGTGACCCTTCCACCCCTGCCTCCCATCCTCGAGGTATTTGCCACCACAAGGAGCACTTGTTCAATTTTCTAAACAAGAAATTTCTAAAGTAAGGCTGTGGGATGATGGCAGGAAGATAAAAGAAAAACAGAAGAATAAGTTAAAATGACTTATTCACACATATTCTTTTGACAGCAAGAAGAACTTTTAGTATATACATTCCTTACAAACAAACAAAAGGCAGGTAAACAATGTTGTATAGGAACTTCAACACGCACTGTACAGTATTCCCACTTTGCTGACATAAGTTATGGAAATTTCGTAGTTTACTTGAGTGTCGCTACCAGTATTTTGCTTCTCTGATGATTTTTATCAACTTCCTCATCTGTTAACTTCTCTCCAAGGTATGTCATGTCACGACATACTGCCGCTGCACGAACATGGCCAGTGTCTTCCTATTCAACATGTAGAATGCTTTCCTAATTTCTCTTTTTACTCTCTGTCTTTGTGTTCTGCATTTTCCTTACTTTTATTGTCAGAAACTCCAGAAAGTCAATCGTACTAATTTATCACGATTTGCTTTATTAATTTATACTTTGCTTATATGGAATTTTGCCCAGCAGACCTCATTACAGTTTCTAACCTGTTTTATTTATTTATTTTTTTTCTGAGACAGGGTCTCCCTCTGTTGTCCAAGGCTGGAGTGTAGTAGCGCTATCGCAGCTGACTGCAGCCTCAACCTTCCAGGCTGAAGCAATCCTCCTACCTCAACCTCCCACGTGGCTGAGACTACAGGTGCTTGCCACTATGCCCAACTAATATTTGGAATTTTCGTATACGTGGATTCCAGAGGGGTGACAGTGAAACGTGAGTAAGCATGGATTTTGGTATATGCAGAGATGGGGGGCTGGAACTGATTCTGTATACTGAGGGACGACGACTGTATATGTTTTTACAATTACGCTGTAGGATACATACTGTTGCATAGCCTTGAAAATAATAATTTTTAATTGAGTGGAATAATAATAATATTGCTAAAAGTAGCAGCTGGCCAGGTGTGGTGGCTCACACTGGTAATCGCAACACTTTGGGAGGCTGAGGCAGGAGGATGGCTTGAGGCCAAGAGTTTGCGATAGGCCTTGGAAACGCAGGGGGAGTCACCATCCCTACAGAAAAACACATGAATTAGCCTAGTGTGGTGGCATGTTCCTGTAGTCCCAGCTACTTGGGAGGCTGAGGTGGGAGGATCACTTGAGCCCAGGGAGGCTGAGACTGCAGTGAGTCATGATCAGGCCTCTGCACTCCAGCCTGGGTGACAGAGTGAGACCCTGTCTCAAAACAACAAAAAAGTAGCAGCTAACATCAACTGACCTTTTACCAGGTGCCTACTGATACCATAGTTTAATTTCTTAGAACTGTTTCTTATTTCACTTAGCAACTCTGTCTTCAGTTACTCCCAGATTTTTACTCTGTGTGTCCAGATGACCTTTTGTTTAGATTGAATTGTCTCCCCAGAAGTAAGATTACTGTGAGTCATGGTGAATGGACATTCTCATTACCCTTGATGTAAATCGACAGGGTTTTGGGTGCCTCCCAGCTATAATCTTAGCACTTTGGGAGGCTAAGAGAGGAGGATTGCTTGAGGCCAAGAGTTGGAGGAGGCAGTATGGCAGTATGGTGAGACCCTGTCTCCATTATTTTAAAAAATTGACAGGCTTTACCCAGGAAGGCTTATACACAATTTAAACACCCCTCATAGTATAAGAAAGTGCCCATTTCACTGCACCTTTGCCAGCACAGGGTATTATAATTTAGTAAGTCATTTTTTGTTTGATTATTTTAAATAGACAAAAGACCTCATGTTACTCTATTTGTCACATTTCAACATCTTTCCTCAGCTTATTAGCTCTATTTCTTTTCTGTCTGTAAATGGTTGTTGTTGTTTTGTTCTTTGAGACAGGGTCTTGCTCTGTCACCAGGCTGGACTGTAGTGGCATAATCATGCCTCACTGCAGCCTTGACCTCCCAGGCTCAAACTTCAGCATTCCGAGTAGCTGGGACTACAAGTGTGCACCACCACTCCCAGCTAACTTTTTTCTTCTTTTGGATAGAGACAGGGTCTCACTGTGTTGTCCAGACCGGTCTCTAGCCCCTGGCCTTAAGCAATCCTCCTGCATTAGCTTCTCAAATGGCTGGAATTTCAGGCATGAGCCACCATGCCTGGCCTGGGCTAGTCCCATATTCTCTAGAGTTCTCTTTACTTTGTGCTAGCCAATCTCTCATTATGCTGTTCACCTGTTATAATGAATAATTCTCCATATTAAATTTTACCACTTTAAACTTTTGAGTGGTTTATGCTTCCTGATTGGACTCTGACTAATATGTTAGGAAGGGTCCCAGGAGGTAAACCCACACAGATGGGATTTGGGCATAGGTTTGGTTTCCCAGGGGGCAGTGCTGAGCTCTTTGCCAGTGGGAAATGGGATGCTGGTGATTTCCAGTAGGTGACCTCACAGTGACTCAAGCTACCTCTTACTGTTGATTGTGACGAAATGCCAGCTGAGGCACATGCCTTGGGAGCTAAGTGGTTGCTGCCCTTGACCACTGTGAAGACTGTTTTGGGAAGGGTCGCTTTGGATGCACTTGAGCAGGGGTCCCCAACCCCTGAGCCATGGAGCCGTAGGGAGCCACACAGCAGGAGGTGAGTGGTGTCGAGTGAGGGAGTGAGGGAAGCTTCGTCTGTATTTACAGCCACTCCCCTTTGCTCACATTCCCACCTGAGCTCCGCCTTCTCAGATGAGCAGCAGTATTAGATTCTCATAGGAGAACGCACCCTGTTGTGAACCGTGCATGTGAGGGATCTAGGTGGCGCTGTCCTTATGAGAATCTAATACCTATTGATCTGTCACTTTCTCCCATCACGCTCAGGTGGGACCATCCAGTTTCAGGAAAACAAGCTTAACACGCCCACTGATTCGACATTATGGTGAGTTCTATAATTATTTTATTATATATTGGATATATAATAAATATATATATTTATTATATATATTAATATGTTAAATATATTAATATATTAAATATATTATTATATATTGTAATAATGGAAATAAAGTCCCTAATAAATGTAAATGTGCTTAAATCTTTTGGCCCAGCTCCTACCTCCCGGCAGCCTCTCCAGGCCCAGAACTTTCTCCAGTCAGCCTCTACAGACCAAGCTCATGACTCACAATGGCCTATTTAGGCCCATACCCTACGTCACGGCAGTCTCCGCAGATGAGGCTACTGCCTCACAACAGCCTCCACAGGCACAGCTCCATCGGATATTGGATATATCCAATATCCACAGCCCACAGCTTCCTCAAGCCAAGCTCCCCAGGCCCAGGTCAGGCCTCACGGTGGCCTCTCCAGGATGAGCTCCTGCCCTCCGATGGCACCTGTGGGCCCCAAATGGTCTCCGGTCGGTGGGCTCCTCCACGCCAAGCTTGGGCCTCCCGGCGACCTCTGCAGGCCCAAGTTGTCCTGAAGTTGGCATCTCCCGGCCGTGCCTCCCAGCAAGTAAGCAAGCTCTTTTGGCTCAACTCCTGCCCAGCTCCCAACCGCCTTTGTGGGCCCCGAACTTTCTCCAGCCAAGTTCTTCGGGCCTAATTCCTGCCGCCCGGTGGCCTGTACGGGCCCAGCAATGGTTGGAGAACAGCCTATGCAGGTCCCCGCTCTTGCCTCCCAGGGGCCTCTCCAGGCCCAGCTCTTGACCCCACGGCGGCCTCTCAGGGCCAAGTCCCTGCCTGCCTCCCAGCAGCCCACATGCGGCCCAGCTCCTCCCTCACGGTGGCCTGTTGATGCCCATGCCTCTGGCACCCTGCCCAGAGGCATGAGCCCCTGCCTCACACCGGCCCCTCCCACGCTGAGAGAGGTCAGCGTGAGCCCTTGCCTCACACCGGCCCCTCCCACGCTGAGAGAGGTCAGAGTGAGCCCCATGCCTCACACCGGCCCCTCCCACGCTGAGAGAGGTCAGCGTGAGCCCCTTGCCTCACACCGGCCCCTCCCACGCTGAGAGAGGTCGTGAGCCCTTGCCTAACACCGGCCCCTCCCATGCTGAGAGAGGTCAGAGTGAGCCCCTTGCCTCACACCGGCCCCTCCCACGCTGAGAGACGTCAGCCTGAGCCCTTGCCTCACACCGGCCCCTCCCACGCTGAGAGAGGTCAGCGTGAGCCCCTTGCCTCACACCGGCCCCTCCCACGCTGAGAGAGGTCAGAGTGAGCCCCATGCCTCACACCGGCCCCTCCCACGCTGAGAGAGGTCAGCGTGAGCCCCTTGCCTCACACCGGCCCCTCCCACGCTGAGAGAGGTCGTGAGCCCTTGCCTAACACCGGCCCCTCCCATGCTGAGAGAGGTCAGAGTGAGCCCCTTGCCTCACACCGGCCCCTCCCACGCTGAGAGACGTCAGCCTGAGCCCTTGCCTCACACCGGCCCCTCCCACGCTGAGAGAGGTCAGCGTGAGCCCCTTGCCTCACACCGGTCCCTCCCACGCTGAGAGAGGTCAGCGTGAGCCCTTGCCTCACACCGGCCCCTCCCACGCTGAGAGAAGTCAGAGTGAGCCCCATGCCTCACACCGGCCCCTCCCACGCTGAGAGAGGTCAGCGTGAGCCCTTGCCTCACACCGGCCCCTCCCACGCTGAGAGAGGTCAGCGTGAGCCCTTGCCTCACACCGGCCCCTCCCACGCTGAGAGACGTCAGCCTGAGCCCTTGCCTCACACCGGCCCCTCCCACGCTGAGAGAGGTCAGCGTGAGCCCCTTGCCTCACACCGGCCCCTCCCACGCTGAGAGAGGTCAGCGTGAGCCCCATGCCTCACACCGGCCCCTCCCACGCTGAGAGAGGTCAGCGTGAGCCCCTTGCCTCACACCGGCCCCTCCCACGCTGAGAGAGGTCAGAGTGAGCCCTTGCCTCACACCGGCCCCTCCCATGCTGAGAGAGGTCAGAGTGAGCCCTTGCCTCACACCGGCCCCTCCCACGCTGAGAGAGGTCAGCGTGAGCGCTTGCCTCACACCGGCCCCTCCCACGCTGAGAGAGGTCAGCGTGAGCCCCTTACCTCACACCGGCCCCTCCCACGCTGAGAGAGGTCGTGAGCCCTTGCCTAACACCGGCCCCTCCCATGCTGAGAGAGGTCAGAGTGAGCCCCTTGCCTCACACCGGCCCCTCCCACGCTGAGAGACGTAGGCCTGAGCCCTTGCCTCACACCGGCCCCTCCCACGCTGAGAGAGGTCAGCGTGAGCCCCTTGCCTCACACCGGCCCCTCCCACGCTGATAGAGGTCAGCGTGAGCCCTTGCCTCACACCAGCCCCTCCCACGCTGAGAGAAGTCAGAGTGAGCCCCATGCGTCACACCGGCCCCTCCCACGCTGAGAGGTCAGCGTGAGCCCTTGCCTCACACCGGCCCCTCCCACGCTGAGAGAGGTCACAGTGAGCCCCATGCCTGACACCGGCCCCTCCCACGCTGATAGAGGTCAGAGTGAGCCCTTGCCTCACACCGGCCCCTCCCACGCTGAGAGAGGTCAGCGTGAGCCCCTTGCCTCACACCGGCCCCTCCCACGCTGATAGAGGTCAGAGTGAGCCCTTGCCTCACACCGGCCCCTCCCACGCTGAGAGAGGTCAGAGTGAGCCCCTTGCCTCACACCGGCCCCTCCCACGCTGAGAGAGGTCAGCGTGAGCCCTTGCCTCACACCGGCCCCTCCCACACTGAGAGAGGTCAGAGTGAGCCCCATGCCTCACACCGGCCCCTCCCACGCTGAGAGAGGTCAGAGTGAGCCCCATGCCTCACACCGCCCCCTCCCACGGTGAGAGAGGTCAGCGTGAGCCCTTGCCTCACACCGGCCCCTCCCACGCTGAGAGAGGTCAGAGTGAGCCCCATGCCTCACACCGGCCCCTCCCACGCTGAGAGAGGTCAGCGTGAGCCCTTGCCTCACACCGGCCCCTCCCACGCTGAGAGAGGTCAGCGTGAGCCCCTTGCCTCACACTGGCCCCTCCCACGCTGAGAGGTCAGCGTGAGCCCTTGCCTCACACCGGCCCCTCCCACGCTGAGAGAGGTCAGCGTGAGCCCCTTGTCTCACACCGGCCCCTCCCACGCTGAGAGAGGTCAGCGTGAGCCCCTTGCCTCACACCGGCCCCTCCCACGCTGAGAGAGGTCAGCGTGAGCCCTTGCCTCACACTGGCCCCTCCCATGCTGGGAGAGGTCAGCGCGAGCCCCTTGCCTCACACCGGCCCCTCCCACGCTGAGAGAGGTCAGAGTGAGCCCTTGCCTCACACCGGCCCCTCCCACGCTGAGAGAGGTCAGCGTGAGCCCCTGCCTCAACAGGCCACCGTGAGGGAGGAGCAGGGTCGCACGTGGGCTGCTGGGAGGTAGGCAGGTCCTTGGGCCTGGGAGGTCGTGGTGGGGCGAGAGCTGGGCCTGGAGACACCCCTCTGAGGCAACAGCGGGGCCTACAGACTCTGTTCTCCAGCCGGAGCTGGGACTGTTCAGGTACTGGGAGGCGGGATGTGGGTCTGAAGAGCTTGGTTGCCGAAACTTCGGTGTCTACAAACGCAGGCGGGAGCTGAGCCAAAAAAGCTTGTTTCCTGGGAGGTGGGAGATGCAGCCAAGAGAAACAGCTGTGCCTGCAGAGGCCGCCATGTGGGAGGCTGAGGCCGGGCCTCCTCAAATCGGCCTCTCCAGAGCCACTTGTAGCCTCCCGGCGTCCTCTCCGGGCCCAGCTCTTCCTCCTGGCTGTGTCTCCAGGCCTGACTCTGGCCTCCCAACAACGTCTTTGGACTCAGCTCCTGCCCAGCTCCCAGCGGCCCTGGTAGGCCCACCACTTCCCGAAGCCAAGCTCCCCAGGCCCAGCTCAGGCCTCACGGTGGCCTCTCCAGGCTCAGCTCCTGCCCTCCGATGGCAAGGTCGGTGGGCTCCTCTAGGCCCAGCTTGGGCCTCCGGGCGGCCTCTGCAGGCCCAAATCGTCCTGAAGTCGGCCTCTCCAGGCCCAGCTCCGGCCTCCCGGCGGCCTCTGCAGGCCCAAGTCGTCGTCAAGTCGGCCTGGAATTGGGCCTGGAAGAGCAGCAAGTCGGCCTTCCCGGGCCCAGCTCCGTCCTCTCGGCGGCCTCTCCAGGTGCAAAACTTCCTCGAGTCAGCCTCTCCAGGCCCAGCTCCTCCTGCCTCCCAGTGGCCTCTTTCAGCCCAGACCAGCTCATGGCTCTTGGCGGCCTTCCCAGGCCCCGCTTTTGACTTTTGGTGGCCTCTTCAGGCCCAGAACTTGACCTCCAGTGGGCCTTTGCAGGCCTGGCCTCCTGCCTCTCAAAGGTCTGCATGGGCCTGGACTCACAGCGGACTCACAGCGGACTCTCCATGCCCAGCTAGCCCTTGCCTCATTGCGGCCTCCCGAGTCCAAAGCTCCTGCCTCTCGGCCGCTTCGGCAGGCCCAGCTCCCGCCTGCCAGCGGCCTCTTTAGGCCCAGCTCATTCGTCACAACGGCCTTCCCAGGCCCCGTTTTTCCCTTCCGGCAGCCTCTTGGCCTCTAATTTGTTTATCTTTTGTGTATAAATCCCAAAATATTGAATTTTGGAATATTTCCACCATTATGTAAATATTTTGGTAGGTGATTTATTTGGGGTGAGTTTCTGCACCAAGCCGGAATTTTTTATTTTATTTTACTGATTATTTGGTGTTAAACAGGTTTAATGACGGTCACGGCAACTTTTTGGCACAATGAAAAATATCGCCCATGATCAACGTGTTCTGTTCTGGGGAAGGGGGCAAAGGCAGGGTGAATCACTTTCTTAAAAAGTATAGCTCAAGTTGGGAGTGCAGAGGGAATGGGGAGAAAACCCTCCCGCTGCCTGTGTCGAAGTGCAGGAGCCCCCACCCCCATACTCACCTGAGTCCAGCCCCCCTCTGCCCCCCGGGTGGCTCAGCCCAGCTCCTGCTTAGGAGAGCCTTAGTGTTGAGAGGGACCCTGATGACTGAGGAGCCTGGTAGCTCCAGGTCGCCCACACTTTCAGGTCTCTTGCCCCAGAAGGTGGCAGGATCCATTGGGAGGAAACAGGTTGCCTTGGAAGGCGTCCGTGGGTCCCCATCCCCAGGGGTAGGGGCCATAGGGGGCCCGCTCTGCTGCCTTGACCACACTCCTGGTCTTTGAAGGATCCTGGGCCCAGTAAGAAGGAGGTGGGTGCCAAGGTTGAGGAGGAAGCATCCGAGTATGTGTAGGGGGAGGACAGGGTGGGAGCATAGACTTTGCCAAAAGCTGCAGGTGGATCGGGGGACCCTGGGGGCTCAGGATCCAGCAAGGGGCAGCAGGAGTAAAGGAGGAAGGAATGACAGGTGCAAGTACCTTCCCACCAAAGCCCTTGTTGCCCTCTGGCTCCTCCCCAGAGTTGTCCCCACTCTCAAGTCAGTCACCCACTCCTTGAACTTGAGATCAGTGTCAGTGGTGCTAAAGCCATCATCAGCCATGACATCATCACCCCCTCCTCCTCATGGATGACCGTGTGCTCCTCGTCACTCGCCATGTCCTCACTGGCCATCTGCTGGGAATGAGCATCTCAAGTGGGCAGCAGCAGGGCTGCCCACTGGTCACCTCCCTCACCAGGGGCTGCAAAGTGGCCTGGAGCTCCATACTGAGTAGAAGGCTTTGGGCCAGAGTATGACGCAGTGCCAGACACCACCTGTGTCAGTTCCTGTAGTGCCTGACGGTCTATTTCCTTGCCGTCCAGGCTGTGTACCCCCCTGTGGGAGAAGGCTTGGGCCAGGCTGAGCCAGGTTCCCTGACTGTGTGCAGCCGTTCTGCCCCACAGAAGCTGCTCCTTGGTATCCGAGCTCTGGAGTGTTTAGGTTGCAACTGACAGGAGTTCAGAGGACACCCCAGGGGCAGTGGCAGTGCCCGTCTCTGATATGCTCCGCTCCCACGAGCCCTTGTTACACTCCTGCTAGCCCCTGGCTTGTGGGCTTGGCCTCTGAGCTGGACTTCTTTCAGTCCTTGTTGCAAGTGGGCCACCTTCACCTGGAAGGCCAGGTCGTGGTATTTCTGCATCTCATTGGGCCCCAGGGTGTACCACCGCTCGCTCAGCATCTGGCTGACGGTCCGGATATCCTGGTTGGAGTGACCCTGGTGCGCCCTGCCAGGGCCTGGTGCCGCTTGCTGAAGATCATGACCGCCACTCATGGGCCACCGGATGTGGTCCTTGTCCCATTTGTTGGGGCTGCGTCCATCCTTCTCAGAAGATGAGTCCTGTTCCTTGCGCAGGGCACTGAGGGACTGGGCCTGACATCATCTGAGTGGTAGAGGCAACTGGGTGTCAGGAGACATGATGGAGAGGAAAGCATCATCATGGTCATTCTCTGTCTCACTGTCCAGCAGGGACTCCCCTGAGGGGCCCAGGGCTCCTCCTCCATGGTGGGAGGTGAGCTTTTACCAGGTTCCACCACCCCCAAAGTGTGTGGGGTTGCGGGCCCTGGGCTTTCAGGGCAGGTGGCTCCAGGGGGCCGCCC